>NC_134411.1:39397782-39771532 GCF_038048845.1 Mixophyes fleayi | reverse complement strand
TTCGTACGCTTTGCCAGGATCCGAGGGTGGTCACTCTTTTAAAGTCAGAGGAATACATTCTGGCCACCGTGCTCGATCCTCGGTTTAAAGCGTATGTTGTGTCTCTGTTTCCGGCGGACACAAGTCTACAGCGGTGCAAAGACCTGCTGGTCAGGAGATTGTCCTCTGAAGAGGACCGTGACATACCAACAGCTCCACCCTCATTTTCTTCCACATCTATGGCTGCGAGGAAAAAGCTCAGTTTTCCCAAAAGAGGCACTGGCGGGGATGCTGATAACATCTGGTCCGGACTGAAGGACCTGCCAACCATTGCAGACATGTCTACTCTCGCTGCATTGGATGCTGTCACAATAGAAAAATTTGTGGATGATTACTTTGCTGACACCATCCAAGTAGACATGTCAGACAGTCCATATTGTTACTGGCAGGAAAAAAAGGCAGTTTGGAAGCCCCTGTACAAACTGGCTCTATTTTACCTGAGTTGTCCCCCCTCCAGTGTGTACTCGGAAAGAGTTTTTAGTGCAGCGGGGAACCTGGTCAGTGAGCGGCGAAGGAGGTTGCTTCCTCATAACGTTGAAAAAATGATGTTTATAAAAATGAATAATCAATTCCTCAATGAAGTACAGCACTGCCCTCCAGATACTACAGAGGGACCTGTGGTTGTGGAGTCCAGCGGGGACGAATTGATAATGTGTGATGAGGAGGAAGTACACACTGTAGGGGGAGAGGAATCAGAGGTTGAGGATGAGGACGACATCTTGCCTCAGTAGAGCCTGTTTAGTCTGTACAGGGAGAGATGAATAGCTTTTTTGGTGTGGGGGCCCAAACAAACCAATCATTTCAGCCAAAGTTGTTTGGTAGGCCCTGTCGCTGAAATGAATTGTTTGTTAAAGTGTGCATGTCCTATTTCAACAACATAAGGGTGGGTGTGAGGGCCCAAGGACAATTCCATCTTGGAACTTTTTTTTTTGCATTATATGACCAATCAACAGTCGTTTGCCATGTTCAAAAAGTAAAACCAAATTTAAACAAATTCAAGAAATTAAACCAAAAGTAAAATGCCCTGTCATAATTTAAAACAAGAGGTATTGACGTGCTCTAAAACTACTGTATTGTTGTTTATATTTTATAAACACTACACTTGAAAGCTTGAGTCTTTCAATAAAAAAGTAACTGTCCATTGCACGAATATTTGCAACAGGGACAATTTTAGGGTTAAGAAAGTCAACTAATAACACTTCGACGCTGTCTGTCTTTATAAACACTACACTTGGAAGTTGGAGGAGGTATTGTGGCCCCGGCACCAAATTTACTACCGGGGCCACTCCACTGTGCAGTCCATATTTAGGTGTATCAGATATTAAACAACGGTGACAGTTGATGCCCAATTTTTTAATTATATTGTGGCCTCGGTACCAAATTGTGTACCGGGGCCACCACACTACGCAGTCCATACCCTTTTTTGGTGGAATTCTGACCCGTGGAGGGTTTTTTAATTATATTGTGGCCTCGGTACCAAATTGTGTACCGGGGCCACCACACTACGCAGTCAAGATAGATAGATGCGTATCATAGATAAAGTACATTCAGTGGTGTGGGGCAAATTGAAAAATATTCAAAATGCACTGACATTATCAAAAACAAGAGGTTGTCACACGCTAAAACTCCAACATGTATATGATGGAGAGGATGGAGGAGCAGCCGTATGTGCAGTGTAATGCAGACCTGTTGAAGGTTTTTTATATATTTTATTGTGGTGCCCAGTGCCCACTCCTCTACGCAGTCCAGATACATTTATTGGTGCGAATCATAAAAGTTCAGGGTTTTTAATATATATTGTGGTGACCCACTCCTCTACGCAGTCCAGGTACATTTATTGGTGCGAATCATACAAGTTCAGGGTTTTTAATATATATTGTGGTGACCCACTCCTCTACACAGTCCAGATACATTTATTGGTGCGAATCATAAAAGTTCAGGGTTTTTAATATATATTGTGGTGACCCACTCCTCTACGCAGTCCAGGTACATTTATTGGTGCGAATCATACAAGTTCAGGGTTTTTAATATATATTGTGGTGACCCACTCCTCTACGCAGTCCAGGTACATTTATTGGTGCGAATCATAAAAGTTCAGGGTTTTTAATATATATTGTGGTGACCCACTCCTCTACGCAGTCCAGGTACATTTATTGGTGCGAATCATACAAGTTCAGGGTTTTTAATATATATTGTGGTGACCCACTCCTCTACGCAGTCCAGGTACATTTATTGGTGCGAATCATAAAAGTTCAGGGTTTTTAATATATATTGTGGTGACCCACTCCTCTACGCAGTCCAGGTACATTTATTGGTGCGAATCATACAAGTTGATGGTTTTCTTATTATATATATTGTGGTGACCCACTCCTCTATGCAGTCCAGGTACATTTATTGGTGCGAATCATAAAAGTTCAGGGTTTTTAATATATATTGTGGTGACCCACTCCTCTACGCAGTCCAGGTACATTTATTGGTGCGAATCATACAAGTTGATGGTTTTCTTATTATATATATTGTGGTGACCCACTCCTCTACGCAGTCCAGGTACATTTATTGGTGCGAATCATACAAGTTGATGGTTTTCTTATTATATATATTGTGGTGACCCACTCCTCTACGCAGTCCAGGTACATTTATTGGTGCGAATCATACAAGTTGATGGTTTTCTTATTATATATATTGTGGTGACCCACTCCTCTATGCAGTCCAGATACATTTATTGGTGCGAATCATAAAAGTTCAGGGTTTTTAATATATATTGTGGTGACCCACTCCTCTACGCAGTCCAGGTACATTTATTGGTGCGAATCATACAAGTTGATGGTTTTCTTATTATATATATTGTGGTGACCCACTCCTCTACGCAGTCCAGATACATTTATTGGTGCGAATCATAAAAGTTCAGGGTTTTTAATATATATTGTGGTGACCCACTCCTCTACGCAGTCCAGGTACATTTATTGGTGCGAATCATACAAGTTCAGGGTTTTTAATATATATTGTGGTGACCCACTCCTCTACGCAGTCCAGGTACATTTATTGGTGCGAATCATACAAGTTGATGGTTTTCTTATTATATATATTGTGGTGACCCACTCCTCTACGCAGTCCAGAAAGATACCTCGTTGCAACGTTTTGGACTAATAACTATATTGTGAGGTGTTCAGAATACACTGTAAATTAGTGGAAATGCTTGTTATTGAATGTTATTGAGGTTACTAATAGCATAGGAGTGAAAATAAGCCCAAAAACTTGATTTTTAAACTTTTTATGTTTTTTCCAAAAAAAATCCGAATCCAAAACCTTAAATCCGAACCGAGACCTTTCGTCAAGTGTTTTGCGAGACAAATCCGAACCCCAAAAATAATGAAAATCCGGATCCAAAACACAAAACACGAGACCTCAAAAGTCGCCGGTGCACATCCCTAATAAGAATATAATGAAAAGATCATGCACATTGACCAAAAAACAAACACATATCAATTATTTCATGGTTGATGAGTTGAAATGGTATCTAAATGAAAATAATTATATATTTTATTGCAAAAACCAATCTAACTCAAAATCTACCATTTTTTCACCATTGTAAGGATCGGAAAATGAACCATTTCATTAGTCATTGGACTCCATTACCATGTTTTGGACTTATGTGATGTTTGTCCTGTTCATTATGGTATAGGCAGCGCCTTATGAAGAGATAGTAGTTTGGGCTTTCACCTTGTTCTTTCCTTTTCGCTACAATAATACTTTGCAGTCAGGCGCTAACAGAGTGTCAGCAGCGGCCGCGGGCACCGCCGTGACTCTCTGTCTTCTGTTGGTGTCATCCCACTCTTCTCCATGATGACCAGGGCGTCACTTCCGGCTCCCTCCTCCCGGTTGCCTAGGCAACAATAGGGACGTTTCAGGCTCCCTGCTGCCGTGCCCCACCAGCTGTCAAACAGCAGGGCGCGAGCACGCAGGGCTGTTTAAAGGCTCAACCATTCATAGCTGATTAGATTAATATGCAGCTGGGTACTCTGCTCTTTTCATTGGCCGGCTGTACCATTAATTAATTAAGCAAGTGCTGGGAATACTTGCAGGGCTTTGCCCTGATTGGCTCTTAGTACTATTTAAGGCAGTGAGGACGGAGCCACACTGCCGGTTATAGTGTTCTGTTCCAGTTTGCTACCTGCTTATATTCTCTGTTGATGTTTAAACCTTGGATTGCTTTCTTGTGTATGACTTTTGTCTGTTCTTAGACTCTGAACCTTTGTCGGTGACCCTGACCTTCTGCCTGTACCCGGACTCTGAACCTTTGCCTGTGACCCGGACCTTCTGCCTGTACCCGGACTCTGAACCTTTGCCTGTGGCCCTGACCCAGCTTGTACGAGACGTCTCTACCTGTGCTCTGTCAGAGAAGTCAGACATTATCAACTCTTTCCAGTCCGCAGACCTCTGGCCTAGCCCTACTCTGTGTATTACACCCTGTAGCTGAGCGCTGCCCTGTGACCATAAACTTGTACTACACTGAGTGTAAGTTCTGGGGGCATCCAAGTACCTGTGAGCAGTGCTTTTTTGTCATAGAACGCACGGAACTGAGTTCCGGCACCTTTTTTCGACGGACTTTCCAAGTTTTAAAATTAACTTTTGAACATTTAATGTTTGCGACTTCTATCATTTGTTTTCTTTGCGGTGCTGCTACAGTGCAGCACCACATCTTAGTGTGTGTCCTGTGCTAGCTTCCGGCTCTGGCAGTGTTGTGATGTCACAACGCTGCCAGTGAGAGGAGCCACGATCAATCAAACAACCAGAGAAGCGAGAAAAGAAGCATAGAAGGTAAATACAGGCTCCAGAAAGCGAGGGAGGGGCGCAGAAAGAGGGCTACAAAAAAACGAGGGGGACAGAAATAGAGGAATATAGAAAAATGATGGGGCAGAAAGAGGTGAGTTCTGGCACCATTTTTCTTTCAAAAAAAGCACTGCCTGTGAGCATAACCAGTCTCTACGGGAAAGGCGGCTGCTATAGGTGAAGACCTCTTCTGCTATGTTCTACAAGTTTATGCCGCACTGGTTGCCATAACTTTGAGATGTGGAAATCTTTCATGAAATTCAAAAGAATAGGGACAGGCGCTCATTCTAATAACACTTATTACGTCAGTAGCCGCAAACTGCTGATTCAAAATGATTAATGACAGCAGCTCTCAAGTTGGAGAGCTGGATCCCCAAACCAATATATAGAAAAATCTTGAAATTAGAACTTAACAATACCTAATGTAACAAAGGGAGGCATCTATCTGACAAGATGCAAAGAAAACATACAAGCAGAGTAAGACATTGGCACAGTTATGCACCTAGATTCAGGTTAAACCAAGTAAAGACTTATGTGTAGTTTAAAGTTGGTTAACTTACATTATTTGAAAGCTGCTTCCTCTCAGCAAACAGACAGGGTGTGTCTGTTAGTTCAAACAGAGCCAGTGATGGGCGTTTTCTCTTAAAGAGAAGGTGGGTGTGTCACCTGTCCATCAAGCTAAGGCTGGGGGAGGAGTATCATGTATAAAAGCTTGTTTGTGTCATTTGTTCACTGAGACCAATGTTGGGGAAGCTGGCTGGTTCTGAGAGAGAGCTGGTCTATGTATAGCTAGTGTTTAGGGTCTCCATAATTGCTGTGAAAGTATACGGTGTCAAAACATTTACCATCCTGACAATAAAGCTACATAAAAAGGAAGAAATTGTTCGGGTGTGCTTCTGCAGTAGAGGGCTATTGCCACACTAATAAGATTTCCTGCATGTTCTGTAGCATATGCTAAGGTTAATAGACCTGGTCAGTGGTATTTAGAATCTGCTAAGTCTTTTCTTATTAGATATTATATTGACTGAATCTTCTCTATGTACACTGTTTTGAAATTAGAAATATATTTTAATGGAAATTTAACTGCTTAATATTTCAAATTTTGTCTGCTATTTTACCAATATATTTTGGAAATAATTATTATATCATCAACTACTTTTAGTTCTCTCCTGCCAGCAAATATGGTTTTAATGAACACAAAAGAGTTTAAATGAATTTATATCCAGCTATATTGGTACTGGTTCTGATTGTGAACTACGTTTGAGATAAAATTGGATCATTATATTAATCAGGTGCTTCACTGATTTAGAAAAGTAACTATTAATGTGTTTCTATAAATGGGATCAATTTGTAGTTCTTAAGTGCTTATTTAATTTTTTGTTTATATTTTCTATGAAAGATGATACTATTATGTAAAAAAAAAAAAAGTGGACTAGTATTCAGACACTGGATACACATGATTATCCGGGTGTTAATTACACCTGCTGCTCTTCAAACAGCTGATTGGCCAGAGTACCTGTAAATAGTACCAGAGTTGAATGTGAGCCACTTCCAATGATGAAATCGCAGAGTGTTGTGGGTGATGAAATGCGTCAGTTGCGGTAATGGATAACCTGTGAAAATCTTGCCTGGAGGAAGGTGTACATCTTAAATGGTGCTATGTTGAAATCTCAGAAACGAGCATATGTGCTTTCTTACAGCAGGTTCAATCTTTATGAGCTGCACAAGCTTATGGACTTGTCTGGCTGCGGATTAAAATTCTAAATGCGGCTGAGTTCTGTTGCCTCTTGCAATCATTGCTGAAATATGCCAAATTTAACTTCTGTGAAAGGCAATTTTAAACTGCAAATATGCCATATATATATACTATCTGAACTTCTTATCAGTTGACCCACTAATATACTTTGAGACATATTTAAATAGCATGCAGGCTTCAAACAATCGATTTATGATGTCAACCTAAATCTAGGATCCTTTGAAAACTTTTGTTTCTATGCCCAAATTTAATATTATCTGATCACTAAAGCAATTGCTTCAATTGAGGATTAAAGGATTTGACACGAATACTACAGAGAGAAAAAAATAAGAGATTACTTTATTATATGTATTTCAATGTGTCAATGTATCTTTATAATATCAAGCGATTCCACTAGGGCTGTCTGAAAAATGTTTTTTTTATATATTTTGTTTTAATAAAAGTGTCAATTGATGTTTAAAAAATGCTTATGATATTTGTACATCCACTGATCAATTTATTGATGCAGTAGTAAAAATATTTCACTGTCCTGAAAGGTTCCTCCCTAGTGACTAATGTGACTGAGAACTAGGGAGATTTTGTAGGAACCTTGTTTTTCATCTCTTCTGTTCCAACTTGCTGTTTGGTTTTACACTTCATATATTATTTTATTAGATTCTTTGTGAGTGAAACAATTTATTTTCCTGGCAAAATCCCAGAGGGAATTTCAATTTCATTTCCACATTGGCACAGCCAAACACCATAACCTGTCCCTGTGCAAAGATTAGTCTGTTACTTAATTCCTGAGAAAGGGAGATACATTGTGGGCAGGGATCTCCAGTGCCCACTGCCTGAGTCTGCTGTCTGTGTATCGTATACTACTGGAAATACTACTGAAGACCCTTTGGGGCTTCACTATACATGAACTGATATCTCAGACTCCTGCGCTTTTTCCAGTCCCTGCTCTGTTAACACATTCGGAATTTAAGGGAGCACGACACTCACACCAAAAAAATATTGTTTTCGGCGCCAGCGGCCTGGCAGGTGCCCTGTAAATGTATCACCCTCCTGCCGCGCTTATCAGCTTACTGAGTTCCGCCGGCCCTGATTGTGTGACTGATTGAGACTTAAGGGCAAGTCCAGCTAAAAAGTGCAAATGTTGAGCTGGGCAAACCATGCTAAGATGCAAGCAGTGCAAATACATTTTTTTAACATGCAGGGAAAATGGTATTATTATTATTATTATTATTAATAAGGTGCCACAGAAGGTCAGCAGTATCGCACATGAAATTTACAGTAGTATACAAATCACAGACAGCAACAATCCATAACAAATTCAATAATACATAAAAAAATAAAAAAAATAATGCAAAGACCAGATATCTACTAATTGACACATTATACACAGATAACTTGGTAATGCAGATCAAGTTAATTACGGGACAGTGAGTGACAGTGATGGTAATGATCAACGTGAAGTAGACCTGGCCTCAAATAGGGGCTAGGGAAGCAGGCCTAGATGTGTAGAAGGTGATGAAATAATAGAATAATAGAATAGAATAATAGAAGGAGAACATGAGGAAAGAGGGCCCTGCTCATGAGAGCTTACATCCTACAGAAAGGGGGAGACACAAAAAGGGTGGTACTAAGTGGAGGAGTGAAGGTGATAGCCAAGGTAATGGAGTTAGAAGGAGGGCTTGAATAAAGAAATTAGTTTTAATGTCATGCTTCAAGCTTTGGAGAGTAGAGACTAATCTGAAAGGGCCTATGAGGTCATTCCACAGGTGAAAAGCAGCCCGAGCAATGTCCTGGAAGCGGAAGCAGCAAGAGGTAACAAGTTGGGTAGTATCATTGGCAGAGCGGATGGGGTGGGAAGGAGTGTGGGTAGAGAGAAGGTTGGAGGTATAAGGGGGGTTAGTTGAGAGTTTTGTAGGTGGGGATGAGGAGTTTTCATGTTATTCTGTAGACCACATGGAGCCAATGTAGTGACTGGCAGAGAGGGACAGACGAGAGTGTGGTGGGAGAGAAAAATAAGGCGGGTAGCAGCATTGAGGATAGACTGCTTTTGCATAAAGCACACAGATATTATTTTCACACTGTAATTTATTGTTGAACTAGGATGCACCCACTCCCAACTGTAAGTCTGGTCCCATATTTAAGTTTGCCCCCAACCGGCAGCACAAAATGTTTTTTCCAGTTTTAAAATTGTATCTTCAGTTGAATGTATGCCTTAGTCTAAATGGGGCACTATGATAGCACAGGCACAATCTTTTCTAGAATGAGACTCAATGCAGCACTTTCTGGTGGTCTATACGAGGACAATATGGTTTGTGGATTGAGTCGGTAAAGTGAGATTGTTCATATGATAATGTTGGGTTAGTGGTGTTTTATTAGACTTCTAGTTAAAAGCTCGTCAAATTGATGGAAAAAATAAGAGTAAGACCATGTTGGACTGCTTTGCACCCATTTTGACGTTACTCTGGTGGCAGCATTGATTGAATAGTTTGTCAGATGGCTGCTCAGCCGCAAAATGCTTAGCGTGGCAAAATTCACAAATACTGTTAATGGGACCACAGTTATGAGCATTAATATTTTTTTTATCAAAGTTACTGACATCAGGAATGGCGTGGAATCTTGTTCGCTGACTGTGATGTTACCTTGTCCTGTTCGCTCTTTGATTGGTTTCTCTGTGATGGGCAATTTGACAAGGGTCATATTTGCCTGGTGATGACGATCACGTTTGCGTTGTGTTTGGTCATCAGTCATAGTTTGTCGTCTGGCTTTATCCCGCTCCTTCCTTTGTCTTTTTGCTGCTTCTTGCTGTGCAGTTACTCCCACAGCAGACATTATAGGATAATGACAAATTCAACCTTAATAGGGTCACAGGAAAATATCATATAATTTTCTCCAATATTATACTTACCAGAGGCATGTGTGGTATGCAGATGAAGGGGAACTTATGACCTGTTGTGTGGAGGTAAAATCATATTTGTAAGCCATACTGGTGAAAAGTTAGGACATGGTAACAAAAACCTGACATAAAAGGAGTCACAAAACCCTAATTTGCATTCTCACAGACCATTTTGTTCTGACATCACAGGAAGGGGGTCTGTGGGAACTGCAGCTTGGTTTTAAAACTGCACTGTTCACTTGTGGGAGTCAATTTGATATTGAAGAGGGTCCCATTTTTCCTGCTTCTCCCAGCACCAGAAACTTGATTATATGTGAGTTATCAATTCTGTGTATTATAGTTTTTATTTTATAAGAAACAATTGTATTATATTTGTATGCCTTTTATTAACTGTTATATCTTAAGCATTGTGGATGTATTTTCCATATTAAATTACACTTAATAAGTTCAAGTCTCTGTGTTCTTCCAAATTCACGCGACAGTTTGGTCAAGACGCTACCTAATTGAAACGAAGAGAACATTTGTGGTTTATGTTACCTCTGATTAAAGTAAATTGTGCTAGATTAATCCTAGGGAGAACCGAAGGCTTCCTAAATAAGAGTGTCAGCTATTCATAAAAAAAACCTTGGTGGTGGCATAGTTGGTACGGCAAAGCTAGTGTGTGGCATAGATAGGGAAGGATTTGATCATTTTAGACAGACCAGGTGGTTGTTTTTTGGTTAACCCTGTGTCACACACGCGTCTCATTGGCTCAGGTGAGTGATGTTCGTGACAAAGGTGAGGAGCAGTGTCAGCCTTATATATATATATATATATATATATATATATATATATATATATATATATATATATATTTATATATATATATATATATATATGATATAGAGAAAGGTGCTGTTTATGCTGCTATTATACACATCTATTGCATTCCTGATAATCTGTACAAACCTCCCAGCATAGTATCGGGACACCCAGCCAATGTGCACAATCCCCACCTTCACAATCAAAGTGGGGGATGCTTAGCTTTCATGCTATTCTGAGAGACAACCCCCCCCCTCTACAGACCCACACACAATTCACCCCCTCCCCCAGATCAAATGTAGCCCAGGTTCACTTCATCCATTCTCTATCTGATGTGGTCTGGGATTAACACACACACAATTAAGATATTTTTATTTAGTTAATAATTCCGAGTAATGTACTTTATTATGTCTTATAGCATTTATGCTTAGTACACTGTTTTTTTTTATGTGTAAAATTATGATGAGTATAAAAATACAAACTATTTGACATTAAAACTAGCTCTTGCGTGCAGTCTTTCTTAAAAATAAGTATAAGCTTAGGATATATGCATGTATATATATATATATATATATATATATATATATATATATGTTTAGTGATAATAAGTCTTTGTTTATGCACAATTGATTTGGAAAAACCCTCATCAGGAAAAAAAATTCTCTAACACTTTATTTGAGTCATCTGTGTCAGTGTTGTTAATTTGCCAATGTCCAGCCATTACTGATAACTATAACTGATAACTATAACTATAGATTTTACTGAGCTCCGTGAACTTCTTCTCCACTCTTTGCACCGTATTTCTCCTATTGTGTTGTTCTTAAAAGTTTTATGTTTCACTGCAAACAGCTGTTTCAACGCCCTCTATTTCCTTTGTGAGTGCAGCGCCTTCTGAAGTTTATCCATACTCTTATAGCTGCGGCTCTCTGCTCTTCCTTCCTAGGTCTTAGAGGGAGTTTTACTTTCATGTGCACCCCCATGCAGATCAACTTTCAATAAACAATTTTACTTACCTTGTGGCCAGAGCCGGATTAAGCTTTTGGGGGGACAAGGGTACTTAAGAGTGGGGGGGTGGCCCTATGGTCTAAACCAGTGGTTCCCAAACTTTTGCAGTTCGCGGCACCCTTAGAGTCTTCATAATTTTTTCAAGGCACCCCTCCTCCTTATAATTACAGAGCAGTCCCATTTTATAAGTAGCTGGGTCAAAAAACGTAATAAGTATTTAGGTCAGGACAGAAATACTTATTTAGTTGTATGCAAAAAAACACATAAATCCAAGGGAAAATAATTTTTTTTTTTTTTTTTTCAATTATATTTCTGTCAAAGAATAATTTAGAGCTAATTCACTCTGTGCCCCCTGCATCCATGCTCTGTGCCCCTGCATCATCTCCACTCGCTCTGCGCCCCCTCTGCATCCACTCCCTCTGCGCCCCCTCTGCATCCACTCCCTCTGCGCCCCATCTGCCCCCTCGTTCTGCCCCCTTGTCCTGCCCCCTCGCTCTGGCCCCTCGCTCTGCCCCCTCTGCCCCCTCGCTCTGTCCTCTCTGCCCCCTCGCTTTGCCCTCTCTGCATCTTCGCTCTGCCCCCTCGCTCTGCCCAATCTGCATCCCGGGGGCAGAGGGTCACTGCTTGTCACTGAATGTCGGGTGTGACGTCATCAGTGACAAGCGGCAGGAGAAAGGAGGATGCTGGGTCCCGGGCGCTGACGGATTGGTAAGTTTTTTGGTTTTTTTTCACTACCTGGCCGCGGCACCCCTGTGACATCGCTGCGACACCCCTGGGAGCCGCGGTACACAGTTTGGGAACCTAGGGTCTAAACTCAAGAGAGTTAAGCTGGGTACACACTGCAGGAAAAGGTAACGATTAGCGATTCACTAACGACAGACAAAAAAAAAAAAAAGATGAGCATGCAGATATGTGTATACACACTATAGCGATTACCTTCAGATGTGTGCTGTTCATTTGTCATGACCATCGGCCTGTCACCTTCACTGCACTCTGGACACGCTCAGCCTGCAAGGAGCTGCTGCTCGGAAGCCTGGCTGTGCTCACACAGCACAAAGGTCACCATCAGCACAAAGGACACCCTCCCCTACGCGCAGCCCCTGCATTCTGAAAGTGAAAGCTAGACGCACCAGCAGCATCTGCAGGAGGATACAGAGGGAAGATGACAGCGGAGCCCCGGACACTTCTAGTGACAGGTAAGTGCTGTTTCAAGCAATGTCTGTCCAATTCTGCATACACACTGCAGAATCAGACCGACATTGTTCATAACTGAGCGAGATTTTTTAAGCAGTACGAGCAATCCGCTCAAACGATGGTCTGTGCTTTGGAACGATGATCGTTCCAGGGTACACACTACTGTGATATCTGGCCAATCAGTCGTCTATCGTCTGATTGGCCCAATTATTGGCTGAAAACAGTGTAGTGTGTACCCAGCTTTACTTACTAACCAAGCTTTGAATCATGTGGTTCGGAATATTATTATTAACATTATCATGACCCTTGAAGATCTTAATTAATAATAATAATAGTGCTCCCTTGATTAACATAACTAATAAGAGTTCCCCTTGATGATCTTAATTGAATTAGTAAATATTCTCAGTAAAATTCTGCATATGAAGTAGGTGCTATGTAAATGTTATTAAATAATAAAAAAACATCACTAATTGTTCACCATGAGTGCATATATGGTTTGAAGATGTATGGTTATAGGTCATTGCTTCTTTTCAAGAATTTTGCTGTCATAGATAAATTAAATGAATAATGAGATTTTATAAGGAAAAAAAAATATTTTCTAAAGACTTACTAAACATATAGAAAATATTCTTGCAAATGGTAGAAATCATAATCCATTAATTCCAACCAACCCTAAAAATGTATTAGTGTGAAAAAGAAGCATTTATGACAGAGGCAGCTTTCAGCCACGGATAGTTACATATTCCAATCATATGAACCACACCTATTTTGCTGAGTGAAAAACAATATTTAGGGCTAGATTTACTAAACTGCAGGTATGAAAAAGGGGAGATGTTGCCTATAGCAACCAAACAGATTCTAGTTATTTATTAAGTACATTCTACAAAATGACAGCTGGAATCTGATTGGTTGCTATAGGCAACATCTCCACTTTTTCATACCCGCAGGTTTGTAAATATACCCCTTAGTCTTTGTCACTTTGAATCTAACAAATTATGCATGCAAAGCTATTCCTGCAATATATCTATTAAGAATACATTATACTACAAAATGTGCCACACCTCTGTGTAGACTGACACACCTGTGCATTGTACAGACTGAGCAGAGGAGGCAGCAATGTATGTCAGTGTAACAATGAAACAGTTTCAAAATCAGAGCTGTGTTGGAGTCAAAATTTACATGACAAACACTAATACTTCAAGTGCACAAAGAAAAAACTGCACAACCCCAAATTGCTGCAACCAATCAGCTACCTGCTTTCATTGATTGACTTGCACTAGACCAGTGTTTCCCAAACCCAGTCCTCAGGGACCCCTAATAGTGCAGGTTTTCCAGGTCACAAGTGAAATAACTATACCACCTGTGGATCTGTTACATTGTGTCAGTCAGTAATGAGTACACCTGTGCTCCAGCAACTACATATTTAAAATATTCACTGTTAAAAGGCCTGAGGACTGGGTTTCGGAAACGCTGCACTAGGCAGATTAAAGATATTTGCTGATGTGCAGCAATTTGCAAACTTAGCTACTAAATGTTTTGTTAGTAACTGAGCCCTACTGATGTTTTTCACAAGAAACCCTAAACCCCAAGTAGTCTGGTAATAACATGTAATGATGTCAGCTGCAATATTCCTCTAAGACATCTTACTCCAATCCACACATTCACTGAGACCCCCCAGGTGAACTTCAATACAAAGTTAGTCCCAGAGAATGTGTAAATCTTAGTAGTGATCCCGGCTGGTTTCATACATAAATGTCTTTCTAGCTGGAAGATGAAGGAAAGTGAAGCTGTGAGTGAGATGACTCCTCACCAGCTTATAGGGATGTCCCAGTATGTAACCATAATACTCCCCCTTCCTCCACCAGGTAACTGATCAGCTCTAACACATATCAGGTTCCTTCTTGTCATTCACTGCAGTGTAATTACCCAGCACCGGCCAGATCTGCATCATCTCCCTCTAGTTACATCTGAGAACAGGTGGGGGGGTAAACTCCATATACAGTAGGTGGGGGCAGCTGTGATTGTAGTGTTTCTGCCCCCCTGAGCTCTATCCACATAGAGCGGGGTATTCACACAGTATATGGGAGTAATATTACATTAGCTGCTCCTCTATACACTGTATCCAGGGCCGCCGAGAGGGGGGGGGAGCGGGTACAGTTTACCCGGGCCCGGCCATGCCAGGGGGCCCGGGCCGGGCCCTCACTGCTAATTAATTTTTTTTTTTTTTAATTTGCTGTCTTGCGCTATTTTTTTTTTACTTTTTAGATTTTTTTTTCCCGCGGGGGGGGGGGGGGGGGGGGGTCTTGGGTTTCTTGGGAGCTGGGAGGAAGAATAAATAAAAAAAAAAAAAAAAACAATACTCACGTGATCGCGCGGCGCCGTGTCCCTCCTCTCCTCCATTCACACTGACTGCCGGGCGTGACGTCATCAAGTCACGCCTGTCAGTCAGTGAGGAGCGCCGCAGCCAGCAGGAAGAAAGAAGACAGAAGAGGAGACAGAAGAGCAGAAAAGAAAAGAAAGAAGTTGACAAAAGGTAAGTAAAGAAACGGAGAGGCAAGGGGAGGAAAACAGAGAGGGACAGTACTATAAAGAAAGGGGACAGAGAAACAGAGGAGGAAAAAAAGGAGAGAGCCACAGAGAAATAAAAAAAAATTTTTGGGGCTTACTTCACTATGAGGGGGGCCCCATGAATTT
Source organism: Mixophyes fleayi (assembly GCF_038048845.1). NCBI lineage: Eukaryota > Metazoa > Chordata > Amphibia > Anura > Limnodynastidae > Mixophyes > Mixophyes fleayi. Next base: position 39,756,323 of record NC_134411.1, on the reverse strand, counting down.
GTTGTACCCGGGCCCTGAATTCTTCTTGGCAGCCCTGACTGTATCATCATTCTGTGTAATATATCACATTCATGTGTCTGTCACTCAGTAACACTCTTATAATACAAAATAGGTTTACAGCAAATGTGTCCATAGAAGGTGACTTTGTAACACATTTCCTGGAAAAGGTTTTGACACAAAGAAAAATTATACTGTATAGTCTATTTACAATGTTACCATTTTAATTTGATATTATTTATGTTGCTTGATTACCTGATTATATAAATATATGGGTTGGAATTATAAAAGGATGTGGGGAAGAAAAAATAAAGTTGTAGGTAACAGAATCCTTTAATTACAATTTGCATGTAATTCTGTTCCTACAAGTAATTCCTTACACAGTAATGTTATAGATATCCTGATTCTGTAAATGTATTACATAGTTCTTACGTATCTTGTGCGGATTGTGCATGAATTTAGGAGTTATTAATTTTTTATAAATGTCACCATTTCCATATTTGTAGTGAATAAACTGTCTTCTACAATTACACAAGCAGAGCTGATCACACATTCAGACAATATACTAAAACAAGGAAATAAAAGTGCTATAATGGTTCATTTGGAGCATTCTGACCACTGGTAAAACCTTTTCAGCCAATATTCCAGCAGTTTGTAATCAGTGCTACAGGGATAATCCGGAGCTTCCAGCATATCCTGTCTATCTGTTTCTCTTTATTCTGACTTTTCTAAAACTTCTTCGGTCTCATTCTTATCAATAGTTTATTTAAATTGTTAATAAAGTTTTTCTTCACCCGGGATAGAGTGCTACGATGACCGTTTGCTGATAACTTGAGGTTTTTGTGACCTCACCGACACTATTTTCATCTTCTGCTGCCTAAATGACTGAATAGTTTGTGTGACCATTTTTTGTCAACTGTAGCATTGTAACAAATACACACAATGACATTCCTGGGTATATCTACAATTAGATAGGTAACCGTACTATAGAACACAATTGTGTTTTGCAGCAGACAGTGTGTTGCAGTGAATATGTAAAATGTATGAGAACAACTAGGAGAAGATAACTTCAGCAATGCTGCAGTATTGTTACACAGCCATGTAACAAATACAATGCACACAGTGTTCTGCACTACTAATAGTGCAGAGTATTCTGAGCCGTGGGAGTCCAAAGGGGTGAATGTTAATTCTTTTAAGACATTTGACAATGATTTTCCAGTGGGCATTTTCTATGTGCCAAATGTTTGCCAAACTGGGATCTATGTGCATTTTAATTAGCCAGCAGAATAAGAAAATTGCACTTCACATGTTTATATAAAGTAAAATGTCAAATGTTTTTAAGCAATTTGTGGAATAAATGATGTGACATTAATAAATATTACTTACTTTATACACAGCATTTGTTTGACTATTTGTTCTTGTGGAATTCCTGCCATATACTGATTCACAGTGAACACTCCTCCAATTATGATGTCTCCATCTTGAAAATATTCATAGTCTTCATATGATTTTGTTAATTGCAAATGGCATGCTGGTAATGGGTTCTGAGTACCTGATGTACAGGGTGTCACACACAGGATCATTAAATTCAGCAGCACTATAAATAAATAAGTGACCACTGTAGTTGGTGCCATTGTTACAATAGACAGTACAATGTATCCAAAAGTCACACAAATCTTCAAAACATAAATGTAACACACAGAGGTGAAATGTGTCACACTGGACACTGAAACCTGATGCATCTGTCTGTTAGTGTAATGACGCTGGATCATCTCACTGCCTTTTATAACAGATCTCCTGAAGTTAGTGGCAGGTGTTTGACTATTCTGCCCTGATCTTAAAATATACTACAGACACAGCAGATAAAGATGAAATATAAATACATGATTGTATTTTTTTACATTTGTTGTTCATAAGTTTGGTACAGATAAATGTTCATTAAATCCCTATAATGAATGTACTCTAAAAATGTAAAACCATCTGTTGTATGCACTTACTGTATATGTGACTTGTGGTCCATTACTTTGCATATGGATCACTTACATTCACTAATGGTACAGTGAGCTAGAAAGTCCCATTACATTATAATTTTCAATGCAAAAATCTTGGCAGCTGTCGGTGGGACCCAAAGTTATGGTGTCATTGTGCTAGGACTAAGTATTAGTATCTCATTGTTGTGGCACTCCAAAAAATGTGGTTTCAAATACAACATACAGCATCTCTGACATAAAGATGTCCCCAAAACCAAATTCTGGAACCTCACTTGAGACCCTGACCCACAGTTTGCACCCTCTGATGCAATGTAAGTGATAAGAAGCAGATGTGAGTAAAGGAAGTTCATAAAATTTCTATCATTAAATTTTTCTAAAATGTGTAAAAGTTGTTTCCTTTCTCCATAGATACATTGTATATAACCATATATAGTCAACATATTCCCTGGGCCTGGGGTGGCATCAATACTATTCTTACTGTTAGATATTATTAACTTGTATGAATGAAGAATGAAGAGGTGTGAATGTATTATATGGTGACCTGACTGATCACAATCGGGGACAGTGAGTGATACAATTGCTGGAGATATCATAGACCTGGATAACTTGATCAGAAGAGGTGCTCTATAACTACGCATTTCAGTGGTTACCCCCCTCAAAGGGCATTAAGAAGATATGAAAAGGAGAAAAAGAGCAATGGAAAGGAGCCTTAAATCAACATGTATAAGATAAAAGACAAAAAGGTGCTTAATGAGATTGAGCTTAGAAAGGTTTTTGTATTATATGTGCTTAGTTGTGTCATGGGCTTGTAACCTCTTGGGGTCCTGCTTTTTTCCCCTTGCTGCCCCATCATTATGGCTAGCACGAGTTTCTACATCCACTGAGTTGTCTGAGTTTAGTCATTATAATTAGCGGAACCCTATGTTATAGTTCGGTACTTATACACCACTCTGGGAATCTATATATTACCCCATCTAACACATTGGTTCTTTTGTGTGCTGGAGATGATTGCTTTTATGGAAGGATGTGTTAAGAATGTTTTGCCCCTCCTAAAGTAAAAGTACAGAATCCTACATAGACAAGTCCTGTGTCTGGCTGATATGATTAGAGACAGGAATCTTCTAGTATGATTTTTGATCAAATTGACAAATTCCATCACAATATTCATAAATGCTGTTAAAACAGTGTTTCCAAAATAATGTCCCTACCCAACTAGGTTCCTCTCTATCCAGAGCCTTCTGTCTGTCTAGAATATTGTGAATGTGAGTTAGGGAAAACTTAGTTCAGCTTTTGCTGTTTAATATTGCAGTTATATTGCTTCAAACTTCATAGAATAAAGAATGTTGATGATTATGCATGGAGCTCTCAGCAAAAATGGAACTAAGCTCCTGAAATAATGCTTTTCCTTTTTGCTTTCAATGTCCATGACTCAAGTTACTGTATATTATACTGAACAAAACTTTTTCTTCCCTACCACTTAATCTTAGGATATTTTATCCAAAAAGAGAATTTGGAGAGCCACCTTTCTGATATTTCTCAACTTTTCATTAGTCTCTGCCTGCCCACACACAGAATATGTACATAATATAACAATTTTATTTACCTTTCTATTGTCTTTTTCTCTTCTCTTCTTTTCTGTTCTGTTTTCTTTTATGTTGCGTTGCCGCTGCTCCTGTCTGCTCCAGCACTGCTCCTAGCCGAATCTGAAAATGAAGTCGAGCGTGATGACATCACGCCCGACATTCAGTGGGAGTGAGGAGGAGACGAGACTGCTGGGGCCGCCGCGTGATCAGGTGGCTGTTTTTTATCTTTATTAAATCGGCCGTGATATTACTATGCTGGCGGACAGAGGGGGGTGGCAGGTGGAGGGGAGCGCCCCTCCTGCCTTGCCTCCGTGGTACCACCAGTTGAACTTGTTCCTGAACTGGTCTATCCCCATCTACTTTCTTAGCTACACAGTACAACAACTCTTTACGCCAGGTTACACTCTCCACCTCCATCCCTGCCAGCTTGGTGCCTCATGCCTTCCAGTGAGCGATCAGAGAGCTGAGCTGCCTAGAATTCTTTCCTGTGGCCCTCAATATCGTCTAAGTCAGGACACGCTCCAGGGGGTCTATGTTGGGGTTACTAGGGTTATTCAAAGTGGGGTCAATCAAAGGGAGGTCACTGTGGTCAGCTATACTCACCGCTGGAGCTGGCATACTGCTAGGGACAAGAGCATCACCAGGCACCCACACAAGATAGATAGGCCGGAGACAACATCCTCTGCATTGCTAGGGGACTTAGTCTTTCCAGAAGCAAAGAGCTGGCTGGTTCCTGAAGAAATAGCAGCTTGAATCTTTTCCTCTGGGCTTGCTGATGTTGTGGTTGCAGGTGATGACTGTCGTCTAGCAGTTGAGGTCTGTTCCTTTGGGCTGGGTTGTGCAGATGTAGATCCTGAAGAGTGTAGCTTGGCTCTGGGTAATAGAGTTGAGAAATGCCGTCACAATTCCACCCCGAACATCATTACCCAGGATCACATCCATATCGGCAACATCTTGCAGGTCCTGGCCATCTCCCCAGTCCAGATACACCCTTGCTACAGGCACTTCCTTCTCCAGTCCATCTGCCACAGTCACTTTGGCAATGCGACCCTGCAATACTGAAGCATGATCAATAATGGTCAATAAGATGGGGCTCTCTACAGTTATTGAGACAACCGAATCTCTCAGTCATTCTCTCTGCAGGTGTCCCACTTGGACAGGCAGCAGGTTTCTCCACATGTTGGGGGGGGGGGGTATTTTGTCTTTTGGACAAATAAGTTACTCTCTCTGCTGAGTCACCTTCAGACATGCCAAACCCCATTGGGCTTGCAGGGGTGGAAACAGTCTTTACTGACTCACCTTCACCAGTTCAAAAAGACAGCCAGGCCTCAGGACTCTGATTAGTGGCATGAGTCTGGGGTGCTGGGGCTATTGGACAGTCCATCCTTAGGTGACCGGTTTTCACGCAGCTGTAGCACTTCTTCTCCAGTCTAGGCTCTGGTGGTCTCTGATATCTCCCAGGGACAGAGTGGGGCTGTGGCTGGAGAAAGGTACCTGAAGGTGGTGAGTAGAAGAATGGTTTCCCACTTATTGTACAGTCCTTTGGGGATGGCTCTTTACATGGCACTTCTGCCAGTGTGACCACATACTGATCCGCCAACTGGGTGGCTTCTTCCAAGGTGGCTGGATTCCTGTCCAGCACCTATTTTTTCACCTCTGGTGTGCCCTGGCAGTGAAACTGCTCTTGGCACACTAGGTCTATTACCTACTCCACGGTCTGGACACCAGCTCCACGCACCCACTTTCTGACCGACTCCCGCAGCAGGTTGGCAAACTCCTCATGGGTGGTGTAGAGGTTCTTGGCAAGGTCCCAGAAGTTCTGGTGATAGCTCTCTCTGGTACCGTCTAAGGAGTACCTTTATCACAATATCATAGTCCGCACAGTTCTTTGAGGGCACTCCACGGAAGACCTTCACTGCACCTCCTTACATTGTGGGCACCAATTACTTTACCAATTCCTCACTGGGTACAGAATGTACCCTGCAGGTTGTTTCAAACACCTGCAGGTGCTCATCAATATTCACAACACAGTCCTGAAATTTACGGCAAGGTAAAGATGACAGTCCTGATTCTCTTGAGGGTGGCTCCCCCTGGGCTGCATGGCTGGAGCCCTTCCCTCTTGGTACCATGCCTCAATGACCTGTACCTACTCAACTTCCATTGCCTTATCTCTTAAGTCTGCCAGCTGGATCTTTAGCCCGCCTACCCTGTGTTCATCATAGGGACTGGTTCTGTGGGTACAGTATGTTGAGAAGAGTTTGCTGCTGTCTGGGGGTCTAGTCCACCTTGATCCCGGTGTTTAACTGGGCCACCACCTTGGCCACTGCTGCCATCTGTTTCCTCCACTATCATGCTGTAGGTGCCATTCTCTCAGTGCCGCTCTCTACTCCTCCCTGTTTGCTTAATGACTGATATCAATGCTCTTGGCACTGCATAGAGTCTCAAGGTCCGCCCTGGATACATTGGTGTAATCAGACATCCTGTGCGTTCTCCTAGCTGCAGTTATTCCTCTCCTGAATATCTGGGCTCTCTTGACTGGTTCACGAATAGCTGCCTGGGGTTAACCCATCACTTGCCACCAGAAATCTGTGACAAGATGGATCTCCTATGCCACTCTGTCTGTTGTGTTGCTGGGGACTGGCTGGGCTTACCTCGCCAATGTTCCCGTACCCCGTTACTGTAGATCAGGGTTGCTGTGAATGGTACCCCCCTGGCCTATCACACTAGCCAGAGCTGCTGGGTAACGGGCAGAGCGGTGGTACTAGATGCTGGGTCCAAACCTCAGAACATCCAGATAGCAAATTAAGTTTGGGTCTAATCTGCAGGTTACAGAAATTACAACAGGTAGTAGTTGCCAAGCAGGCTAAGGCATGTGTTGGACAATGAGAGGAAAAGGTCTAATTAACATGATATTACCTGCCTTCAGACAGTCACAGAAAACACATTTCCTCCCCTGGCATGGCCTCAGAAATCAGTGGATTGCTAATACAGAAACATAACACAGAATCAAAGTCAGTACATTTGCAATGATATAAATTGGCGCCTGCGCCACTAATTCAAATAAATTTCTACAATAAAATCTTTCTATTGGATCCAGCCATATCCTGCTTGTGTTCAATGTTGTTCAATCCTGAACATGGGAGGGAGCTATTGTCTACATACGATTATCTCGCTATATGGATCAATCTTTGAAAGATATAAATAAATAAAAAGGACTCATTCTAGTCCAAAGCATATACGTGAGTTTCCCCTAGCAAGGTAATCTCATGTAGGGCATAATTGCCTACTCTGTCGGAATGCCTGGGAGTTTCTGGCAGTTGTGCCCGGCTTCTGGGAGAGTAGGAAACCCTCCCAGATCCCACCCAAGCTCTATTGAAGTGAGTGGCATGTGGCCTGATTTATTGCACATTGCATGATCATATCCCCACCTCACAATGCCATGAATTGTGGCCTCTCCAGGACCTCCCAGAGGGGTGCCATCAAAAGTAGGCAAGTATGATGTAGGGATCAAACAGGGGATATACCGGTTTGCTGTCAGTATTGCAGGGCTGTCTCTTGCTTCTTAAAATATTGATATTTGTGCATTTTGAAAACTGTTACATGCACTTGTCTCTAGGTTTAGTATTGTGTGATTACAACCTCGTAGATGATTATCAAATAGGTATAAAGTACAGAAGCTTCTGCATTAATTGTCTGCACTGAAATAACAAGTGAAACAGAGAGCAATAGGTTTTTATCTGTAACTAAAAGAGATTTTATGCATGGCTACCACTGTAGTCTCATTGATCCACTCAGTGTGTGGCTACAAGTGTTTGGTTGCTTGTGGGTTAAACTGAAACCAGCTCAGACAACTTGATCTATTTTATCTCCGCTTTCTTTCCTGTCTCTTCCCTCCTATGATTATAAAATTCAGATCAAGAAACTGAAACTATCACACTAACATCTCTTAGGGATTATTGTCATGGCACATAATAACAGTGGGTGAACCGTATAATTATTTTAACTACATTTGACAGAATGTTGCCAGTTATTTTGCTTAGCTGTGTTAGGTTTAAAATTCTGCTGGGTTCCCTCAGGAATTAGATTCTTATCTTCTATTCTTTCTTGCAAATGTACAATCTGACCTTGTCATAATGTATTTGGTACATACATGAATATTAATTCATCTAGTAATGTTAATATATAATTTACAGCACACAGATACAGTGGAAATTTATTTTATGACTTCTATGTTGTAACATTACAATAAAATATTAATTTCTGGATAACTTTAAGGGTTATCCAAACAGCAGTCGCCTTGGCAATTGCTGGTTCCATATTCAATTGCTCCAGTAACACTGTTATACATTCACGCTTGAAACATTGTAATGGTTATTTGCAAAAGAGCAGTAATGCAGATGTGCAGTGTTTTTGCACGGTCTACTTTTTTGAGAACATAACAAGGAGCGCTCTCACTTTCAGTTTAAGGAATAACCTTGTGAAAACATTCTGATATAAATGTGTTAAGGACACCTAAGTACTTTTCACATGTGAGCTGGGTTCCAGCAGCCACAATGTCGAACTCTGTGCAAGAGAGTAACAGCCAAAGCAGAAAAAACATTTGTGATATACTTAATTACATAAAAAAAATACACAAAAAAATGTAGAATGCCAACTATTTTAAGAATAATGAAAAAAGAGCTCTGGGACTAGATAATAAAATATTTTCTGTGGAATGGGCTATAATTTTATACTCGCCTTCATTAGAATTAATGAATGTTTTATTAAATTAAGACCAGGTTAGCCAGTGGCATAACATACTTATTAATAAATAAGCAAAAGATTTGGATTCAACAAAAATTAAAATGTCTAGCAGACATATGTATAATAATGGTTATAACAAATTGTTGGCAAATAAATGGACAGATCACTTAAGACAGAAGCCTAATTCCTAATAATAGCTACATATCGGATACTAACCATTAGAGATCGTCAGGGAAGACTTCACACTGGTAAGGTTACTATAAAATATTATCGTCAACATCAATGGTTGAAGTGGAAATTTAGAAGTGGCGGTATGTAAAATGTAAGTGAATGGAATTTGATAGTTTAAAAATCTCTTCTCAACCCTCCCATCCCAAACCCTTTCACTGCTATCAGTGCCCAACATCTTGCTTCCTACTTCAAGAACAAGATTAAAAGATCCAACTTGAATTGAAATCTTCTTCCTAGACAAACAACCAGCTCAATTCCTTCCCTGCTTCCTCTAACACCCTCTCTACATTTGTTATCTTCTTACTCTACTACCTGTCCTCTTGATTCGATACCCTTATAAAGCAGTAGCTCCCTGTCTACTGTGCTCATCCCAACCCTAATTAAAATCGGTAGTCTGTCTTTCTCTCTATTGATATCTTTCCATCATTATTCAAGTATGCAGTGATTACTCCTAGTCTGAAAAAAAATAATTCTGATCCAAACTCTTTCTCAAATTACTGCCCCATCTCTCAGCTCCAATGGCAATTCAAGCTTTTTGAGAAGATTTCCTACACTCACCTCACAGGCTTTCTTTCCTCACATAGACTATTGGATCCTCTTCAGTCAGCCTTTCCTTCCCAAAACTCCACAGTGACTGCGTTGACCAAGGTGGTCAATGATTTGATTACTGTTATATCAAAATTTCTGTACTTGCTTCTAATTCTCCTGGATCTCTCTGACTATTTTCAGGCAGCACCCACTTTGTGGAATTCCCTCCCTCACACAATAAGACTTTCCTCTAGTCTTCAAACCTTCAAGTGTTCTCTGAAAATCCATATCTTGAGGCAAGCTTATAAAATTCCTTAATAGTCCTTTTAACACCCCAAGGGTACCCATTTATCACCCATTACACAGTTCACACAAGACAGCAACCTTCTGACCAGCATTGCTGTGTGACTGGATCATACAACCCACTAAACACTTTTTACCGTTGCAATCTGGCTGGACCAATGTGCAATAAGTAGCACTTAACCTTATGTATCAAACTCCCATGACCTATAGCTTGTAAGCTTGCAAAAAAGGCCCTGTTACCTCTGTCTATCTGTATTACCCAGTATTGTTTTATAATTGTGTTTGTTTCCAATTGTAAAATACTACAGATTATGCTGGCACTTTATAAATTAAGGACAATGAATTTCCAATCCTTAAGATATCAAATATAACAGAAAATGAATATTATTAAATATCACAAAGAGTATTTCAAAAAGTGTAAAACTATGTGGGTGGTATATCTATTAAAATGTAATCACAATCTACAAAATGTAGAACATACAACAAAAAAATTATCAGAAGAGTAAAAGAACATGTGTAAAATATAAAATATGCTGCTTAGATTGTGGAAGCAGTTTTTGGAGGTACATCATTAAGATCCACAAGGCCTTACAGTATGAGTTATTGATTAAATATATTTATATTGTAGAGGAGAAGTAAATGTAATGCTATTGGGACTTTTGATTTTGACGCTGAAAATGTTTCACCCACAAGGTTTAAATATCTATTTAGATTTCACAACTTTTTACATATTTCACAGACAGTCGTATTAGTCTGTTGCTGTTTATTAATAGTACTACAACCTCCCTAGGGATCACTAGTATTTACTTAATTTTAATATAATACTATAATCACATATATATTTTCATTCACTGTATTATCTTTTTAATGGAATAATATGACATAATTAACTTAAAAAATACCAACATAATCACTGCCTAGCATTCTACTGCTGATTTTAGTTTTATTAATTATTATTATTAATATTTATTTATAAGGCGCTACAAGGCATCCGCAGCGCCGTACAGAGACAAACAAAATCACAATACAATGGGAGACAGCACAGTACAGTAAACACAGCAACTCAGTACGCTCAATGCACAGCTAGAGAGGGCGGGGAAGGGGGAGGGAGGATCCGAAAATGACGGGGCCCAAGAAGGGGGGCGTGGAAGACAGGGAGACCCCCAGGGGGGAGGAGGGAGCGAAAGTGGATGTGGGGTGGAGGACCTTTGAGGAGGAGGGCTAAGTAGCTGGAGAGCAGAGTTAGAAGTGGTGGAAACAGGAGGAGAGATGGCCCTGCTCAGAGGAGCGTACAATCTAAGGGGAGGGGTGGACAGACAGAGAGACGCAGGGGAGAGAGGGAGAGTAGGGGGACAGAGGCAGAAGATAAGGTAGGAAGTTAAGTGGGAGACAGAAAGGCTTTAAGAAAAAGGTGGGTTTTTAGGGCCCGTTTGAAGCTGGATAGATTAGGGGAAATTCTGATGGAGGGAGGGAGCTTGTTCCAGTGGAGGGGGGCAGCGCGGGCGAAGTCTTGGATACGCGCGTGGGAGGAGGTTATAAGGGGGGAAGAGAGGCGATGGTCAGAGGCAGAACGGAGAGGGCGGGATGGAGCATGAATAGAGAGGAGGGTGGAGATGTAGGGCGCAGTGGAGTTGGCGAGGGCCTTGTAGGTGAGTGTGAGGAGCTTAAAGAGGATTCTGAAGGGGAATGGGAGCCAGTGAAGGGCTAGGTAGAGGGGGGAGGCAAAAGAGGAGCGGCGAGAGAGGAAAATAAGCCTAGCTGCAGCGTTAAGGACGGATCGAAGGGGATCGAGATGAGAGTGGGGGAGGCCAGTGAGGAGGAGGTTGCAGTAGTCCAGGCGGGAGATGATCAGAGAGTGGATAAGGCATTTGGTGGCATCTTGGGAGAGGAAGGGCCGGATGCGAGCGATGTTGCGCAGCTGGAAGCGGCAGGATTTAGCAAGAGAGAGGATGTGGGGGCCAAAGGAGAGAGAGGAGTCGAGGATGACACCAAGGCAGCGAAGTTGGGGGACAGGGGAGATAGAGGTGTTGTTGACAGTGATGGAGAGGTCAGAAGGGGATGGGGTATGAGAGGGAGGAAAAACTATGAGCTCAGTTTTGGCAAGGTTAAGTTTGAGGAATCGAGAGGACATCCAGGAGGAGATGGCAGAGAGGCAGGCGGACACCCTAGAGAGGAGGGAGGGAGAGAGATTAGGAGAGGAGAGGTATAGTTGAGTGTCGTCAGCGTAAAGGTGGTAGCTGAAGCCGAAGGAGCTGATGAGTTCACCCAGGGAGGAGGTGTATAGAGAGAAGAGTAAGGGTCCCAGAACAGAGCCCTGAGGGACCCCGACTGGAAGGGTGGATGGGGGGGAGAGAGACCCAGAGGTGGTGACAGAGAAGGAACGGTGAGTAAGGTAAGAGGTGAACCAGGACAGGACTGGGCCGGAGAGGCCGAAAGACTGGAGGGTGTGAAGGAGGAGGGGGTGTTTAATTAATAACTTCCCTTTGAGTGAAACATAACCTTGTTTTGGTCTCATTAATACCTGACAATTACAAATTCCTAAACATTCATAATCTGTAAATGACAATTTAGATGATATAAGTTTAGAACAAAACTCGTGTTCTACATTTATAAAGTGTCCCAGATTTACAAAGCTTTAATTATTATGTGCTTATTCAAGATTGTCAGATTCAATAATTTTCTATTATAACACTGTTGTTAGACAATTATCTTGCTTTTTTTTATAATGAACTCATATCCAGCATATATATATAAATATATATATATATATATATATATATATATATATATATATATATATATATATATATATATATAATATGGGTTCTATTTTAAAAAATATGTGACTTGTTTATGATCAACCTCAAATGTAGGTGCCTGTTTTGACTATTTTTCTAAAGATATTCTTTTTTACATAATTCAGTTAGTGGTGTACCGACAGTTATGTACATACAGATTAACTTTATCATTGTCTTTTGATTCCCTGCTCTGTGTAATATCTAGGCACAATATAAAGGATAATCTAAAAATTATCTTAAATCAGTAGACCAGAATCTAATTGAAAATGTTTAATAAACATTTATAATAAGATGGCCACTCGAGTGTCATCTTATTAAACCCTGGGTCTCTCCTAACGACTGCCAGCATGGAGATCTATGTTCCACTTATTCTAAATATGTGCCCCATCTGTGATTCAGTTGGTGGAATTACTTTGATTATATTATTTTTGTTATTGTATGTTTTAATACTATTGATTTTTGTTTGATAGAGATTGCAGATTTGACTAGCAGATGTTTGTGTATTGATTTTGTTTTAGTCAATTACTAAGCCAAAACCACCAGTTCTCTTTTTCCTTTAGTGCACAAGTGTGTGCCAGAGGCGAAACAGCAGTATATAAAGGCCGGAAGTTTATTTACAAGAAAAACATTAAGTACAAAGAACATAAAACAAAACACAGAAAAACAAAAGCATACATGTGTTAAAACAAATCATTAGTTTTATGTATTTAAACCAGACTCTTATAAATTATATCATCATATGATGCAATTCATTCATAGTAAACAGAACAAGCCCTCAATCAGGGAGATATTTTATATTCAGGAAAATGAGGGAAGCAATTAATCTACTAACTAACATCAATGCAAGACTAAATAATTCCAATGGTTAAACAAATAATCATAGTACAATAGTAAGCGAGCATATAAGCTAACCAATTGTTAAATAAAGATTGCATGAATGTAGACAATTCGGTTAAATTAATTCATCATTCATTCAATTAAATTCACAATCATAATTAATTTGAAAAAAAAATGTTAGTAAATAAGTTTAATATGTCAGTAAAACATATTGGTAAACAATTTCTTAGCATTATATATATATCTATATTTTAAGATAGTTTGGAACGCAATCTGCAACTGTTCTTTTAGTACGTAAGTTAGAACATAGCTAGGGCGGATGGCTGTAATAAGCACTGATATTCAATGAATTTGTTATTAATTGCTATGGGCCTGATTTATCAAGGGACGTAAACAGCGATTTTGTGCGTATTATCCGCAAAGATCACTCTGCGCATGCCCAGAACCGGACCGTACGCCACAGAACACAGCCACATTCAATTCATCTTCAAAGACAAAGGACACTTACTACAGCCTACAATATCAGGGAGGTATCAAGGTGAGGAATGTCGTTTGGCCGTAGCCAATGTACAGTAAGCGCGTGCCAAACTCCAGCACACACAGCAGCATCCGATCCAGCTGTATCTTTTGCTCCAGCTACAGGGCTAGTTTAAGTGCCAATTACTAATGATGATGACTGTGTATGCATACAATAACAGGTGTATGCAGTCAGTAGCAACTGTGAACATTTATTTTATGTACATTAGACATTAATGACATCCTAATAAATGTATTTCATGTGAATTTTTTCTTCATATTTTGTCATTAATGCCTACATTATTAACAGGTGACATTAATTCAGTACTTTTCTTTCCTGTGTGCTCTTTTGACAATTTATATTTCACATAGGTATTGGACATATCCAGGGGTGTAGGAACTGCAGGGGGTGGGGGGGGGGGCATAGAGAGGGCTGCTGCCCCCCCATGATTTCTGCTGGGTAGGCAAAGACTGCGTTTTGCTCCCCCCCCCATGAACTTCTGCGCAAAACCCTTCATGCTACTTTCTGAAGTTATGGTATCTGTTCTAAATTTGTGAATTTTTTTTAAATCATAGATTGTCTTAGTATAACTACCAAATGTTCTTTGATATAGATTGCATTAGTATAGATTTCATACAGATTTATTGTTTTGTATATATAAAAGACTCTTAAGTGTTCCGTTCATAAACATTTAATAAATAACCTGTATTGATAATGAGCAACTATTCACTTTCCTTTTACTCTGAATTTCGTGAGGTGCGTCCAGTAACAAACATGAGATACAGCAATTTGCATCTATAGCACAGACCATAACCAGTGAGGCAGTGACTATAGATTTATAAATACTCCCAATCAAATGACGAGATTAGGCTGTCAAAGAAATCTGAATAAAAACTAGGTTAAGGACTATGAAAAATGAAATTTTTTAAGCTAAACAATTGAATTTATCTATCTTTCTAACATCTATTGTAATAAATTGGTAGTTAATATTAATAATATTTATTTAACAAATACATATACTAAAATAAACAATGAAACTGGCCAACCCCTGAAACACTGACAAAAATTAACATAGGATTGGGAGTCTTTTGCATATCTACAGTCACTCTTACAACTATTGCAAAGCGAGATACCAAATGTGAGATAAAAGGCCTCAAAGCCCAATAGCAGTCCTTAGCCTTCCCCCCCCCCCCCCATAAAATCTTCGTTCCTACACCCCTGGGAGTATCCTGCAGTGTCCTGTGAAATAGGGCAGAGCAGGCCTACACCCATTGTTTGTTGAATTCGGGTGTGCGCTGACCCAAATTATGTGCGTTCTGAAACAAATGCACGTTGCCCTCAGTATGCGTACCTTGGTGAATCAGGCCTTAAATGTTATGTAACTTAGTACTACTAATTAACAATATAATTGTTACATAATTACTAATCATATTGCAGTGAAATGCATACATTTTGGATAATATTGCGTTAAGGATCCCAGAGACGGGATAACATTGGCATAAGGGTATACTATAAAATCTCACCTGTTTCATATTAATATTTGAAATATACACCGGAGATGTACAAGAAACAATGATTTAAATATGGTAATTTCTGAGGTAGAATGTCCACGGTATATTTCTATAAATTTGTGACTGCCAATGTTATAATATTTTGTGGGACATTTTCTGATCTTATCATAAAATGTCTAAAAGAAATGTCTGATGTTCTCAGTGACAGGACCATTGTCCTTAGTCCTAATTGGGCAAATAACAAATTTCTCATGCACAACTTTGTCAGTGTATTTAATGCTAGTGTGGTAGTTGACAATGTACCAATAATGATACCAGATATGTTGACCTTCCTTAAGAAAATTAAACCTGAAAATTACCCTGAGGATAAGTTGCTGGAGCACATTTATGCTTTATACTATGGTTGCTGCTCCCCAAACCCAGCATGTTGTTATTATGGTTCCATATATAACATAAGTCTCAATGAATGCTCTGGAAAAGAGCTGATTATACACCCCCAAAATTATCACTACTGTAGGATTTTCACACAAGTGTATTTAGCAGTCAGCGTTATTGCTCGTGCTCTACATAATATGCACTTATTCCTGTATCATGAACACCAAAAAATGGAAACTAACGTCTATTATTTTAAACAGCAGGTAACAAAATATATTACATTATAATGGTCTATAACTGGTTTCCATTTAGTAAATTATTTTAAAAAATAGCTTCTATATGTATGATACCATTAAATAGATATCACATAGTATAAACAGGGCTGGATTTACCACTAGCAACCTAGGCACTCGCCTAGGGCCCAGCGGTCCCCAGGGGGCCCGGCAGCAAGGCAGGTGGTGGGATATGCCAGCCAATAAAAAAAATATTTTGTCCGAGGGAGAAAAATACAAATAAAAAAAACAATCACATGATTGCAGCGACCCCCGGCAGCCTCCTCCCCTCCTTCCTGCTCCGTTGTGTTCCACTGGATGTCGGGCGTGAGTCACGCCGTGTGACATCACACGCTCAATATCATATTCAGAGAAGACTCATTGTGGAGTGGAGAGGAGCAGTGCACACGGCGGGGCAAGAAAGACCACAAAACAGAACAGAAGATGAGAAAACAGAAAGAAGAAAACAGAAAAGAAGAAAGCAATACAAAGTTATGCAAACTAACGGAGGCACAGTGGCACACTATGATAAAGGGTAAACAAGTTGTTTCAAACACAATTATGAAGGGGCATAGTGTTATGATGGAGGGACAAAAGTGACAATGAAGGGGCAAATGTGTTATTGTGAAGAGGCACAGTGTGATGATAGAGGGACAAAAGTTACAAGGGGCACATCCTTGAATTTATGCGTATTATTCTTGCAAACAACTTAATAAGTATTTCTGTCCTCTTAATTACTTATTAGGTTGTTTTGACCCAACTACTTAAAAAAATGGGACTGCTCTATAATTATTTAGAGGTGTCTTTTTCTGTAGGAGGGTGGCCTAGCTCTTCACATGTTAGGTACGCCCCCAATGATGCAAGTCACACCCCCAATGGTATGGCCACCCCTCCTTTTGCGGCACATAGCTTCCCTTCTACTCAACTATAGGGGTATATGGTATGCTACAAAATGTATAGTGCTATGGATTGTTTTAGGTCGGGGGGCCCCAAACCAGTATCTTGCCTAGGTCCCCATGAGGTCTAAATCCGGCTCTGAGTATAAATATAGGTAACTATGGAAGAATTTAATTTTCAAATAAATGTTTTACTTGTATGTTTCAAAATGCAACATTTGTCTAAGATCTTAAATCCTTGGAGCAACTCTCTAATTATATACTGTGACACTGACACCTGGCAGATAACAGACACAGCAACTTCTTTCTTGAATAACCATGCTTTTATTGTACACATCACCAATAACACAGAACACTCTTGTCAGACCCTAGCTCTGGCTAGACTTAAACCTCCGGCCTAGTCACTGGCCAACTAGCTGGCATCTGTCGCACTGCACAAAAAAACCCAATACATTTTTAAATACTTTACACCCCCCCCCCCAGCTTGACTGACACTCCAACTTGGTCTTTATAAAGGAGTTCTCTACAGGTGCTCTGTTTGATTAGCCTCACTGCACACACAGTCTGGCAGCTGCTGTTAGCCGTGAAAGAAACATACATCCAAACCACCTAAAATCATATAACTTAAATCACACGCTATACTTTTACTTTGTCACATATATGTCCTCCACCTGTATGTCTTTAACCAATGTGCACTGCTGTACAAATGTGTAACTATGGCTGCAGCCTTGCCCTGCAGACTGTGAGCTGAATACCTACCTTTTCTGTTAGAGGCCAGTGGCAAACCACTCCCTTTGTCACAATACTATAACATCATTGGTGATTAGTGTTTTCCTTTGATGTTATTTTTTTGTTGTGTTATTTCTGAATACTGTATATTGAATGAACAATTAATGACACTTAGCATAAGCTGTTTGAAAATGTAGTGCATGTAATCACTTACTGAGATGTCACATTGTATCCCATTAAGGGCTTTTATGAAAGTGCAAAGAATTGTAGTGCAAACAATGTGTGTTTAACGTCACATGGCCCCACACACACAATTGCCCCTACCAGACAACACTGGGCCATGACATTTTTTTTTTAAATCTATTTATTTATTTTTTAACAACTAAAACACCATTCATCATCAATGAGTTTATGATGGAGAATGCTGTCTCCTCCACTATGCTGCAACATTGACACGCTGTAAATGTAACGTTATGCGGACGCACTTATGGGTTTATTTAGGATTACACATATCGCATATTTTACACCAGCGCTTTTGGCATAAATCTGGCAAAGTCGGAATGAGCCTTTATCTCTAATTTTTCAGTGGACATTACCTGAATTTAAATAACCACAATCGTCTATTGTTTTTTAGACATTTTAAGTTATCCGCACAATATTATGCTCTCGCTACATTTCATTTTTTATTTTAAAGTTACATCACTATTTGAAGAATCTCAGATATTCTTCTGAAGATGACTCACCTCTAGTTTTCGGAGAAAATGGAGATTTTGTCACTTCATATTATATTCTGAATTGGATAATTACAGAAACAATGGAAGTGATATCATGGCGAGTCGGTGAATTCAGACCATCGGTTAGTGAAGATCGGCAGCTTTTGATCAATGAAAGAGCAATTACATGGAAGAACGGTGTCAATAAGGTTAGGTGAAACCGTTAATAGTTATATATTACAAATCAATGGACAATATTAATTTGATGTTTCTGAATGACCTTAATTATTATTAGGATTGTAATCATATTACACTGGTTATAGTTAAGCTATAATAATTTATAGTATATAAACAGATATAAAGTTTGCCTCCTAATGACTACATAACACATGTTGTTTACTGACATAAAGGATAGTCTGAGCCGACTGACACTAAATCCAGCTGATGCCAGATCCCAAGGCTGCGCTTCGGAGTTTCCTGCGGTTTACTGGTTTGCAGCCATCATGTGCTCTGTACTATAGTTTCTACATGTGTGTTCATTTATAAGGCATACACCTAATAGTGGGACACAGATAAATGAATACAAATACACATCACAACGTAATACTTCACCAAGTCCGTCCAGGTGAAATTAACACATATAAAAGACAGTTTAAAAGTAACTGGAAGCAATACACAAATAATACTTTACACAATTATACAATCAGTCAGATACAAAGGGCCATCTTATCCTGAATAACATTATATAGGGCCTATGCAAAAAAAGGATATAATGTTTCAAAGCAGTGTAGTCAGGGAGTGGGAAAAGCAGTAGACTACTTGGTTATATAGGAAGAGATATTAGTAGCATGAGTAGGTTATATCTCCACTATATAGGTCACTGATAAGACCTCACCTCAATTGCGATAAAAAAAATACAATTGAAAATAATTTAGAGAAGGGCGACTAAAATGGTGCATTTGCTGCATAACTAAACTTATATGGAAAGACTTCAGGAGTTGAAAATGTCCAGCTTAGAAGAGATAGAATTTTAAAAAATTAGAGGAATTCTAGAACAGAGGAGCACACTTTGAAATTGAAGGGAGAACAACTAAAAAGTAACAAAGAATGTATTTAAAGAATAAACGATGGATCCATAGAATAGTCTCCCAAGAGTTGTGCTGGGGAGTCATCCAGTAAAATAATTCAAAAATGGCTATTGTGAAGATTTACATCTAAAATATTAAAAATAACATTTCCAGAAGAACATCACACAAATATATTGTCTCCATCACAGATCCCAGACTCTCGTTGTTCAGAAATGTGTTTACCTGGGAGCAGGAAGATCTCAAGACCTGGAATCCATCCCTGCTGCTACGACTGTGCTCCGTGTTCTGAGGGAGAAATATTCAGTACAACTGGTACATTTTATGTGCTATAAAATAACTATAGCTGTTATATATAATTATAACAGTTATTGTATTCTTAGCTTACCCTCACCTACAGCAGATGGCCTTGGAGGCAGGTATGTCATCCATAATCTCTTCTACTGTCAGTAAGTAAAATATAACCTTATGAAGGACCTCATTAAAAGCTTAAATTGTAGCTTTAGTGAAGTTTTACTAAGTCATCAAAAACTACAAAAATCTGCCTTTATTTTTCAGTCTAGTGCTGCTCTCCTCCCTTATACTAAAGCCGGCTTGTTAGAAGCACAGTAGTGTTGGCAATATCCCTCTTTAACGTCTGATTTCCAGTTAATGGGGGAGGGACATTGACAACCCCACTCCCTGTTTCACACAGGACAGCAGCAACAGCAGAGAAGAGAGTGGCACTGGATTAATGCTTCGAGCTATCCATCAGATCTTTGGAACTCTGCACCTGTAAAAGAAGTTATGATCTTTTGTAATTAAGCAATGTATAGCTTGAATAGAAATAGTTTATGTAGGAGCCAATAAGTAAAAAAATGTTTAAGGTACAGATCTTCATAGCTAAAGGAGTTGCAATTAGATTAACAACTGGTGTGTCAAGGGTAAGAAGGTTTACTTTGAATCCCCTAGAAATAACTCATTTATAGAGATAAGAGTGAGACAAGAAAACGAGAGAAGTCTGAAGAGAAAGATTTACAGATGAGCAGGGTCCTCCATACCTTTTGTTTTCATGTCTGCATTTATTTTGCATGTGTTTTATGTCCCTGTTTTATGCATGTTCTGTTTTCCCGACTGTATGGCGCTGCGGAGCACTGTGACTCCTTACAAATCTACGACAATAATAATAATAATAAAAATAATGATAATAATAATAATAAGTGTGTACTCTACCCAAAACTAAAGTGTAGAGTAGAGTTTCCTTTAAAATTAATTTTGTGAATCTCTTTTTTTTTATAATAGAAAGAAATAATATTAAAATAATTTATTTTTAGAAAATGTCACTATAACACATAATACATATATAAAATTAGTAAGAAACATTAATCAGCTACTATTGCTGGTGTATCTGCCTACAGAACACGGTAATAATATGAGTGGTGACTCTTTATATCACACTCAATTCTTCATGTATACTAAAAATTTATATTATTATCAGTATTATTCCACCACCTTCCTAATGCCTTGGTCATGCTTCATCAGGATGCAGTGAGTTGTATTAAGAGCAGGTGAGACAGAATTCTTCCTCCCTACACCCCCCACATCATCAGTCACCATGTTACAGAGATATCAGTTATGATGTTGTCTATGTTTATTGTCCTTAGTATTCCTGATTCTTTTACAAACTTAAAACGCAGATAATTCATAAACACTAAATGTGCAAAATGCTAAGAATTAATTTAAAGTAATAATAAATTGCTGAATATATATATATCAATACTCCAAGCTCTGCAGAGGGCTCAGTGGTCCTACGAGCGCCAAGTAGATAAGACTGGTCGGCACCATATCCTTACCAAGTAGACAGACGAGCATAGCTCTCCACAAAGACCATCAAGCCGAACCTCGTACAAGTTAGCAGAACACAATTTGCTATTTTGATGTCTTAAAGCAACTCTGTTATCTATAAACTGCTGTCACTAAACTCCTGGCAGATGATTTCACAAATTAGAGATGTATTTTATTCTACCACTTAGTTTTGCAAGCAATTTATTTCTAGAAATAAAGCTTTCTATTAATCTTTAATATTTATCAATATTAATGAGGGTATATATTTGTCTACAGTGTGTAAACCAAATTTACTTACCCGCTCTTCATAAGTTATCACCTCTATTTTATACAGTTGCCCTCAGAACCTTTTGAAGTTTTGCTTTCTTAATAAAAGTGCCAAAAACCGTGCCCATTATCATTAATTTGACTTCATTATTTATGTATTTTTGCAGATAATGAAAATTGCATCAAATGTCAGGATGATGAATGGCCGAATATAAAGAGGGATTTGTGCATTCCCAAATATGAAGACTTTCTGTCCTACACAAATGATGAGAGCTCTGCAGTTTTTATTTCTGTCTCAGTTTTCTTCTGTTTCACAACTCAGCTAATATTGGGAATTTTTATATCAAATCAGGATACACCTATTGTAAAAGTTAATAACAAGAACCTCAGCTTCCTTCTCCTGGTCTCCATCATGCTGAGCTTCCTCTGTGTGTTCCTGTTCCTCATACTGTGCCCAGTATGAGAGCACTGATATAATATGTGTATCACACATTTTACCCATGTATTTTACGCCCATGGTTTCCATATGATTGATGATGATAGCCGAGTCTATTGAAATAATTTCCTGGAAACACACTATTACCACTTATATATAATATATAATCATCTCACCCTGGTGGAGGAGCAGCCTGTAGTGTTTTGATGCGATATATAATACTAGTCTTGTAAGTTAAATTTTATCGATCCCAATTAATAAATGAGCTTGATCAATTACAAATTCTAGTCTTTTACCATCCATGCCGTCCGATTATATATAAATATTTTCCATACCTACTGGACCTGAAAGCTAAATGCCATTAGATCGATAGAAATGCATCAAATCTCAACCGTAATACTAACATTATGCAGTATTTCATCAGATTCTGCCAAAAACAACAAGAGCAATGTGTGTGATTAAGGATTATATGACATACAATAGTACTCGTTATATACCTTATAGAGACTCCATTACAGAAGAAGGAAAATTACAATCAGAATAAGTAAACATTTATGTAATATTCACAAAGGGTTTGAATTACATCATCTTTCAATATTAAGAATTCATCTAAAGCGTCTACAATTCACAGAAATACAGAAAGGAAACAGAGAGGGGGAATAATGGCGGTCAGTAGAAACTAGGTGGATCTATGATTTCAAGAACTTTGAGTTTGAGATGTGTTAATATGGGTCACAACCCAATATCTAATATACATAGAAGGATAATTTGCTAAGATGGATGGTCTGCAACACAAATATTATGACAAAAAAGCTATGACTTTAGCTTACTTCAACAAGCAAGTTAGAATGAGAAACACAATATTATATTTATATTTTTTTATTATATTAATTGTTCTATTTATCTTATATCTACGAGGTGCAACAAAATATCTTTGGACTTTTTCTGTGCCTGGAAGCCTCATGCATTCCTCAGTGGTATCAAAGACAAATTATACTTTAGAGAGACAAGGACCATATATGTCCTACCTCTAAGATGTTATTTTACTACTTTGATGTAAGTCCTTACTGGGTTTTTTTCAATAAATGTATTTATACTACCTTAGCCTGATCATTTATTAACCTTCAAGAGTGGGAGAGAAGGAGACTTGAAAGAGGAAGAAAGTGTTAGATATTGAGGGTGGACAGAGAGGATATAAATAAAACAATAAATGGCTGCCATATCACACATCACTTCAAGACTTGTTATATTGTGTATGTTACTGAACTGTTATGTTTTAGTTATTTTTCAATTGATATTTGTAAATTGCTGATCCATGTAATTTTTTTAATTTTTTTTCTTTTCAGAAATGTTTCTGACTCTGACAACATACTGCATATTTTTAGTGCTATGGTTCAGATTTTAGGGTCATAAAATCTATTAGTCTACTTGTGCATTTTTGATTTGGGATAAATCCAGAGCAGGGTATGTGGGGCCAGTTCACATTGTTTGTTCAGTTTGTCCCACATCTCTAAGGTGAAGCGAATGGAGGGGGTAGTGTAAACTGAGGTTGGTCTCTTAGGAATACAAGGTAAAAATCTCATCCCCAAGTCTGTGGACAATGCTTATTCACTATTCACCCATTTTTAACTCCTAAAGGTGTCAGCCAAGAGATAAGGTGGCTCAGTTGTGTGGCATGGTAGTATTTATCAAATAAAGGAAGGCCTAAGCCCCCATTGTGTTTAGATTTAGCCAGACAGAACCTGTTAAGTCTATGTTTTTTACCTTTTCACACAAATTTGCCCCAAAGAGACTGGAGAGAGCACCACAGGTCTAAAGACTAACAGCACCCACTGTCAGAATTTATTAAACATCAAATCCTGGACATAATGGGAATTTCTAGCTCCATTGTTGAATTTAAGGCATTTATATCCAAAATAGGGACTACCCTATTTCCAGGTTGTATCACCTCTTACTGGTCCACATGTCTCATATTCACCAAGTGCATTCAATAGGGATAGATGACTTTACTTGTGAGTACATTCCTTATAGGGATGTTATAAACATTTGTTTGCACCATGATTTAAATATTTTGCTACTGACTGCACATATCTATTCCCTGTCTTTTATTTCAAGAGTAACTTATGAACAACAACAACCCTGAAAAATACAAATAGAAATAATATTTCAATCATAAGTTTATGTGTCAGATTTATCTGCTGTGTCTGTAGTATATTTTAAGGGCAGGACAGAATAGTCAAACACCTGCCACTAACTTCAGGATATTTCTTATAAAAGGCAGTGAGATGATCCAGCGTCATTACACTAACAGACAGATGCATCAGGTTTCAGTGTCCTGTGTGACACATTTCACCTCTGAGTGTTACATTTATGGTTTGATAATCTGCATTATATTGGAATACATTGTGCTGTCTATTGGAACAATGGCTACAACTACAGCGGTCACATATTTATTTAAAGTGTTGTATTTAATGATCCTGTGTGCGACATTCTGCAAACCTGTTATCCACAACCCATTACCAGCGTGTCATCTGCAGTTAAGAAATACATTTGAAGACTATGAATATTTTCAAGATGGAGACATCATAATAGGAGGAGTGTTCACCGTGAATCAGTATGTGGTAGAAATTCAACAAAACAAAATTGTCAAACAAATAATGTGCTTAAAGTAAGTAATATAGGATTTATACGCCAAGAGTTAAGTTTCTACATATTGTAAAGTTAGTAAATGATTTTCTGCACTTAAAAGGATGTGAATGTATCATCATTGATAAGTAACACATACTCACACTCTTCATTCATTCACTCAGCAAAAGAAGGAAATTTGAGTAAATAATTTTTCAGTGAGTTTACAACAACCTTATGCCAATACTAATAATTATAATAATAACCTACAGAAAACTGTAACCCCCTCACCCCCTCCCCTGGTGAAAGAAAAAAATCTATAAACAAAAAATGAAATCACTTTTGCAAAAAAAAATGTAAAATGAGAATGAAGAGCTGAATTCTGCAACTTCTTGTTAATGCAAACCATATGCCAGCGAGTGCCCAGAAATAAGCATATTACACCCAGAAAATCTCATACTCGAAATATAATTGTACTGAAATGGGAACAACTACAGTGTACAGTATATTTTTCTTTGTGTTGAAACCTTTTCCAGGTAATGTGTTACAAAATAATAAATTTTATGGATACATTTGCTATAAACGCAGTTTGTATTTTAAGAGTTTTAATGAGCGACTTATAAATGAATGGGATATATTATACAGAATGAGGCTGCAGTGTGTAGAGCAGCAGCTAATGCAATATTTACTGCCATCAGGTGAACACACATGTGATCCAGGGGCCTGGCTGGCCTGGTGTCATAGTGGGCTACCTTGGGCTGGATCACTGGGCTACCTGCATTTTTCTTCTTTTTAAAATGTTGCTAGTAGGCTGCTGGGCCAAGTCTTGCCCCCCAGCAAACATTTGCCAGCTAGATCCTGATGTGATTTGCCAGCTTCTACAATGCTCCCAGTTAGTGCTGCATTAAATTAGCTAAAACAAATTGCTTACTGTCTAAGAATCATTGTTGTGAGTATCTAGCTATGTTTTAATGAACTTTGGCCTCAACGAAATGACCTGCACTGCTATTATTTTTTAGCTCTAGTGTATTATTTCTATTAAAGTAAAAATAGTACTCTCATCATCAATCATAATCAACATTTATTATATAGTGCCAGCAAATTCCGTAGCGCTTTACAATTGGGAACAAACATTAATAAGACAATACTGGGTAATACATACAGACAGAGAGGTAAGAGGGCCCTGCTCGCAAGCTTACAATCTATAGGACAATGGGAGTTTGAAACACAAGGGCAAAATATTGCACAATGGACCAGCTAGAATGCAAAGGTAAAAGTATTGAGTGGGCTGTGTGTGTGTGTGGCAAAGTTGGTCAGTGGGTTGTTGTCTTGTGTTAGCTGTGTACTGTAATGTTTTAAGTATATACATAAAAAGCATGTGTAGAAAAAAATGACATGTGCTACTCAGTAGTTTCTTGATGTGAAGCACTATGTGAGTACCATCATTTTAATATTTTTATTTACTTTAATTTGGTGTGAGGGGTGATCCATACTAATTTTAATTGATATTAATTTGCTAAAATGGGCAGCGTTATATTAATGTACAGCTTCAATACTTTTTTCAGTTAATATTTAAATCTATTTCTTTTAATACTTCTAGTTTTTACATCTGACCACTGTACTACTGCATTTTTTTTGTTCTGCGTGTAATTTTGAATTGTTTTTCTATGTATGGACTCTTACACCATACCACTTCTCTCTATGTTATTTTCAGCAGCCGTCATGTGTGGATAAGTGCGTTTCCATTGGTCTGTGTCTTCTCTGCATATTTTTTTTACGTAGAATTTTAGCCGCAAGAGTGGCTCCATGTTTGATAATTGCCTTGTCCCCTCTTCTACCATAAAACCAAACCGGCTGTAGTTCTACAACTTAAAATGATGTACTGCCGCTTGTGTGGCCAGTATGAACTCTCCTCTAGGGGCTACTGTATAAGTGCTACTTGCCAGATATCTGGCCACTAATATTAATGGTAGTTGTTTGATAACATCTTTCACTATGTGAATTGGCAAAACATTATAGGCCTGAGCCAGTAATGAGAGCAAAGCAAAAAAAAAGGAGTGACTTTGTACCTTGACAAAACCATGTTGCATTGGTAGGAAGAGATAAATTTAAAATGTGGGGACAGATTTATACCCACTGTGGCTGAAAAGCGTCTCTCTTAAAAATGCTTATTTTCCATGCCAATGAATATCTTTGGGGGAATTCAATTAGGCGCAGAGTGTCTCCGTATCGTACTTGAGACATTTCATGATGGAGATTTCTGTAAAATCTTCGCTCATTTTTCCTCGCACCCCATAGCGGTGCAAGAATAAATGAGCGGAGATTTTTACCATATTTGCGCTGCGCAATGTCCGCATGCCACATTGTCAGCAATTAAATCCCCCCCTCCCCCTGCTGATTGGGCTATTTTCAGTTATTGGAATGTTCTTTATTCCATTTGCCAGAATATTTTCTGTATGTTTGGCAAGTAAAATAGCAATATACATTTCACTTATTTCAACAGTAATATCCTTGAAAGGAAGTAATGAAATATAAGACTCTCAAATGCAACATTAAGAAATGCATTCATCTTGACACCATATATGCACCCATGGTGATGATGATGATGGACAGATATAGTTTTTGACAACCACTAACAAAATAATGGTGTTGATTTGTCTTTCATGTTGCTCAGGCTATCAAATATATTTGTTTTTTTACTAAATTATTATTTGAGTTCTACTACAAAGTAGTAATATAAATACTCAATTTTTTCACTCTCATAAATAATAATTGTAATTTTTCAAGTTATTAGAGTATGCACTACAATGTATTTTATACTAATTGTTCCCTACAATTGTCTGCCATTTACATGCATTTTTATGGAAATAACTACTGCAGTAGGTGTGATTTTTTATTCAAAAAAATGAATATATTTTATTAATTCAGGTGTTTGCCAACATCATTTTCCAGCTTTTGCTACTTCAACTTGCAGTTGTTGGTTTTTTTTTATAAACTAAAAGAGTTGGTTTATTAGCTAGAGTCTTTCCAAGTGTAAAGCAATATTTTTATGCAAAGGTTCCTGGCACTGAAGGGACTTTCACTTTACACCCAGACACATTAAAAACTGTCACTAGTTTAAGAATTCAAGGAGTTGAGGGGGGATAAGAAGTCACTTTTCCTGTCTTTGGTAACCATGTGGTGCAGACCCAACTCTAACACTCAGTCCATTACTCTCACCTTGTTTTTATTTATATTTAATTCTGCAGTAAAAATACATAAGATAAAATACATATGATTAAATTAGTTTTTCACATGACACTGCACGACTTTTTGCACTTACACGCACAGCTCAACAAGGTTATGATACTTTGTGGTTTATGCCTTGCAAAAGCTGTTACAGAAAACCATTAACCCATACTGTTATAGAAACACTAAAATCAGCATCTAGCCTTCAATTAAATAACTAGTTTATTAGAAAAATGATTATATTCAGTATTCTCAGTATTTTAAAATCATTTCAATAAAACCTACTACTGTACAATATTTATTTGAGACACTTTCATGCCAAAACTAGAATAAAGTCCAATAACCCCAACACATTTATTGCGGTATTTATTTATGTAACCCTTGTGGAGACAGGACCCATGGAAATGTTTACTTCACCTACTTTCAACATGCTCAGTATCTCCACCCAGTCAGCTTTGGATGTTATCTCTCATAGATTCATCAGAGTGAACCCTACTTAAAATCGGACAATGGACAATGTACCGTATTTTCTTTTCACAGACCTTCACCTCAATATTACAAACACTTTCTGACTTTTCGATTTGCCATTGAGCATTTTAACAATTCTTTAGTTTTGCCTAATATAACACTAGGATATCATGTGTATGACTCATGTTCTGATGGGAATAAGGCCATAAAAAGTGTATTACAGATATTATCTGGACCAGGACGGATGGTGCCTAATTATTCCTGTACAGAAAGAGGCAAGGTGATTGGTTTTATTGGAGATCACCATTCAGTAACAACTGTACCAATAGCCCAATTATTAGGAGTATATCCATATTCACAAGTAAGTAAAATATGATTTTTCTAAAATAACTGATACAATGTAAGTAAAAATAATGAATATTTGGCCTATCAATGTGATTGTGGATATTTTTTCGTGTGATTATGCTAAGACATCAAAATTATTGTGGCAAGAATCATGGTCTATTAACGGTAAGCATAAAGAGGTCTCTTGGGCTAGGAGTTAATAAGGGCAGCACGGTGGCTCAGTGGTTAGCACTTCTGCCTCACAGCACTGGGATCATGAGTTCGATTCAAAACCAAGGCCTTATCTGTGTGAAGTTTGTATGTTTTTCCTGTTTTCCTCGTGTTTGCGTGGATTTTCTCCATGTGCTCCTGTTTCCTCCCACACTCCAAAAACATACTGGTAGGTTAATTGACTGTTATCAAATGGACCCTAGTCTGTGTTGTGTGTATGTTAGGGAACTTAGACTGTAAGTTCCAACAGGGCAGGGACTGATGTGAATGAGTTCTCTGTACAGTGCTGCGGAATTAGTGGCGCTATATAATTATATAAATATATAAATAGCTGATGAAGTTGACTGAAAGGGTGATGCTGTTTTGGGGTATTTTGATGGAAAACAAGAAAAGTGTTAATGAAGTAATGACAGAGGAATTTACAGAATATAGTAGAAAACAGTATATATCACAGCAAATTATCATAGTTACCTTGCCAGAAAATGCATTTGTATCCCTACATGTGCCAATATCTTGATAATTTAAGTACTGAATTTGTTATCACACCCACTCACATGTTCATAGTTCTGATTTAATGATGAGCAGTGTGAGGACCCATTCGGCTCATTCTATTCACAAGATCTCATAGCAGAATCGGAGACATAAGATTCTACAGATGACTCTTCAATTTCAATACAGGAAAAAAAGCACTTATATAGCAATATAATAATGAATGTTAAAATGGAATGTAATATAAATAAGATAACAAAAGACTATCTTTAAAAATAATATTGAATGCAACATGGATGTATGAGGCTAGACATGAGGGGATCTATTTAAGTTGCTATGAATATCATTGTTTCACTGCTGACTAATCAATTATTTAAGGATGGACTATAAAGTGTTTTTGGGATTTAAAAAAAAAATCTTTTAGAAATATTTTTGGAACAAATTTGTGTTGTAAAATATAACAACAACTTAAGTAAATTTACATAATAAATGACCAATGGAAATTTGCACGTCTGGTAGAGATCTTCAGTTAATATGTAGCAGGCCAGTGTCTTCTAAAATGTAATGAATGTTTGCCAATTATTGTTTTAAAATAACAAATTCCAATAAAGGCACACATAACATCAAATAAAACATGTCTATAACCTTAATTTGTGGGTGGGACAGGCAACGTTGGTCCTTCCCCCTAGGGCCCCTGTTCTGCTCTTCTGTGCATGGATAGGGTGGACAGATATTGCCCTTCTCACTCCTATACCTTCATGCCCCATAGTAGGTACTTCTCCCAATATCTTGAATTGTCTCAAGAACCAAAGGAGATTTTCTCAATGTTTATTTAACAGCCCAACTTTAAATTGTAAGAATACATCACTTATTGTATTTATGTGTTCCTTATAGATCAGTTACGGTGCAACACCTTCTGTGTTAGGTGACAGACAACTTTATCCAACTTTCTTCCAAACCATTCAAAATGATCGCACTGTTTATTCAATGTTATCTAAAGTTCTAGAATATTTTGGATGGACGTGGATTGGAATTCTAGCCTCCAATGACGACAGCGGAGAGACAGAGGCAGAACTGCTGACAAATCATTTGACCAAAAGAGGCATTTGTGTCGCTTTCACCATAAAAATTAGTTTTGATCAATACAATAATAAAGACTGGATAAATGCTGAAGTAATTAGAAAGTCGACTGCCAAAGTTATAGTTCTTTGTGGGATGTTTTCACAGACTTTTAGGAAATGTCTGGGAGAAATGAAGAGTGTGCTCAGTGACCGGACCATCGTTCTGAATCCTAATTGGGCAAGTAACAAGTTTCTCATGGATGAGTTGCTCAATATATTTAATGGTAGTTTGGTACTTGACAATTTACCAATATATTTACCGGATATTTTAAGACTTTTTAAGAATATGAAACCTGAAAACTACCCTGAAGATAAGTTGCTTGAACATATTTATATTTTGCACTATCGTTGCTGCTCAAAAATCCAATTAGCGTGTCATTATTATGGCTTTGTATACAACATAAGTCTTCATAAATGTTCCGGAAGAGAGAGCATTACGCAACTTCGCAATTTTAACTACGTTGGATGTTTCCCGCGAGTGTTTTTAGCTGTCTATCTTACTTCTTGTGCGTTACATTTTATGCGCTTATTACTGTACAAAGAAAATAAAAAGATGGAAAATAACATCTATTATGTTAAACAACAGGTAACTAAAATGTATTAAAAAGTTATTGACTACAAGTGGGGCTACTGGATCATGCCATTTATCATAAACAAATGTCACATGCGACAGGTGACAAGGGGTCTGTATGTCTTTACCCAGAGCACCTTGGTGTGACTTTTAATTCTGGACTTTTGTGTGTAGCTTATGATCCTATTTTAGCATAGAGAATATGGATGTTCCATTCACATGAGAACATTTATACAGAGATGGATCCATTTATGTGAATTAAATAATTAAATTCAGTTCTTAAGCAAGGTACAGTAGGCCATAACCATAATAATGCTTTTAGAGCATCTTTAATCACGTTGTGTCCATGATACTATATGTACACAGGAGTGATATATAATTCATAATATCAAGTATATAGGTCAAAAACTAGTTGTGCAAATTTGTATTAGATTATGAATTAATGTCAACATTTCATCAAGACACCAACTGAATATTCCAATACACTTTAAAAGTTATATTTGATTAAGTTCAGAACATTATTATATTATTATTCTTAATCTCCTCCTTGTCAACAAGTTATAGCCAATCATATGATCAGAATGTCCACAGCAGAACATAATATTTCAGGAGATAAGCATGCTGATGTCTACAGAGGCAGTAATCTGTCCACTCATGTCATTATGTCATTGAGGGCAGAGCTAGATATAATATTAGATATATCAATATGTGAAGAGGGGAATGGGGGTAATCAGGAAGACACAGGAGCATGTTTATCAAAGCGCAAAAAGCCCTTTATTGTAAGGGCTTTAATTTATATCCCTCTACACATCAAAAGGTTTTCATTGGCGATATGTGGAAGCCTATTGTGAGTTTGATAGTGGAATGAGCAGGGTCCTCCAACAGCACTCACTTTTTAAACGAGTTTCCTGTAAAGCTGACACAGGAACTATGTGGTGTCAAATGCACCTTTATATTAAATCCAGTTTATGTTCCTGATGCATTTTCAATAAGTATTTATCTGAACTAGTCCAGTTGGTGTAGTGTACAGTGCTGTGTATTATAATATTTAATGATGCTTTTTACTTGTACCAACAGTTTGTTTTTCAAAATAAAAGATTTTCTCTGTTCTTCCTTCATCTCTTTTTATCTGCTAAGCTTAGTGGTGGAAGTGGACCAGTATAACGTGGAATGTCATATTGCCAATTCTCTAAGTGCTTTGATTGTAAAACTATCAAATTCCATTCCATTCTCAAT
This sequence comes from Mixophyes fleayi, assembly GCF_038048845.1. Taxonomy (NCBI): domain Eukaryota; kingdom Metazoa; phylum Chordata; class Amphibia; order Anura; family Limnodynastidae; genus Mixophyes; species Mixophyes fleayi. The sequence goes on along the minus strand of NC_134411.1, from coordinate 39,724,394 downwards.
TTAAAAACACATATATGTATGGCCCAAAATTAGGGACTGTCATTCTTTAGAGTTAGGACCACCCGATTAGCAGAAGTGCCATGAAGTGGCGGGTGGCTTAACATGCGTTTACAAATGTGTGTAACTGAGATCTCTTCATTTTTATGTGAAAATAGAAACAGCAACTCTTTTGCTGGTTATAACTATGTGCTGGGGATACTACTTTGTATTTGTTCCTTGTTGGATAACCCCACCCTTTCAAGCACCTGCTGTGAACCTATAAATTGATTGAGCAACTTCCACTTCTATTTTATTAGGTTGCTATAGACAACATCTCTACTTTTTCAAACCCGCAGTTTAGTAAATATACCCCCAAGTCTGTATTTTTTGTTATACAAGATTTTGTTTAGTATTTTCAGACCCATACACAATTATAACACCTATACTTCCTTTTAGACATATGCAAAATTCACAATTTCTTAGATTTAGTTTAGTTTTACTTGCAGTTCTCAGCATTCATACTGTTATTAAATATATATAAGCGTAAACATGTATTGTTTATTAGACATTTTACGTTACCTGCATATTGTGTACCAGCTTCATTTAATATTTTGTTTTAAAGTTACATCGCAATTTGAAGAATTTTATAGTTTCATTGCCAGATGGATCACACATAGGCTTTGATGAAAATGGAGATTTTGTTAGTTCATATCGTATTTTAAACTGGGTAATGACAGAAAAACTGAAAGTGATAACAAGAGATGTTGGTGATTTAATTCCATCAGCTAAAGAAGATCGGCAGCTTTTGATTAATGAAAGTGCAATAATATGGAAGAACGGTGTCAATCAGGTTAGCTGAAACGGCTGTTTACTTACTATTTATTTAACACACATTAATGGTCAATTTGCATTTACATTTCTAGAAGTTGTATTTGTATAAATTATGTGTTCCAAAGTCAGATATGGAAATGTTTCACTTACCTATTTCTACCATGAAATATCACAAGTCTTTATCCTGCTCTCCTGAGTCCAAGGATGAAACCTGTTTTAAGAAAGAGGAAATTGCCCCATTGCAGCTTCCCGTTGGACGCATACTCGGACTCATGTATTGCTGCAGCCCTAACAGGAGAACGAGGGATCTATAGCATACAGGGCAGTAAGAAAGGTAATAATAGGTGATAGTGAGGACAATCACGTCCTATAGTATAGCGAGTTGTCTATGGGGGGAATTCAATTCCCCCCAAAGTACCGCTGCGTAAAACGTATTAAAGTTATTACGATAATATTAACCCGGCTTTCTGCTCACAGCCCAGGGAGCTGCGAGCAAAATATATACTTGTACTTCTCCCTTATTGGCTCGGTGGAACATGAAAAGAGGAAACCATTATTTATAATATATTGCCCTATTGGGTTTGTTATTTAGTTATGAGGCTTGAAAGTGTTTTCACATATTAAAGCCTCAATTGATCTAACCGTGATACATTTACTACTCTGAAAAAAAATAATTAATTCCTAATATATCTCACAATTTGGTTACCTTTATATTTACTACAATTGTTATAAATGAATAGATAACATTTTGGCTAAAGGCCAACAGAGAGAAAGCTGTATTAAATGGTGTAAGCTGAAATGATGGGCAGGTAACAATTGGATTTCCTCAGGGAGTATTACTATAAATATAGGACTATTTATATATATTAATTTATATTACTTTAAGTAAAGGTATGTTCTTATTGTAGAGGATACCAAAATGTGTACCAGGACTAAAAGGATTAAAACAAATGCATTGCTTAACAGAATATAGGATGAAAGACTAAACTGTGAAATCTTACATTTAATACGTCAAAATGTAATATAAAGCACATGGAACACACAAATACAAAAGCAAATAAAAACAACTGAGGGACCATGGAGTTATAGTTTCAGTTGATGGGAAGGTCAGCAAGCAGTGTAGTGAAGTGACAACATTTAAAGACTTGCACATTACACTTACTGTAGGTCATAGCTCTCACATTGAGGTCTTGTGAAGGCGAAAAGATTCATAGGGGTATATTTACTAAACTGCGGGTTTGGAAAAGTGGAGATGTTGCCTATAGCAATCAGATTCTAGTTGTCATTTTGTAGAATGCACTAAACAAATGATAAAAATAATCTGATTGGTTGCTATAGGCAACATCTCCACTTTTTCAAACCCGCAGTTTAGTAAATATACCCCATGTTTTGAATGGTTGCGTCTATGATTTTTTTTTAATTTATGGAATAATATAATATTATCATTTTTAGGAAAATGTATTTGATAATTTTTTAATACTGCAGATCTTTTTAGAGTGTTGTGTAAATTCATTTCTTATATTGTAGATATTATGATAATCTACCTCCCCAACTTCTTCAACTGGTTCTCATCACTTTACAAGTGTCAATTATTTTGGGTTTTCTTCTAGCCGGGGGTCTCAGAAAAAAAGAGAAACTGAAACCATTAACCGTCACCCAACAAGAGTACCACATATTGTCATTTCATAGGTCACTGGTAAGACCTCATCTGGAGACCCTGGGCCTGAGTCATTAAGACACGCATACTGTGTAGCATGTGTTTGTGTTAAACTGCACATAACTAGGCTCAGCGCACTCCGAGTCTACAAGGAACGGATCTCAAGATACGAGTGGTGATGACTACGGGTGTAGGATTACTCTACTCTACTAGACCAGACACTGCAGGATACGGACAACACCTATGTGGAATATAAAATCTCAAATGTTTTTGTTTTCTTCTTGTAAAACATTTATTAGGGTTTACTTCATGTCTACTGTACACAAACAGACATTTTTACAGTTGTACCTGATAGCAGACACATGGTAGAGCATTCATATGATACTGATATGATACTGACATAACTAGGTCTCAGGACTTAGACTAGACCTCTAGCTGGTGCAAGAGATACGCCAGGAAACCAGTGTACTTCTATGTGTGCCTGAGCATGACTCGGACGTGGCTGCACTGGTACGCATTTACTCTGCACTGCCTACATGCATTCGTCCAATCCCCAACCCATTCCCTCCCCAAAATCATAGTCTGTAGTAAGTGTTGTTTGCGTTCGAAGTTGACTTGGGTAAGGCTGTCCTCTGTTGCATATAGTCCGGTTCTGAGCATGAGCAGACTGATTTTGCAGATGATATGTACAAAATAGGCAGATACGGTCCTTAACTGACTCAGGCCCTCTATCTCCTAAAAGCCAAAAATAAAATAAAAATAAATTCAAGAAAGGACTATTAAAATGGGTGCATGGGCACATTGAAATGCAAAGTTTTAAAAATAAGAGATGTGAAAGATCCATGGATTAGTCTCCCAGCAGCTGTGGTGGGTACTTATAAATTCGAAAAAAATAAAATCAAGAATACATGGTACAAACATAAGACTCAATAATATCAATATAGAAAAAAGTGAAATGAGCAGACACAAAATGGGAGAGTAGAAGGACTGGTAAGTGGTTTACTACCAACAGATTATGTTTATATCCCCCCCAAAAGCCACCTTCCATTAATTTATAATGTATTGTGGTGTATCAGTCACATACACTGTTGCTTTTTACTGCTGCTGATGGGAGTGACATGCAATTTCCATCATTTTATTAATAGGGGAAAATGGTTTTTTTCTACTGTAAAAGGCAAAATACGCAGGCACCTAATATGTTTCTGTGACTAATTGCCCACCTCACCCATAACTAAGAGCATGCTCAAAGCGCACACACATTCTGGACTCTGTAAACATGTTCTGTGCAAACTCTTGCTGGTTCAAATTCTGGCAGGAAAACATGGGAGGGCTGGCAACCTGTAGCCCAGGTGGGGCGAGACGCAGCTCAGTGGTCTATTAGGAACATTTTAAAGTAAAATAAATGCATATAGCCCAGTGACCCAGCCCAAGGAATCCCCCATGTGCGTTACCGGTTGGACCATGAATCCCACAAAAGTAGACCCAGGTTAATTTTCTGGGGCATTTTCAGTCACTGGGATGTGGGCATCCACCTATGGATGTGTGGACAATTGGGTGCACTTGCTTTTCTACTGTGCACTTTTGGTAAATGCCCTGTAGTGTGTAGTTTAAACATTTCCATAAAAGCATTCTCAAACTCTGGTCACATAAATAATTTGTCTCTCTTTCAGATTCCAGTCTCTCGCTGCTCAGAAATGTGTTTACCTGGGAGCAGGAAGATCCCAAGACCTGGAATACATCCCTGCTGTTATGACTGTGCTCCGTGTTCCGAGGGAGAAATATCCAATACAACTGGTACATTCTATATATACATGGAAATAAATATGTATAGCTGCTATGTCTATAGGTCATTGAATATAATAATATGTCTTGGACAAATATTTTAATAATGAACTTGAAATCTTGAAAAGTGAATACTCTTGTACATAGTGAATGAAAAATACGTAGCTGGAAAAAAAATAGCAAATAAACTTATAACTAATAATAATTGATATGATGAGGCTAATTAGGACAATAAAACCTTCTATTCTATTTATTTTAGCCTCAATAAGCCAACAGTCCAGCGCTGCTCTTTTCTCTGAATTTGGCTTGTTACAAACACAGCAAGGGTAGTAGCAGGGAAAAGAGCATCAAAATTTGTTGGAGGCTTCAGGAGGGCATAGGGTCGGAGAAAATTGCACCCCAGTGGAACACAACTTATTGTACTCCACCTAAGACTACATTTCCTTTAATATTAATATTGTGAACCTCCGATTTCCCATTATAAAGTCGTTATTAACAGGATCCTATTCTCCTACCTTTTCTCTCTCTCCAACATTCTCCCTATCATTTACTAACCCTATTTGAATGTTCTAATTTAATTTTGCCATGTCATGTCATTTGTTTGTTTGAAACCTTCGGGTACATATTTCCCAATTGAAAGATCCGAAAAGCTTCCCTGGTGGATAAGTATTTAAATATATTCCTTCCCTACCTGGATGTACTCACAATGCAGATAACAATGAAATCATCAACTGTTACCCCATGATGGCAGGAAAAATATCCTACTATATTTGGGTTTGTTCACTGATCAGTTATTTTCTGGTGGTATTCTAAATAATGACAAATAATTATCCTGTGGTTTGGCTCAGCTATTGCAGGCCGCAACCACAATCTAATAAACAAATGAAAAATTCAGTGTCACAATTGATACAGTTGAGGAAAGATTCACATGATATTGTAGATCTAAATTCACACATTATGTTAGTAATAAAATTACACATTTTATAAATGGTATGGTGAAATTTAAATCAGTCAGTTTGTTTATTGAGCAAACACCCAAAAAGTTTCTAAGATTTTTTTGGGGTATCCATCTTTCGAAAAGAAAATTCTTGAAGTAGCTGCTAACAAGGTTTTGAGATTTTTGGAATTTTTTAAATACTGTATCTGTACTTTCTGGCAATAAATTGGGCAATTTATATATCTTGAGTAATAATAATACAATATTTAGAAATTATAATTGAATTTTTCCCCAGATTTTATTACATTATATGATATATTAATATGAAAAGATAAATATTTTTGGTGGTGGTTGACTAAGGACCCTTATTTAAATTAAGTAAGCTTTCCCAAGTTAGAGATTTTGCCTTACCATAGGTCCTATCTAGTAGAGCCTTCAGATAACCTCTCAAGATAAACATCATGTAGGATTTGTGATTATTTATTAAAATTCACATCTAAAGAACAATTGCATCTCATTCTTGTAAATTGTCGAAATGTGACTTTTTGCATCCACTGTTTAAAATATTGACTGCTGTAGTGTAATTATTGTTTGCACTAACCTGTTTCTGATCATTTTTATTAATGACATTTTACCCTGTGAAGGCAGAGAGTTTGACAGCCAAGTAATTAGTTAATTGTGAATGAAATAAAAAACGCAATAAAAGATTGAAAATGCTAGTGTTGATATGTGATATAAAATTATTAAAGGATGTCGGGTCAATCTTTCAAATGAAAATAAGTTCAACAATCTAGTGGCCATAGCACAGCAGATTGACCCAAAGGGACTGGTTCAATTTTTTTATTGAACCATCAAATATAGAGACTGGCATAGTGGGGCAAACCTGTTGCCCATGGCTGTACCCTGTATTTGTAAATAATATTGTGAGTCAAATGTAATAATTTGTCAAAATAAAATTAATCAAATTCAAAAGAAAATCATACTGTTCCTCTGAAATCCCACAGTTCTGATTTAACCAATAAAACATTGCCTATATTCCATGAGGTAAATATGTGTTAAAGAGTTAAACATCACATGCAAGCTAATAATAATCAGTATTCCACATATAAGAAGATATAGTTGTAAGATGAGATGTACTATCCTGAGTGTGAGGCAAAACTTAAAAGGCAAAAGTGAAAAACAAAGAAGAAGAGGAGACATGATGAAATGATAGTGGAAAAAGAAACAAATTAAAAATAAAGTATGGAAAAAATAAACAGGTTTTAAAATGAGGGTGGGCGACTATATTTATATTCTGTGTGTTTAATTGGGTATTGGGCATATATTTTATGGACATATTGCCCAATACACAGGTATCACAGAGAGGTACAATAGTTGATACCTCTGCAGGGTTTCTTTCTTTCCTAGCTAACACTACACCAGGAATATGAATAATCCCTACACTTTAGGAGTAAAATGTGTGACTAAATAAAGTCATATTTTATATGTATAGCTGAAGAAAATTATATCATGTTTTGTTAAATTAATGCCCTATTTCTGCTATGTTCCAGAGGGAGTTACAATACATTTTTTGGGACCCATAATTAGAATTGGTGGACAAGCAAGGCAGTAAATTGGTTAGAAAATGGGTTAGCATACCAGCACACCTTTTTCAGTGATGTCACAGAGGAGAGGGGTTTTTCTTTTACATAACATAAACGGCCGGGTGTGTGTGAGTCGTTCACCTGTGGAAGAGATAGAACCAGGATGCATTATGGGATGAAGGCTAGCTGGCAGAGGCAGTGTGATGCAATGGGGAATGTTCTGCTGGAAAACCTTGGGTCCTGGCATTGATGTGGATGTTACATAGACATGTACAACTACCTAAACATTGTTGCAGACTAAGTAAACCCCTTCATGGCAGCGGTATTCCCTGATGGCAGTGGCCTCTTTCAGCAGGATAATGCGCATTACCACACTGCAAAAAAAATTCAGGAATGGTTTGAGGAACATGACAAAGAGTTCAAGGTGTTGACTTGGCCTCCAAATTTCCCAGATCTTAATCTGATCAAGCGTCTGTGGCATGTGATCTATGATAATAATGTCATAGAGGCCCCACCTTGTAACTTACAGTACTTAAAGGATCTGCTCCTAAAATCTTGGTGTCAAATCCCACAGGACACCTTCAGAGGTGTTGTAGAGTCCATGCCTCGATGGGTCAGAGCCATTTTGGCGGCATGAGGGGACCTACACAATATTAGGCAGGTGGTTTACATGTTATGGCTTATCAGTATATATCTATATCTATCTATGTATATATATATATATATATATATATATATCCTTCTGCAGCTCTATTCTTCACACTGTATTATATTGACCATTAATATATTTGGACATATTAATTAGGGTATGTATCGTATCTAACGTGAATGAACCAAATGCATTTATCCACTCTTTAAGCTCTGTTGTATTTTTGTTATTGAAAAATGCTGAAAACTGTACCCAGTATCAATAGTTTCACTTTATTATTTATGTCATTCTGCAGACAGTGAAATTTGCATTAAATGTCAGGGTGATGAATGGCCGAACGAAAAGAGGGATTTGTGCATTCCCAAAAGTGAAGACTTTCTGTCCTACACAAATGATGAGATCTCTGCAGTTTTTATTTCTGTCTCAGTTTTCTTCTGTTTCATAACTCAGCTAATATTGGGAATTTTTATATCACATCGGGATACACCTATTGTAAAAGCCAATAACAAGAACCTCAGCTTCCTTCTCCTGGTCTCCATCATGCTGAGCTTCCTCTGTGTGTTCCTGTTCCTCGGTCGTCCTGTGGATATAACCTGCATGCTGCGTCAGATCTCCTTTGGAATCCTCTTCTCCATAGCTGTCTCCTCTGTGTTGGCCAAGACTATCATGGTTTGCATCGCTTTTAGAGCCACCAAACCCGGAAGTGTGTGGAGAAAATGGATGGGAGTGAAACTGCCCAATTGTGTAGTCTGTATCTGCTCATCTGTCCAAGTTGTAATATCTATTAGTTGGTTGTCTATCTCTCCCCCCTTCCAGGAGCTGGACACACACTCTTATGAGGGACAGATCATCGTTCAGTGTAATGAAGGTTCAGTTATTGGGTTCTACTCTGTCCTGGGTTATATGGGGGTTCTGGCAGCTGTGAGTTTTATTACAGCCTTTATAGCCCGGACATTACCGGACAGTTTTAATGAGGCCAAATACATCACCTTCAGCATGCTGGTGTTTTGCAGTGTCTGGATTGCAATGATCCCGGCTTATCTGAGCACCAAAGGAAAATACATGGTGGCTGTGGAGATCTTTTCCATATTGACCTCAAACGCTGGACTTTTAGGCTGTATATTTTTACCTAAATGTTATATTATATTATGTAGACCTGAACTGAATACAAAATTGCATTTGCTTGACAACAGAAGATCGTGATGCTCTGCAATAAAGCTGCATATGTATACTGATATAAAACCTTACCTTATTATAATAATTATTTAATGTATTAATGTAAATGAGGAAAAATAAGCAAGCTATATTGCTTCTCTTACTTATTAAAAATGCATTGGCATATCCAAACCTATGTTATAAAGTCAAATAATAAACATATCAATATCTGTGGCTTAGTAGTTTTAATAATATGAGCAAACAAGCTTCAGATGCAACAATTTTGTAAGCTATACAAAAATTGTTATTGGGCAACAGTTGTCTTGTAAATCAGCACTTAAGAAAGAGGTGGATAAATGTTCTTCTGCTTACAAAAGCAATTCTAAAAAGTCTTGGCCAATGTTATTCAAAAAGGCTAAACACAAATTCAACAGTTAAGCTTTCAATGCCTAAATGTAGGCACAAATTTATCGCATTATTAAGGTGTTGGCTATTACCTGGGGAAAAATATTCAACATTATAAAAATCTCAACTCAATCCCTTTATTCATTTTAACTTTTGCACTTGTCTCCAAAAATTTCCCCAAAAAATGTATAGCTTAAAATAAATCGTAGGAGCGAGGGAACATCGGGATGTCTTTGTATGTGACTTTGTGTATTTGAAGCTTTTTAATTTCTTTTTTGACGTGTGCCTAGAAATTTATCTTCCCGCTTTGCACTAAAAGTATAAATTGGGACCAGTTCACTGAGACCTAAAAAAAAAAGTCCTTTTGTGGGGAGAAAATGTCGTGCACCATCCCTCAAAGTGGAGAATATCCCTGTAAATGTAAGGTCTTTACACCTTCATCTCATTTTAATAATTTTTCCTACAAAATTAAATCAAAATATGATTTGTGTGTATTGTTCCAAGAGTAGGTCTAATCCATATTTAAAAAAGATGATCCCCTATCCACCCAACTAAGTCCGATGATCTGGGGAAATCTATTGCATTCACAGATGTCACCTGCAACTCTGGACTGTAAATTGTCTTGCTTGTATATAAAACCAAATACATGTTCACAGTAGACATATGATGCCATGACACAGTATTATGTCATGGTCAAGGAACCTACGATCAAGAAAACTAAAAACAGTTTTTAGGAAAACAACCCAAAGACAAATAGGGCAGATATGTAAAAAGGGAGAAATATGGCCCCTTTGGTCTCCCCCATGACTATTTCCTTACTGCCCACTTGCTTAATATCTGTATTTTTTTTCCCATGTCTCTTTTAACTACTTCTCCTAAACTAATAACTGCCCGTTTTGCCTCCAAGCCCTAACACACATGGCTCTAGGGTTTGGTGACCCTAAGCAAAAAAAAAAAAAGATCTGGGCATTATCCCCACCATCATCACAAATGTTAAGCTGAGTACACACTACAGAAATTTCGACCAACTTTTTAAGCCGAGCGATTTTACATGCGATCGATGGTCCGATCGCTCGGTCCGTGGACTGCATACACACTAGCCTTGTTTAGGACGATAAAGGGAAGAGCGGACGTCCCTTTAGCGACTTTTTACAGCCATGTTGTCGTGAGCAATGACTGTAATTTCGTACTCACTGTAGTGGATTGGTCGGCAGTTTATACACACTACACAACGGAAACGAGATTGGAACGAAAATATTAAACGGTACGACGGCAGACTTTCGACCATCTTGTCACTGCACACACTGACCCGACTTTTGAACGAGCGGTCGTATGTCGGCTGATTTAGCCGATTATTGGATGAAAACTGTGTAGTATGTACCCAGCTTTACACTTCAATTCACTTTTGTCATACTGCTTTCTCAGATTTCCCTGCAATATACCAGATAGCCCATAGCAGAATACAAATGTGTGCTTTAGTATGTAAAGTTGTGTGTTTGCTAAAGGTTCTCCACCTAGTAAGACAAATAAAAAGAATTCTTGGCAGAACTAATGAGCGCTGTTTTTCCCTTTGGTTAGATGTCTGGGGTTCATCTGCTGTTGAAGAGTCTGGAGTGTTTGATTCTGTTACTCTGGTTTGTGTCCACTTAGGTGTCTGGAGCGAAGTGGTAAGGACTCGCCCTTGGATTCTGGAGTTGGCGATTGGAGAGATAATGTGAAAAGATTAATGATGATAGTGAAACATGAACTGTGCTATGTAATAGATCATATCTGATGTAGGAGTAATAGGGGTATTATAGTTTAAATTGATTCCAATAACATAGCACTGATTATATACTGTAGTACGATAAATATGGAGTTTAGAATGTATAACTAAGATAGGATGAAGAGGAATAATATAGTGAAACGGGTATGGACAACAGTCCAAAAGTTTAGAAAATTAGGCAGCCTTCATATAGTCTTTAAAAGATCATAAAACATTACCTACTTTACAAACATGTGTTACAGAACTTCTTTTTTTCTTACATGTAAATGTCCATCTCTGATCATAAATTACTATGTTATTGACAGGTAACATTAATTGACTAATATTTTTTTTCTGCTGTGCGTTCTTTTGAGATTTCATCTTCCACATACGTATTGTAGACATCCTGCAGTGTCTGGTCTAGTACAGCAGAGTGAACCTACACCCATAGTCAACACGACACATAACTTGAGATCCGCTCCTTGCTGACTCTGGGCGTATGCAGAGCCCATTTGAGAACAACGGCATGATGTGCTCAGTATGCTGCCTTAATGACTAAGGTGTCTGTAATATATCTTACTTATAGTATACATACAAGCCACTTAATACCCTCCTGATGGATAACTAATAGTGTAAGAGGGGGTCGAAATAATTACTACCATGTAAGTAGTAATGTAGATTCTTATGAAACAATTTTACCCTTAAATCAAGCAAGTGTTAAATTCGTAAATATGTGCAAATTATGTTAAATAATATAAAGGAGAAAAGTCATTGGAATGTTACACAAATGTCATCTTTAGGCCTTATTGTCCTGCAGTTTTGGTAATTTATAAATGATATCATGAAATATCAGTATGAGAAGTCAAACCTACATATTTGTAAACACAAAGAGACTTTCCCATGACAATCTCTCCGCGTGTTCCTGGACATCTCTGAGGAAACAAGATTTTAAAATAGCAGAAGACAGAAGATATCCAGACAGTGAGTAAAGTAATAAAGCAGCAAAAGAAAGAAGACATGAAAGACAAGTGAAATATACGAGAAGTGAAAAGAAAATGAGAAAAAGAGAGAGGTCCGATGAGTGTTGTTGTTGGTTTGCTTGGTTGTCTAATGGGCAGGGGTCTAGGAGGATATCCTGTTAACTTTCACATACTGTCACATACTCCACTACAATTAATCAGTCCAGGGTCTGGCCATGGTTGTTAGATGTGATTATTGGACTTGTAGAGTACTTTGCCAAAAATGTATATTATTGTATGAATGAAAAAAAAATATCTTTTTAAATATAGAAACTAATCATTTTACAACTGTATTTTATCCATTAAAGCAATTGCTGGATGTGTAACTGTATGTAAATTTTGTTATTACAAAAAAAAGTAATACATCTCTGTCATGTTACTCACATCATTATCATCATCATCATCATTTATTTATATAGCGCCACTAATTCCGCAGCGCTGTACAGAGAACTCATTCACATCAGTCCCTGCCCCATTGGAGCTTACAGTCTAAATTCCCTACTATTGACACTCACACACAGACAGACAGACAGAGAGAGACTAGAGTCAATTTTTGATTGCAGCCAATTAACCTACCAGTATGTTTTTGGAGTGTAGGAGGAAACCGGAGCACCCGGAGGAAACCCACGCAAACACAGGGAGAACATACAAACTCCACACAGATAAGGCCATGGTCGGGAATCAAACTCATGACCCCAGTGCTGTGAAGTAGACGTGCTAACCACTAGGCCACTGTATTACAAAAAAAAGTAATACATCTCTGTAATGTTACTCACATGTAATATTGGAGTCATTTGTATGTAAGCAAATGCAGATTTCTGATAAATGTTTAAATTATTTCATATTCTGACATGATTAGACATCTTAATTCTATGTTTAAGTTTCTGTGGGCCAATATTAACAGCAGGGTGGCTATGTAGATCCCAAAGATTTTTCAGAGCTTTTAGCCTTTAAAATGGAGATGGACCATAAATATGTGGACCTTTGTTAATCTAAAGTAACCAGTTCATCAGCCCTTGCTCTGACTGCTTTGATTTAGGTGGACATAATGTTTTGCAGAGCACTATGACAGTAGTATAGTTGCCACCACTGGAAGAGTAATGATTACCCTAGCAACCACAGGCAGGTTATCTAAGAAAAGTAACTACAACATTCAGTTCTGAGGTTGGTTGTCTTTAATAGAGAAGATACCAGGGGCGTAACAGTAGGGGAAAGCAGAGTTGGAGGACACTTTTGATTAGTGAATGTACATTGGTCTACTGAGAGCAGAGTGAGGGGCCCAGGAGGTGAGAATGGCATTGCATGGCCTGTACCCAATTTTTTTTTGTGTTGGGGCCTGTGGCCTGGGGGCATAGTGTTCTGCTCCTGGAAGGGATCATGTTTGCAAGGAGCAACTTGGATAACTTAGGATAAGGTAACTTGGATTTGTCCGTGTAGGTCTGCTTATCTTTAGTAGGGGTGACACTAAAACATCTTAGCACCCTCTCCTTTAAAAGCCAAAATCTCCAGCACAGAAAAAGGCTGGTGTGTGTCTACGTATGGTGAGGAATATAAAACCCATATGATTACACACTAGTCCCTATGCTACCCAATATATATTGGCTACAATAACATAATGGTGAGACGAGTAGTAAATGGTGAGAGGTAGTAGTGGTAACCATGCTGAATGGTGTAGGAGCTTTTCCCAGCCACCATGATGCATGGGTTGGCTAAGGGAGAACATGAAAGACATCAAGAGGCTACACGTGTATCACACATGCACATTACACAACTATCCACACAAATCACATAAACTGTCCCCACCTCACTCTTATTCATCCTCCTTTGAGGCACTAAATCAATACATTTAAAAAGGTGAGGGAAAATTACATCTATCCTGGGGTAGTTTAAAATAATGAGAAAAACCATTCTTGAGAATCTCACAAATGTGTCGTGATATTGTATTTGGACTTAAATCAAGATATTACCTCTGATGATAACTAAGGACAATGGCATTACTTTATTATGCATAGAATGACTACTAAAGGGGTAAAAAAATATACTGTTTTTAAGGATGGGTGTTGTTCTCTTTTCACTTTATTTATATTTTACTCATCTGAGGTCATGTTGAGTCCTGAACCAGTCTACAGTTATCTCATCCCCAAAGAACATTGAAATGCTGCCTACAGGGCCAATACTTGGATACCACCATTGCCTTCTGAAGGGAAAAGGCCTAGTGCCACCTTATTATTAGTATTAGACTAGGGGCAATAATATTTAATCATAGGTGGAAAGGTTTGTAGTTCCCATCTGCAGCCAACCCTACAGTTCCATTCTGAACTAACATTTGTTAAGTATTTTCATTGATTACTGATTCGAAATTCAAGACTCCAGGCTAACTGCTAAATCACCTAGTGAGGGGATATTCCACACTGCTTCATAAAGGACATCTCATCTAGTTTCGTGGATCAAAGACCTTGCAAATAGCTGGAAAGCTTGAACATAGAAACATAGAAATCAGTGGTCACAGACAATAATATAACAGCAAGTTCCTGTAGAAATTTAAGGACCAGCCAAGGGAAAGGGAGGTATTATTATAGCATTGCATAGGGCTGCTGGATAGAGCTGTTAGTTATAAGTAGAATTCCCAGGTAACCACCGTGCATGGGGGCTAGATAGCGCTGGTTGTAATTCACTTTATAAAATATTAAAATACTATATTTCACCTTTACTAAGCTTTAATGTAATTGCCCAGAACTTGTAGGATGGCAAAATACAGGATGACAAATATGATGTATTATATGTTCAAAGAAGGGGGAATGCAGGGACAATTTTGAATTTAGAGGGAGTTTGTTCTTCTGTTCTAAGCCTGGGCGCACTGTAAAAACACCTTGATATATATATATATTTTTAATTCCCAGATTGTAATCAGTCAGGTCACCATTTAATACTTTACAACTAAACCCATTTTTGGTGATAGTTAGCTAATAATATCTTCCCAGCAAAAAGTGAATTCAGGGGCCACTCTGGGCCATAGAAATACAGTATATTTAGTCCTATAAAATGTATTTGTAATGAGCTCTAAATAAAAGTGAAAATAAGTAATTTTAGACAAGGTGATGATGTCAATGTTTCACCCATGAAAGGTCCAAAAATTTGGTTTTTGGGGTCCATATTCGGAATCATGTTTTGTGCTCCCATCTAACAATTGCTGAACACCACTTGCCTAGAGGTTGGCGGTACCCACAGTCAGCTGCCAGGATGCATTGAGTTTCAAAAGCCTGGATATAATGGGTCTATGGACCTCACTATACTATTGTTGAATTTAAGGCATCCATGTCCAAAATAGGGACTACCCCTCTACACATTGCATCACCAGTTACTGGACCACAGGTCACATATTCACCAAGTGCATGCAACAGGGATAGATGACTTTACTTTTTGTAAATACATTCCTTACAGGGATTGTAAAAACATTTGTTTGCACCATGATTTAAAATATTTGCTAATGACTGCTCTTACTTTGACAAGACCTGAGTTTCATTCATTTACTCCCTTGATTTTTATTTCAAGAGTAACTCTAAAAAAATGCAAATGTAAATATTATTTTAAATCATGTATTTATATGTCAGATTTACCTGCTATGCATGTAGTATATTTTAAGAGCAGGACAGAAAAGACAAACACCTGTCACTTAATTCAGGAGATCTGTTATAAAAGGCAGTGAGATGATTCAGCGTCATTACACTAACAGACAGATGCATCAGGTTTCAGTGTCCTGTGTGACACATTTCACCTCTGAATGTTACATTTATGGTTTGATAATTTGCATTATATTGGAATACATTTTGCTGTCTATTGGAACAATGGCTACAACTACTGTGGTTGCTTATATATTTAAAGTGTTGTATTTAATGATTCTGTGTGCGAACTTCTGCAGACCTGTTACCCAAAACCCGTTACCAGCGTGTCATCTGCAGTTAAGAAATGCATTTGAAGACTATGAATATTTTCAGGATGGAGATATCATAATCGGAGGAGTGTTCACCGTGAATCAGCATATTTTAGAAGTTCCACAAAACAAAATTGTCAAACAAATAATGTGTATAAAGTAAGTAATATAGGATTTATACACCAATATTGAGGACTCCACATAATGAAAGATGAGCAAATGATTGGCTTCATTTGACAGAGAGTTTGAGAGTAGCCCATACACAGACTGTTCATTCATTCACACAAGAGGAGGAAAATGTGCAATCTCATGTCAGAGATATTAAACACTGTAATAAACTTCAGTAATTTGTACCCAAAACAGCAGGAGAAAGACTATTAGCATGAACATAACCTATTTTGCTGATGTTTTATTTACAATAGAATGCATATTATTCTGGAACTTATAGAAAGAAAATGCTGGCAGCACCTGATTTACTCATTACATTATTTCCACCTGTTATAAACTACTGCAGTGTTTCCCAACCCTAATCCTCAAGTACCCCTAACAGGGCAGGTTTTCCAAGTGACCAGTGATATAATTATACCACCTGTGGATCTTTAAAAATGTGTCAGTCAGTATTGACTACACCTGTGTTCCAGCAAAGAGATATGGAAAACATGCACTGTTAGGGGTACTTGAGGATTAGGGTTGGGAAACACTGATCTACTGCATTCTTTGCTAAAATCAGTAGCCAAAATGCTCAAAATGTATCACTGAACCAGTGTTTTACAACTCCAGTCCTCCCAACAGCCCATGTTTTATGCATTTCTGTCTGAGAGAACAGGTGGGAAGATTACTTACTCAGCCAAATAGATTCACTCACCTGTGTGTGATTAAAGAAATCCTCAAAACAAGACCTCTTGGGGGGAGCTTGAAGGCCAGTGTATTGTCTGTATGTGAGCTCAGTGCTGCTGGCTTAACATTACATTGTAAAGAATTATTTGTAGAAACAGAATTTTTATTATTAAAGGAGTCTGCTGCAGACAAAAAAAATTTTTTCTGTGGCAGATTAACTTCAGTAAGTTATACTAACACATTTCTCCCTGTCTTCCTTCTGTACTCTCTAGCAATAGATTTAAATACTCCAGTAGAGGTGTTTTTTTTATTACACTAAGTTATGTTAGATAACTGATATATGTCCCTATCACCTTATCATATTACTGCACTGATAAATACTGGTGCCGAAGCAACACTGTTGAACCTCATTTCTTCATAGGTGAGAGCAGGTGGGAAAGAGAACAGTATTTAGCACTGTAGATGTACATGTAAAAATGGTTAATGCATTTGTTTCAGTCAATAGAGAAATAAAAATATCTGAAACATTTATTAACTAATGTGAAAACGTGTGTATAAAATCCACCATATGTCCAAGAAAAGCAGGAATTCAACAAAGTCTGGATGTGTGAATTAATATAAAGCATCTATCATTGATCAGAACTTAACCTGGGTAACTATTATAAGAAATGTCTAATGTATCAAATATTATCTATAAGTGAAAGCCGATTAATAATCCAAATCTGGGGATAAAGAGAACATGATGTAAGCCGTGAATCTAGGACTAATTGTGAGACCCTTTTATAATACATTAAAGGCATGTGAGCTGAGCTTGTCTACACTCCTTAGTATGGGATCCAAACATACAAACATTCAGTCCTAAATTTGGAAGTAGATAGATAATAGGAAAGTTCCTTATGCAGTATCTTGTATTTAATGGAGAAAACCATGTACTAATGCAATACCTATACTAAGGAACATTAGCAAGCTCATCTTGCCTTTATTTAGTATATGTTTCAAACAGTTCAAATATCCAATATATTCATAACCACAAGTTACTCTGTCTCATTTTCTTTATTTTATAGTGTTGGTAACAAATGTTTTATATTGCACCTTTAAACACGCACACCTCTATCCACACACAGCAACAGTTCCTAAGTATCAATAAATAAATATATATGTATATATTTTTTTCCTTTTATCAATAAGATATGTGTCACCTGACTAACCACACTACTAATTTGCTATATGTTCTGTCTACAACAGCCTGTTACCATACCACATTCCTATTCCTTATGCAAAATATACCAGATTCCTAGTCATACTGTCATATACAGTAGACTGCCGAGAAGCCTAGAAAGGTGGTCAACTTTCAATATTAGCCCCAAGAGACATTTTTATAGAAGGAGCAAGGTTTGGGTAAGAATATCATTACAGGGGTAGAGGGAGGCAGCAGGGGAAATATAACATGGAAGAGATGAGGTAGTCTTAGCCTTAGCAGAATAATATTAAAAATCAGGATGGTATGTCATGTAGTTGGTAGACACCACACAATCTTAATGGGAAATAACTTTGAAATCAATTGACCCAGAAGTCAGGAGGCATTTTAGGTGAAGCCCTTATGTACTTTGGGCATTCAAAGAGATACTGTGACATTGAACAGAACAGTTACAGGTGGGAGGGGAGGTGTGGATAGACTCAGCAACAAATGGCAGCTTCTATGTATTGGGGAGAGATTGTGGCTATAGACCCAGGCTCTATGGTGCTTATCAAAGGCAAAACTCAACCTTGTTACTTTCATCTCCGGGGTTGTTTTCCATAGTGTGATTGGAATATAGAAAGAAAAATTGTGGATACCAACCACAATAGACTATGCCGACTGATCACCAAAGAGGGTTACCTATGACGGGATTTCCTGTGGGAACATAGCAGGGACAGGCTGGGCTGGGGGGCCGGTTCCATAGTGGGATACCTTGGGCTGGGTCATTGGGCTACCTGCCTTGTTTCCTTTAAAATGTTCATAATAGGCTGCTGAGTCCAGTCTTTACCTCTGGGCTAAAATTTGCCAGCCCTTCCCTGGATTATAAATTACATTATAACTAATTAATTTGAGAATTTCTCCAAAAAATATAACACTGTCCATTGCTGACATTCACATTAGTCACACCAGAGAGAAAGATAATTTGCTGGATGAACCTAGCTTGCAGTTTTTCCCTATGTTCTCCCCGTGTTTGCGTGAGTTTCCTCCAGATTCTCCGGTTTCCTCCCACACTCCAAAGACATACTGCTGTGTTAATTGGCTTCCAAAAAAATTAACCCTAGTGTGTGTGTGTCCATGTAGTAGGGGATATAGATTGTAACATTCACTGGGGCAAGAACTGATATGAATGATTAAATATTCTCTGCAAAGCCCTGTGTAATATGTAGGCACTTTATAGATAAATGTTAATAAAAATTATAGGC
This sequence comes from Mixophyes fleayi, assembly GCF_038048845.1. NCBI lineage: Eukaryota > Metazoa > Chordata > Amphibia > Anura > Limnodynastidae > Mixophyes > Mixophyes fleayi. The sequence goes on along the minus strand of NC_134411.1, from coordinate 39,705,443 downwards.
ATTTATTTGTAAAATATATTCTTAAGGTGATTTCATGCTATTTATTTATTGTTGAAATATATTATCAAATGAATATGAATGACATCCCCATTGTTTCCAAAAGATGATTGTTCATGCTTTGTAAGAGTGGATACTAATTTTAGTGTTTCTGTGACAGCAGGAGTTAATGAACTGTTACAGCTTTTGCAAGGTTTCTGCTAGCAAAAAAATTAATAAATAATTAAATAAACCCAATGTGTAAACAACTTGTAAAAAAAATTGCTGTTAATTACTGTTATAAAAAACAATGGATGACTTTAAGTTTTTATGTTAAATAACAAAAAAAGGAAATTTGAATATGTGGGAAAAAATCACTCTTTAAGAACTTACAAACAACTATTCAATTGTGATAAAAACCTGCTGATAAGGTGAGGGAGTGCTCATTATGGATTGTATGTATTATGTTAATAAAGCCCTAAACAACTACTTCATTTTATCAATCATTAAAGAGGGATTTTACTTCTGCTTTCCAATTGGAGACTAAAAAACTATTGGTATTGATCCTGTGTCGAGAGATGATATTGAAGGATGTATTTGATCACTCTATCACACCTATATTTTATCATCTTCCTAAAATTCAGAAATAATTTTGGCACCCCTGGTTGACCCACTATTTCTGGTATCGGTTCATTGACGGGCAACCTTTCACAAATTATAGATTTATTTTTGCAGAAATATGTTGTTACTCTGAAATCACATATCTGTGACACTATTCATGTTCTGAACATTATCTAGAACATAGAGTGGAAATATTGATATGGATTTTTAATTCTTGATGTACAAGAATTACAAACACACTTTCCTCACAATGTGGGCACTGAAGCGGGGAATAAATTTGTTACTGGAGATTCGAAGATTACAGAGGAGCAATGTTCTTTTAGATTCTATTTTATTTATACATACAATTATTATTTTCTTTGACTCACTGCACTATCTACAGGTGGTGGGGACGGCAATGGCTCAGGTTTTGCACCTAGCTTTGCTAATTTACATATGGGTTAGTTTGAGCAGCAATTTGTGTGGGATGGCCCTTTTTGAATGAATTTAATATATTATGGTCATTGTATTGATGATTTGATTATTGTTTGGGATGGGGGTTATGATTTGGCACTTAGGTCTGTTCAACAACTAAACACTAATGATTGGAATTTAATTTTCTCTCATTCATATATTTCCACTGTGGTGAATTTCCTCAATCTTACTCTCTCCATGCTGGGCTACAAAATTATTTCTAATAACCATAGAGAACCTGTAGATTCTAATAATTTTCTTCATTATGAAAATGGTCATCATATACCATGGATTACTAATATTCATAAAAGCCAATTGAATAGGATAAAACAAAACTGTACTATAGAGGAAGTTTCCAAAGATCAGACGGAAATAATGCTGAATGATTTCTCAATGAGGGGATACCCTGAAGAGGCCCTTACCATTGCCTTGAACAAAAAATACAGATGAGAGGTTTACAAATAATGACTTTATACCATGTATTTCCTAATATAACAATAAGTCAATACCAATCAAGAATATTGTTAAAGAAAATTGTAAGATTCTAAAACAAGATCCAGTGCTAAATAAAATACTGAAGGTGGACCATATGTTATTTAAAGAAAGAAAAAGAGCTTGAAAAATCTATTAGCCCCTAGTTTCTTATGAAGGGGGGGGGACAAGAGCTAAGTAGCAAGATGTGATTATCAGCAAAGCTTTTAGGATGCTGTAAACGAGACATCTTGCTTGTAGCTATATTTCCATTAAAACCTTGCAACTAATCTCTACTGTAGCCAAGGAAGTCTTTCCAAATAAAGAGTTTATCAATTGTGATACATCTTATGTGATTTACGTGCTGCAGTGCCCACGTGGCCTGCAGTATGTGGGCAGAACTAGGACTGTCAAAAGTAGTTTTAGAGAACTACTTGGTTTTACAGTGCTGGTTGTTCTATATCAGCTCTGTTATTTGGATCACATATTGGCATCACAGTAGTAAGTAGCATCTATGTTGAACTAAACTGGACTTTGAATTGAAATACCTGTCCAAAGAGCGATTATATTACACTTTAGAGATTGTCTATGCTAAGGATGCACTAGGACCAGGGGTTTAGGAACCAGGGGGCAGAGGGGGCAGTTGCCCCCCCATAATTTCTGTTGAGTGGGCAAAGACTGTGTTTCCCCCCCCATGAACTTCTACACAAAAGCCTTCATGCTACTTTCTGAAGTTATGGTATCTGTCCTAAACTTGTGAAACTTTTTTAAATGATAGATTTTCTTAGTATAAACATCAAATATTCTTTAATATAGATTGCCTTAGTATAGATTTAATACAGATTGTTTGATTTGTTTATTTAAAAAATCTAAGTGTTCCATTCATAAACATTTAATAAATAACCTGTATTGATGAGGAACAAATATTCACTTCACTTTTACTGTGAATTGCGTGCGGTGCTTCCAGTAACAAACACGAGATAAAGCAATTTAAATTTATAGCACATCCCATAACCAGTGAGGCAGTGACTATTAATTTTAAAATACTCCCAATCAAATCAGATTATGCGGTCAACAAAATCTGAATAAAAACTAGATTAAGGACTATGAAAAATGTTATTTTTTTAAGATGAACAATTAAAATGATCTATCTTTCTAACAGCTATTGTACTAATTGGTAATTAATATTAATAATATTATTTATTTAATAATGTATAAAACATTTTTTATAGTAAATTAAATAATGAAACTGGCAAACAACAACAACTTGAGCACTCCTTTTAAAAATAAATAGAAAATGTATATATAAAAAAGACATTGGAAATATCTGTAGTTCATCGCAACCCTACTCAAGGGTGTCAGCCTTATAAAGAACCAAAGAGAAAAAGAACAATATGGGAGCGCCAAACATAACAGATCATATATAAGAAAATATTAATAGTGACCGTGACTGATAGCGGGCTTCGTTGTATCCAGATCAGTTTATTACAATATGAAAAAAAATCAATATAAAATATGCACAATATTAAACTTTATCACATATACTGAATGCAATTCTGTGTACAACCTCTGTTCAATAATGAAATGTCCGGTGAAGCAGTATATCATCTATGACAGGATATAATCCTAATAGAAAATAGTAGCAAGATGTGTGGCCAGTACACCTTGTATAAATGTCTCTAACCCTGGACACACATAAAGAAGAATTGAAATAATTATGATAGCGGTAATAATGAAAATGTCTCACCCCACTGTTTGCACCTCTGTGTGATGCTAGAGACGGGGATCCCAAATAAGTCTTAAAATATTAGATAAGCATCATGCGCCACTGGTACATGTATTCGCAAACAGCGTATGCCGAGGAATCTGGCTGTTGTGGGGAAAATCTCCCCACCTCTGTTTGCACCTTTGTATGATGCTGGAGATGAGGGTCCCAAAAAGTATTTAAGTATTAGGTGAACGTCATGCGTCTCTAGTGCCCGTAGTCTTGGACAGTGTATATCGAAGGATCTGGCTGTTATGGGGAAAGTCTCCTAACCTATAGATTGTAAACAGTCCAATGTACATTAATCCCAGTTGGAATAAACAATGGTTTTGAGGGTTGAGATGATATAAAATATCCGCTAGTAGAAAAGTTCAATAGTGTCCAGCGATTACAATTGATAGTAAGGTGCTTATCCGGACATGAGCAATACTAATGGATTCATCTGTTTCGTCCACTGAGAAGCAAACTTTTTCAAAGATAAGTTATCTTTTTAGTATTTTCTTATATATGATCTGTTATGTTTGGCGCACCCATATTGTTCTTAAACAATGAGACTGGGGGCCAACCCCTGAAACACTAACAAAATTAACATAGGATTGGGAGTCGCTTTGTATATCTACAGTCACTGCTACAACTGTCGTAAAACGAGATACCAAACGTGACAAAAAGTGGCTCCAAGCCCTATAGTAGACCTTGGCCTTTTACTCCCCCATGAAAATTTTAATTCCTACGCCCCTGGTTAGGACTGCAATTTACTACCATTAAATTGATATAGATTGATTGTACAAATAGACTAGTGCACCCTTATTAGAGTTTGTAGTAATAATATTTTATGTTCTATTTTGTATTGTTTTTATATATTTTTTTTAATATAACCAGTGTTTCCAGATGTTTGTTTGCCATATTTGTTGTTGCAAGATTCAATGCAGGTTACCATGGTTTAATATGTGCCAGGGTATGCCAATATGTAAGTGAACGTCTCTGTGACTTACAGGAACATTTGCATAAAAACTATCACCAACTACTAAAGCTTATCTGTTTATTTTAAAACAAAAAAAATGCAAGTTACAACAGCAAACACTGACAAGCGATGTTCGCAAAAAGCTGCCATTCTTAAAGTTTACATTAGTCACATTGTAAACAAATATATCTTCTGGGCGATGAGGAACCTAGCTGGACAGGAAATGTTATTTTAACTAATAGATCAATGAATTAGTTTGTAGATACACAAATATAATCTAATTTAGTGAACTGGTCACAAAGCAATTTTTGAAAGATTGATCCATCTTTAGTGGTACACGCCTGCCAAGTACTACCGTTCCTTAATGGGAATGTGAGAGACAAAACTACTCTCTTTTATCTTCTTTTCAGTCTCATTTCTAGCAGGTTAGGTAAAATCTCCAGCTCACATCTATAGTTACCTAATAATACTCAGCAGCTGATACCAGTGTTTTTGTTCTGCTTTGGAAGAGGTTGTCAATTAGATTTCATGTTTCAAATGAAAGTAAATGAAAAGTAATCAAGATTAAATGTATTTTGAGTAGCCCTAGACAGGAAGTGATTTCTATGATCAACATATTTTCTAATTCATAGTTCCTGTACCAGGGGATCTGGAATTCTATTTAAATGAGTTGCATACCATCCCTCTCCATAAGTGGTAATCCCTGCTTTCTACAGGGATCAGCAGCAGAGCTTGAAAAAGTTGGAGGGGTTTTATTGCCATAGAGGATAGAATTTCAGAGCTTTGCTGATGATCTTTTTTAAAGGCAGGAATCAGCATTTACAGAGAGGGGAGATGTAGAGACCAATTCTATTGCCCTTAGATTAAGACTTTTCTCAAGGTCTTCCCCATTCTTCATAATATTCACAATATTGTGTGACACTATACCCTGTCCTGTACTGTTCTATGGGTGCCTACAACCAGGACTACATGTTCTTATTTTTATTACCTCTTTTAACTTCAGCTACTTGTATATTATTTAAGGGCTTCCTTCTCAATAAACATATGATTGGACAATGTACCATATTTTCTCTTCACAGCCCTGCACCTCAATATTACAAAAATCTGCTGACGTTTCAGTTTGCCATTGAGACATTTAACAATTCTTTATTATTACCTAATATAACACTAGGGTATCATGTATATGACTCATGTAATCATGGAAATAAGGCAATAAAAAGTGTATTACAAATATTATCTGGACCAGGACGGATGGTGCCTAATTATTCCTGTACAGAGCGAGGCAAGGTGATTGGTTTTATTGGAGATCACCATTCAGTAACGACTGTACCAATAGCCCAATTATTAGGAGTATATCGATATTCACAGGTAAGCAAGGTCTTAATTCAGGAAATAACTGATATGCTAGTGATAATATTCAACCTTTTCATGTGATTGTGGATGGTTTGAATTCTTTGTGTGGTGTGGCAGTTACATAAACATATGTGTGGGGACATGGATGTATAATTTCAACTTGCTATGAAATCACTGTTTCATTATTGGCAAATGTTAAAGCATAAGCTCTAAAATGTTTTGGCCTTCAGAACAAAATGACCTTTAAATAAGCAATATTGTTAACGAAATTATCTTTTAAAAAATTGTTTCAAAACATCCAAAAACATTCTACAAAATGTCTAGCATATCGAGTTAAACAAATATACATCTGTAGTTGAGATAAGCAATACATGCGTTTTCTAAAATAGCTGGTGTAATGTTAGCGTTAATAGTGAATATGTTAACTGTCGATGTGATTGTGGATAGTTTGTATCCTATTGGTGTGATGGGGCAGTTACATCAAAAGTCTTGTGGCATGAAACATGGTTTCCTATCAACAGTAAAAGTATTGAGGTCTCTTGGGATGTGGCTTACGTCTCTTCTGATATCTTGATAGGTAACAAGAAGAGTGTATATGGAGTAATAATAGATGCAGAAGAATTTGTAGAAAATAACAGACATTATATTATATCTCACGCCAAATTATCACATTTGCATAGCCAGCATTTAACTGCCCACAAATGCTCATATTTACAAAGTAACAATGAGCAACGCAAGTTTTCGTTTGGTGCTTTCATTTTTAATAACATCTCATAGCAGAGAGAGAGAGAGAGAGAGAGAGAGAGAAAAGCTTTAAAATATTTATATTACAATGCTTTGACAGATTGTACTAGAAATAAGGTAATGAGAAATTTAAGGGTTAAGATTAGAGATGAGGGGAAACATTTCTGTGATCTTCAAGTGGCTATGGATGTCAGTGTTTTAATTTTAGTTAATCAGGACAGTCTACAAATAGTTTTGGAATTTGGAACAAAATCATCTTCTAAAATATGTTTGGAAGATTTGGAATATTGTTTAAAAAAATCAAACTATATAAAAATATCAATCACTCTAATAAATTTAACAAATGTGCATTTTAAATGGCTGGTTTACTCATCTGAAGTAGGCATCTTCCCAGATATTTCTTAGCAGGCCAAGTTATATAAAATGTAATTTTATATAACTTTACCTCTGATGAAACCGCCTACCAAATGGGGCAGAGAAACGCGTCAGGGAACGTCAACGTACTGATGAGGATTGATCTGCCTGCTGTGCTCCAATAGATCGTTACTTTGCTGCTATATTGCCAAAATGATCCTGCCCGAATAAATACAAGTACTTTTGATGGTGTTTTTGCTTTCTGGAGAGACACAGAAAACAACAGGCTGGCTGACATTGAAAACATGGAGATCAAAGGCCCTTTACAGCTGTGCTGGATGTCTGTTCCTTCACTCATTGAGGCAGTCATTTCAGCTAAGTATTACCTGAACTTCATAAATTAATTTGGGAAGATTGCATCATGCCATCTGGATACTATTATTGTGCCTTAGGATATAATTGTATATGGACTAAATATCCTATAATCAGCGTTTTTGGGCAATATTTCTTTTTAGGCAGGTTTTATGGAATTATTTGAGAGACATCTTTTAAATTGTTTTGGGTTTAATCATGAAACAACAGGAACCCGGGCCACGAAGTGTTCACACCTGCTGCCATGGTAACTCATTCTGGCAACAAACTTTGCCCAATATTGTGAATTGTCCCAACATTAAATTGTAAAAACTACATGATTTCTAGTATTTATTTTTTCCTTGTAGATAAGCTATGGGGCAACAAGTTCTGCATTAGACAACAGACATTTTTATCCAACTTTTTTCCAAACTCTACAAAATGATCGCGCTATGTATTCAATGTTATCTAAAGTTCTAGAATATTTTGGGTGGACGTGGATTGGAATTTTAGCCTCCTATGATGACAGCGGAGAGGCGGAAGCTGAACTGCTGACCAATGATTTGACCAAAAAAGGCATCTGTGTCGCTTTCACCATAAAAATTAGTTTTGATCAATACAATAATAAAGGCTGGATAAATACAAGGAATGTTGAAATAATTAGAAAATCAACTGCCAAAGTTATAGTGCTTTGTGGGACTTTTTCTGAGACTTTTATAAAATGTCTAGGAGAAAATTATGATGTGCTCAGTGACAGGACCATAGTTTTGAATCCTAATTGGGCAAGTAATAAGTTTATCATTGATAAGTTTGCCAAATTATTTAATTGTTGTTTGGTACTTGACAATTTACCAATAAATTTACCAGATATTTTGATATTCTTTGAGAAAATAAAACCTGAAAATCACCCTGAAGATAAGTTGCTTGAACATATCTATATTTTACACTATCATTGCTGCTTAAAAATCAATTCAGCGTGTCACTATTACGGCTCCTTGTACCGTGTCCGTCTTCATAAATGCTCTGGGAAAGAGCTGATTATACAAATTCGCAATTTCTACTTCAATGGACATTTCCCGCAAGTGTTTTTGGCAGTCTACGTTACTGCTTATGCGCTAAATATTATGCGCTTATTACTGTACAATGAGCATCAAAAAATGGAAACAGACCTCTATTATTTTAAACAACAGGTAACAAAATTGTATTAAAAAATGATTGTCTCAAATTGATGGCACAGAGCACACCATTTGTCATAAAGAAATGTCAAGCTATATAAGAAAACATTATATGCAAAGAGCGATAAGGATTTATCTGCATGTAAACATAGTATCTTAATGTAGACTTTTAATTATGGATTTTTTATTTCTTTTCTATGAAAATGATGACCTTTTATTTGCATAAAATGAATAGATGTTCCTTTTGAGATGTATTAATATATGTGAATTTAAACAACTAAATATAGGTGTAAATCAGTATATAAGATAATAGGTCAAAACCATAGAAATGTTTTAGAACTTCTTTAATAACTTCAGGGCTGATGCAGAGTTTGATCGCATTCACCTCTAAAACACAGAAGTAAAAGTGCTAACGATACAATTATGTGTTAGATATGAGTGACTCAGCATAGTATCCTAAATGCGTCTTACGGTACACTTTAAGCACATTATGACATGTCATATTGATGATGATGACTGGTATTTTAATATATATTTAAAAAAATAATAAAATAACTTAACTAAATGGCATATCTCCATTCAATGTCAACTAACTTATAGCTTTGACTGGTAGCGCCAATTGCAGGGGTTGAACAATTTGTGGCTGCCCTGAAAAAGCTGCTTTCAGCACTAAGCTATGAAAGGTTGGACTGAATACAATATTAGAGTAAAATACACAGCGTGAGATTCACCTGTCACACAAGCCGAGTTCAGCTCAGCACTGAACTTCTTTTCTTCCTTTCTTCCATCCACCTCTGTTACTCTCTTCTCCTTTTGACAGATGTGCATGCGTTTAGTCTCTCAGCAAGCCAGTCTGTTCAGTAATGTGATTTTCCAGTTTGTAATGTACAATTTACCTGTGTGCTAATGTTTCTAGCAGAGCACTATGAGACACTGCACAGTCACTTCTTTTAAAAATATAAGACAAACAATACCACTATAAACAAACACATTCCAAGTCCGTCTTCCTATAAATTTCAATAAAACATATTTAATGCTAAACACACACATAATTACACTTCCACAGTGAATTGTAATTATACTGGTAAAGTACCTTACTCTTTTTCCACAGGCCTATACTATCTCTCACGTCCAGATGTGAGTAGCTGTATAAAAGTACCTCCAATAATGTATAAGCAAATGCCTTAGTGAAAATCCACACCGATATATACTCTAAAGATTACATTATTTGTTGAAGGGAGCCTTACCCCAAAAAGGAAATATTCCAATGATATAGTAGGTGTAAAACAGATGCCTATGGGCGAGTATCAATTGCTGGCGACGTGGCACACGGACATCACCTTGATGTCTGGCTGCGCACATTGCCAACCATTATGGTAGGAAACTCTGCTCATTTTTTGTACACCTCTAAGGTGTGCGAGTAAAAATCAGCGTAGATTTCTGCCAGAACATCGGCGCTGTGTGTCTCCGTGGACGCTCTGGAGACACCTTCCTCCATATTGAATCTCCCCCTATGTTATTGCAGGTCTTCATGACCCACACTTCAGATTGCATGTCATTTTCGTCCCCCGTCCCACCTCTCCAAGCACAGGTGGGTATACATGTCATAATCATGCAAGTCTGCATAGGACCATATGTGTGTTCCACTTTCTAGGCGGCTGCAAATCGATTGCACGCAAGACATGCTACACATTCTTGCCTACGCCCCACTTCATCTCTGACTTTACATTACCTGAACCTATATATCCATATTCTTGTATTGTTTATTAGACATTCTAGTTTATCCACATGTGCACAATATTATGCTTCAGCTACATTTCATATTTTGTCTTAAAGCTACATCGCTATTTGAAGAACCTTACATTTTCATTGCAAGATGGATCATCTATAGGTTTTAATGAAAATGGAGATTTTGTCAGTTCATATCGTATTTTGAATTGGATGATGACAGGGAAATTTAAAGTAAAAACAAAACATGTTGGTGATTTAATACCATCAGCTACAGATGATCAGCAGCTTTTGATCAATGAAAGCGCAATAATATGGAAGAACGGTGCCAATAAGGTTAGCTTGAAACCACTTTTCAATATTTATATATTACACATAAATGGAGAATATCCCTTGCTGTTTCTGTTAATAATTTCTGTAGAATCGGTGCCTTGTGACATCTGATGTAAAAATGTTTCACTTACCTATTCCCGTCATGAAATGTCACTTGAATTCCTTCGCTGATGCTTCATTCGTGGTTGCTGCAGGTCCTGTGTTCACGGAAACAACATGTTGTAAAAAGCAAGAAGTTGTATCAATGTGGCACATCTACAGACTCAATTATTGCTGCAGCCATAACAGATGCAGAGGATATCAATCCCACATAGAGCAGTAAGATAGGTAAAGGTGGTGGAGAGGACTATCAATGTTTGTCTATGAGCCATGGTTGGTCTGTAAGAATTCACTGTGTGAGTCTTTGTGTCAAGCTGAAAGAGAACGTATGTAGTTTTTTTGTGAAATAGTGTAGAGGGATGGTAATCGGGTAGAGTAGACTTGAGAAGTTAGGAAGGTAGCAGAGGAATTAGTTAAGATTGCCTGAAGAGGTGATTTTTAGAGCATGCTTGGAGACTAGACGAAAATCTATTTGTGTAAAGGAGGGTATGTCATGAGTGGGTGCAGCCTACCAAACTGTTACTGTAACCGACAGTTGGAGTAGTTGATGAACGTGGTTGAGAGATGTGAATCTTGTGCCAAGTGAAGGGGTTGAGTTGGAAGATATTTTGTAACAAATGAAGCGATATAAGTAACTGTAGGGTCACAAGTGTACAGTATAAATGGTGCCCCCTTCATAACTAATTATTGCACCCTGTTAGCAGTCGTATAATATTGAACCCTTAATTTCATTATAAAATAATATTGCCCCCATTAGTTCATTATAAATTAATTTTGCACTGTTAATCAATAAATACTGCTTGCCCCATAATTCCCAAGGTAATGGTGCCTCCTCTTATGTGCTGAATGACGAGTTAATTAGCATGTCCTAAATTAGGTATAGTTCAGTATTGTTAGTAAAAAAAATAAGTGTGTTATATATTTAATGATTAGACTTATGCCAGTGATGGGCACCTTTAGGTTAACCTTCACCCTAAAAAGGGCCGCACGTTACCCTTAATCTCAGTAATACAGTAAAACAATACATTTAATGAAAGAAAGAGACACCTATCGGTAACAACATACCGGCAGCAATTTAAACAAGTGTTACAAGCTATAACAAACAAATCTGACAATAGAGCAGGAAGGAGCTGGAGGCCGCAGAAAAAAGCTCAGAGGGCCCCTGGTGCCCATAACTGACTTACACTGATAGAAGAGTTACTGTAAAATTGGAAAAAATAATTTGTCATAGTTTAAATGGTTGGAATCATCGCTGAAATCATACTGCTTTTATTAAAGAGTAATATATTAGTGATATACTTATCATTTGTAACTTAATTTATTTGATAACTTATTAATACCGCAGGTATTTTTAGTGTAATTTAAGTAATGTTTCAAAGTTCTGTGTCAATTAATTTGGTGTGAATATTGTCAAATTTTACCTCCCTAACTTCTTCACCTGTTTCCCAGTGATAAAAAAGTTATTTCTTAACAAGTGTCAAGTTCTTTGGGATCTTGTTCTAGCTGGGGGTCTCACCTGTCTCTGCACGAAAGCTGGTGACACTGACTCCAAATGTAAAAGAAAAAAGCCACCATCAATAGACACCCAATATGGTAGCCACATATTGTCATTTTATAGGTCACTGGCAAAACTTATCAGAACAGATGTCAGGAACTGGACTTGTACAGGAGAGGAGAGCGTATTTTTAGGGGGCACACTTTTACATTGAAGTGAAGACAACTGAAGAGTATACTAAGGAATATTTTTTTTTAGAGAAGTGTGATCATTTTTGGTGTCCACCCTATAAATGTGTTAGGTGGACAATTAGGTGCATTTACTCAAATAAAGAAGCTCTGCATTCTTCTATTGCATTCTTCTATGGGCGGAGTTATACACTGACCTACTAAATTCTTAGCATTATCTATAATATAAATGCTTATTGGCGTGTGTTTGTCTGTATGTGTGTGTGTGGAAAAAATAAAACCAAGCTGCAGCGCCACCTGCTGGGCGGAGTTATACACTGACCTACTAAATTCTTAGTGTGTGTGGAAAAAAAAAATCAGAAAGGGCTGAAATTTGGTATACTAAGATGTTTTTAATTTGTTAATTTAATTTGTTAATTGTTAAAAGTGTTTATAAAGATTTAAAAAAAATATATATATATTTCTTGAAGGAGAAGTGACAGTTGGGAGTGGTTGGTGGTTGCCGGGGGTGACAGAGTGAGAGGAGTGTGATACTCAGGACCGCTGAGAGAGATCCCTGTGTCTGGATAGACATCTGGATAGATGTGGCGATGAAAATGAAGGATGAGGTGATGGAAAAGAATGATGAGGTGGTGACATGTGGACAAAACCACGTTAAAAAAGGGCGCTTACGTCGGGAAGTAACGCTCTTCCCCTGAGGAGGCCTGGGCTATGGCCCAAATGCATGACAAGAACCTTTTTAACACCTTAAGTAGCTTGATTTGACTAGAATGCATGAGTATAATGCACGGGTTAACTTGTCTAATATATAAAAGTAAAAGCCGTGTGTTAGTGTGTGTGTGTGTGTGTGGAAAAAACTATTTTCTCAGAAAGGACTCATCCAATTCATCTGAAATTTGGTATACTGACATTATTTGACAAAAAAATGAGAATAGTGAAGTCAGTTAACTTCCATCATGCCCCCTTCCCCCCGTGGGAGGGGTAGTAAAGGCTAAATTTACGAGTTGAGGGGTCAAACTCATTTTCGTGAGGTAATTTTACCTCATGAATACACATTAAAAAGGGCGCTTGCGTTGGGAAGTAACGCTCTTCCCCTGAGGAGGCCTGAGCTAGGCCCAAATGCATGACAAGAACCTTTTTAAGACCTTAAGTAGCTTGATTTGACTAGAATGCATGAGTATCATGCACGGGTTAACTTGTATATGTATATGTATATATATATATATATAGTGTCTCCATCTCAGATCCCAGACTCTCGCTGCTCAGAAATGTGTTTACCTGGGAGCAGAAAGGTCCCAAGACCCGGAATACATCCCTGCTGTTATGACTGTGCTCCGTGTTCCGAGGGAGAAATATCCAATACAACTGGTACATTTTATGTGTTATATAATGCGGATAGTTGGTACATATAATTATAAAATTAAGTTCATGAATCTTTGCATATAATAATTAGTCTTTGACAAATATTTTATAATTGAAAAATAAAATATTCTATTCATAATCAACTTTGAAATTTCCATTATTTGACAAAATACGCCTTTATTCCAGAGATCACATGTTGGCGAAATATTAAAAACAATAGAAGGTAAGTGTAAATAGAAAGAAAAGTTAATTAAAAAACCAAATCAGACCTTTCAGTGCATAAACCGATAGGGATATATTATATGGAGATGTGAGATGTCAGATGGTTAGGTATCAAATCTCACCTACACTCAACTAAATTCAATAGTACCCATCTAAATACAGAGATCTCATCGAAATTCCATAGTCCCAGCACTAATTACACATATATGTGTAGGACCAGAACCAACCTCTTATAATTCATGAAAATGCAAACAAGGAACATATAAGATAGATCTGACGTATAAAATGAGCCTTCTCCTATTTAAATACGATGACTTACAGGAGTTTAATAGACCATATGTTTATGCGGAGAACGAGTATATATATTGGTCATTACCATGTGTATTCAATAATTATCTCACAGTATTGATGTTCTATATAACATAGTAGAGAAGTGAAACATATTTACACTTACCTTCTATTGTTTTTAATATTTCGCCAACATGTGATCTCTGGAAAAAAGGCGTATTTTGCCAAATAATGAAAATTTCAATGTTGATTAAGAATAAGATATTTTATTTTTTAATTGTTAACTAGTGAACTGGAGTGACTTCTGTCTATATACTTAGACCGTACTTCGGACTTTTTGTCCATATAGTTAGATGTATATTGGAAGAGCACCCCATCAATGATATAGCCAGTATAATATTGGGACCCACAGTCTAATGAGGTCAGTCCCATTCCTTGTGTGATAATCACTCTTCCTTCTGTACAACATTTTATAAACAAAGTTGCAGTTATGGGCTTTCTGGAAAATCAACATCTATTTATTTCAGCCCCAAAAGACCCTTACCTAAATCAGATGCCCCGTGGGCTTGTTTGCCACCGTCGTCCCTCAGTAAATGACCTAACAAAGAACTTATAAGTCATGAAACACTGCAGAGATCTCTCTTAGTTTTCTCTGTGGGTCCCAGAAGACTCCACCAGTCCAGTGCTGTTCCCCTCACTGCTACTAACCGGCTTGTAACAAGCACAGGCAAGCTATAGAAGCAGTGAAAAGGCTGGATCATAGGAGACTTTGGGGAGTACATCCGACCAGAGGGACACTGCACCCCAGTAGATCATAGCTCAATGCACTCCAACCATGTAGCTTTTAAAGGCAAATTATCCCCAAGCACAAGCAGCCATGGGATATCTGGAGACCTACCTGACACAAGCTGGTATTAATTAAGAGGTGGTTGCCCACATTGTATAACTAAAAAATTGATACTCACAAAATACCAATTAATGCTTTTCTAACTACTTTTCTATATTAAAAACAAGGAATGTTAGTTCCACATATTGCAATATATGTTAATATATTATTGTTACTTGGTTAGCAGTAATTATGACAGTATGTAGGGAGAAGGTTTTGCAGAAAGTCCATATATGGCAGTTACACCACCCCCATTGCCCCACCCGGACAGGAAGCCCAGAACAGCTGTCGCTTCATTTACGTGGAAAAGGCTTACACAGTATGGCAAATATGGCATGGAGTTCATCCCAAAATTAGGGTAGTCAACACAGAATGGCTAATACAGTGACTGCTTTGTAATGCGCTGGAGATCTATGGATCCAATTGTCATTATTATAGACTGATCATAGTAATTTATGTCCTCTATCTCCTTTATTTATAAGGTTGCCATGTAAACTCTCTGAAGTTCTGCTATGTTTTTGTTATTGAAAATGGCCCAAAATGGTACAGATATCAATAATTTTATGTCATTATTTATGCCTTGTTGCAGATAGTGAAAATTGCATTAAATGTCAGGATGATGAATGGCCGAACGAAAAGAGGGATTTGTGCATTCCCAAAAGTGAAGACTTTCTGTCCTACACAAATGACGAGATCTCTGCGGTTTGTATTTTTGTCTCAGTTTTCTTCTGTTTCATAACTCAGCTAATATTGGGAATTTTTATATCACATCGGGATACACCTATTGTAAAAGCCAATAACAAGAACCTCAGCTTCCTTCTCCTGGTCTCCATCATGCTGAGCTTCCTCTGTGTGTTCCTGTTCCTCGGTCGTCCTGTGGATATAACCTGCATGCTACGTCAGATCTCTTTTGGAATCCTCTTCTCCATAGCTGTCTCCTCTGTGTTGGCCAAGACTATCATGGTTTGCATCGCTTTCAAAGCCACCAAACCCGGCAGTGTGTGGAGAAAATGGATGGGAGTGAAACTGCCCAATTGTGTAGTCTTTATCTGCTCATCTGTCCAAGTTATGATCTGTATTAGTTGGTTGTCTATCTCTCCTCCCTTCCAGGAGCTGGACACACACTCTTATCAGGGACAGATCATCGTTCAGTGTAATGAAGGTTCAGTTATTGGGTTCTACTCAGTCCTGGGTTATATGGGGGTTCTGGCAGCTGTGAGTTTTATTACAGCCTTTATAGCCCGGACATTACCGGACAGTTTTAATGAGGCCAAATACATCACCTTCAGCATGCTGGTGTTCTGCAGTGTCTGGATTGCAATGATCCCGGCTTATCTGAGCACCAAAGGGAAATACATGGTGGCTGTGGAGATCTTTTCCATATTGACCTCAAACGCTGGACTTTTAGGCTGTATATTTTTTCCTAAATGTTATATTATATTATGTAGACCTGAACGGAATACAAAATTGTGTTTGCTTGAGAACAAAAAAACATGATGTTCTGCATAAAGCTGCATATGTTTCCTGCTATAGAACTTTACTTTGTAATGATAGTAGGCACAATATATTTTCTCTATACTTTTTACTCATGACAAAGCATATCAATATCTATGTAATTGTAGTTATAATAGTAGTAATAGTAATGGTGGTGTTGATGGTGGAACTAATATTAGTAATAATTAGTAATAATACTGGTGGTGGTATTAGTATTACCAGTGATAGTGGTGGTGAAGTAATAGTTCTAGTGGTAGTAATAATAGTAGTGGTGATTGTTATTGGGGTTTTACTGGTAATAGTAATAATGGGGATGTGGTATTAATTTTAGTAGTGGTAACAGCCATGAGGGAAATAATAATTTTAGTAGTTTTAGCACCAGCAATATTAGTAGTGATGATGATGGTATATTTAGTATTAGTACTAGTATCAGTGGTGGTGGTAGTATTAGTCTTAGTTGCCCAGTATTAATATTCAAATATGTAAACATGTAACATACAACTGCCCAAATATCAAGGATATCCAGCCCTTTCAGAATACAATATAAACTTAATGTAAATGCAATTTACTAGTCTCAAAGCCAATGCATAGAGAATTAATATCACTGGTAGCTACTATGAAATAACTTTCCCATTTTATGCCATTAAGGCCCTCACTTAGGGCCTGAGTCATTAAGAAGAGTAAGGCAAAAAAAAGGAGTAAGATTTATCCTTGACAAATCCATGTTACAGTGCAAGGGGTGCAAATTAGTTTATTGTTTTGCACATAAAGAAAATACTGACTTTTTTGTCATGTAGCACACAAATACTTGATATCTTTATTTTTACACCGAAATTTAAAGTCAATCTAGGACATGCCCTACCCCAACTATAAATCAGTCCCCACATTTTAAATTTAACTCCCACTCTAATGCAACATGGTCTTGCATGGTGCAAAGTTACTCTTTTTTTTTGCTTTGCACTCTTTTAATACTCAGGCACCTACAGTTAAAAACAATTTTGCGTCCCAAACATAGGCTTAAACCTATGGCTGCAAAATTGTGTTTTCATGTGTGCGTTCTGAGTGACATGCATTGTGATACAACCGACTGAAAATATTGCATTATTTCTACATCAGACATAAAAATGTATCTGGCTTATACTTGCGCCCAACTTAAAATAAAGCATAGTGATGTGATTATATACGATGGTCAGATACAACTGACTTACAATGGCGCATATTTCTGCAAGGTATTTACAGGTCAGCGTAAACCATATTTCTCACTAAAGACCACACACTGTAAAATCACTATATTATATTGTGTATCTGGCATTTCATTGGATTATATTAAATTGTGTTTAAATAGGGTTAATAGGGTAAGCAAATCAGAGTAAATCAGTTATCGCTTGTAACTACACTAACAGGGTGTAGAAGTTGTGTACTCTGAATTTTACAGTTATATAAATAAACATTTTAATATACATTTTTCTCCCTTGTATTTTATTAAATGACATTAAATTCACACTACCTTTTATTTCAAATCAGTGTGTTAAAATAGTTTAAATGTGAAAGAAACCAATTACGTTTAACAAATAATATAACTTTAATTAAACAAAAATAAACTTAGAATATTACATTTTTAAAAAAGGCAACCAGATCTAAATATGTTGGTAAATTAATTCCATAATGTTCCCCGGAGCTTATCTGATGACACCCACTTGCCTTCGGATGCAATTTAGGTGCTCAGTGACGAGTTCTCTGTGTTGTGCCTCCTCCTCTTGCAGGACCTCCATGTGTACAGCATCTGAGTTTTGGACATTATTTAATTTAATTTAATTTATTTATTTTTATTGAAGCAGTGTGTTACAGTACAATGAGGGTGTCCATATGCATCATGTAAAATAACCATCAGCATTTACAGTTGATACCTTGTTATAATATATACTGTATGTCCGTAGATATTGAGTGATCTCAAGTCCGTGACCAACATGTTGACTAACTGTGTGTTCCTCCACTATCCTAACTATTCAATCCATCTAAATTCTCAGTTAGGTGTCTCAGGTTAAGAATAATTTGTTTTATTATTTGCATATTGAATAAAGAAAAAAAGGAAAAGCACCACACAGGAAGTCCTCCCCGGTCAGGCGACTGGAAATTGTGATGTCAAATTTGAATGAGAGGGTCACAAGTTAAGGTACAGAGTGGTCATGGGCACGGTGTTGATGTAACACTCCAACATTTACTTAAACAATTTTGACTTTATTTTGCTTTACTTCGTCTAGTGTTGTTTCTAACCAGTAAATCCTTTTCTCTAAACAATGTAATTGATTTAAGCTATTTAATTTGAAAACATGCATGCAGCATGGTGGCTCAGTGGTTAGCACTTCTGCCTTACAGTACTGGGGTCATGAGTTCAATTCCCGACCATGGCTTTATCTGTGGGGAGTTTGTATGTTCTCTCCGTGTTTGCGTGGGTTTCTTCCCACACTCAAAAAACATACTGGTAGGTTAATTGGCTGCTAACCAATTTTCGCTAGTCTGTGTGTGTGTTAGGGAATTTAGACTGTAAGCCACAATGGGACAGGGACTGATGTGAGTGAGTACTCTGTACAGTGCTGTGGAATTAGTGGCGCTATATAAATAAATGATGATGATGATACATCATAGAAATTATTTCTTATTATGACACGGCACAAATACTTCTTCCAGCCATGTTCCAAAAGCTTGTGTCTGTTAATTACAATATTTTATTTCTAATTTTTCAATATGTTTGATTCTGTGCATCGTAGGCATTTATAATCTCCATTTCTAATTAATATGTTTATTTGTAAAGGCACAAATTGAACATGTTATATTGCAAAATGCAAGACGTCTGTCTTGTAGGGGCATCTAAGGATAACACTACTTTTCCACATGTGTCCTACTAATGTTAGTTGAAGCTTTTTTGTAATACGTATGTATCTTGCATAATTACATACAGTGGGTTTAAAAAGTATACACACCAGTAATGAAATTGTAGGCGTTTGTGATGTAAAGCCTGAAATCAAGATAGATCATGTCAGACCTTATTCCACCTTTAATGTGGAGCCACTATGGTGGCATAAGAAATGTTTGAATATTGATTAATAAGCTCCCTAAATTCTGGAGACATGGAAGCTAATTTGTGATTGAATCAGGCCTAGATAAGTGTGGATACGAAGCCATCCCTAAAAGAAACACTATATACCAAGCATTAATAATAGTAACATAAGTCTATTTAATCAAGAAGGAGATGTTTTGCCTAAACAGTTTAACTGTACTTTGATGAACATGTCTCACACACTGCCCGATTGAGAGAAATACTTTGGCGTTGACGTGTTGGAATCAAGAGGAATGGCTACTATCCTGCAGATGACATGATATTACAGGCTTAACCTAGATCCATAAAAAGATTAGGCAATAGGATAGGAATAGGATAGGTTTCCGATAGAAATGGAAGCTTCTGTTTCTGCTTGTAGCTAATAACTGAAGTTGCTTATTAGTCTATGCATTCGCTAGTAAAACCAATCAGTTAGAATTACATAAAATGCCTTCTTTTGAGTAAGAATATTTGACATTGGAAGATGAGTTCTGAGTTCCACTGCTGAGTGAGCTGTGTTCAGCTGAGTTGAGTTTGGTGTGAGGATTGAGCATAAGCGGAATGAGATATTGATGTTTTGAGGTCCGTGGGAGTTGAGTATTGGGTATGACGACACAGAGAAGGAGAGGATCGTTATTGTAATACTGGTTATAAAGAATCTGCATTAGATTGTGATATTAACAGCATAACGTCAGCATTTTCATATAGTGCAGTAATATCCTAACATGGCAATTGTTATGAAATCTGGAACACACACTCACACACATGAGGTAGGTACTCATTTTATTTATAAAACAGGAAAACAACTATAATGTATTGTGCGAATATGTAAAACAGCTTTATATGATGTTTAAGACTGTTATTGAAGATTAATAATGAAAATATATCAGCTTATATGAGGCTCTGCATCTGCGTGCAATCTTTCCTGATATAAATGTCATTGTCCATGTGATGGGTTGTGTGTTCTAAGGTTATATAGTTATATCTATGCTTACTGTATATATGTACAGCAGGATCTTTATGTAAGTGGCTAAAGGAAATTTAACATTCTGGGCCTGATTAATCAAGGAACACAAATCCATTTACATGCCGTATCTTACATAAAATCACTCTGCGCATGCACCAAAGCGAGACTGCCACCAGTGAACGCAAGTGCATGAAATTCATATTCATACGCAAAAGACACCCTCAACTGCCTATTGAAAGGCAGAACGGGGTTGAGAAGGGGAGGACTAACATAGGCAATGGACAGTAAAGTTGTAGTAAGGGAGAGCATAAAGACATGTGGCCAATTCGAGCTCTGGCCATCTGTCAGTGTTTTTCTGCCTTATCACTTGCTCCAGCTACAGGGCAGGTGTAAGCAGGGGCAGGCTGGGCTGGAGGGCAGGGGAACATCTGCCCCCTGGGCTGGTCTAGTGATGGTGTTCTGCTTTGGGCTGGGTCACTGGGCCACCTGCATTCTTTTTTTCCTTTAAAATGTTTCTAATATGCTGTTGGGTTAAATCTTGCCCTACAGCCTTCCCCTTGGTGTAAGTGTTGATTAAAAAGGAAGACAGTTGTGTATGCATCACAGGAGGTGTGTTTGCAATCAAGACATAATGTAAAATTGCATTTTATGTAGAGTAGGCATTAATAACATCCTGATCTTAGTATTAAGAGGTGTTCATGTATTACTTTTTTTCCATTCGCTCTGATAGGACTTTATATTGCACATATGCATTGTATGTATCATGAAGTCTGTTCTATCTGTTTGCATATGGCAAGTAGCGTAGAGTCAGAGCGCACTTACACTCGTATTGAAATAGAAATATTTCTTCAGATCCACTTGTACTTGAATACTAGTGGTCGTGTGTGCAAATTACGTGCAGTTTTTTTTAAAAGTAAGTTGAGTTCAGATTGCATTTCTTAATGAATCAGATCAGGCCCATTGTTTATATGATTGTAAGACCCAAGTCTAGGATATCTGCTATGGTATACCTGTGCATAATATAATAACTGAATTTGTGAATGGTTAATGAGATTAATTATTAAATGGTCATGACGTATTTGCATTATTAGTAGCCCTCCCTCCATCATTTGAAATTTGCACTGGTGAAATACATTTTATATACAGAGGTCTGTAGTGTAAAATAATAACAATTATAATGCAGCTAATCCCTGATTCTAGAACAAAAACAGATGAAGAAAATTGCCTGGAATTTCTTGATGGATTTCATAAAACAATAAAAAATAATGATAATTGACAACAAGAGCCATAGGAAGCCGGTAAGAGCTATCAATTACTATCCCACTGTCTCTGTAGGACTTGGTAACTTCTAACCTTGTTCCCTAAACTTTCATCTTCAAACCACTGAGAGTAGCAAATTTTTTTGTGCTTTAGCTGTAAATGGTCAATACCTATATAAGTTATCCTCCTGTGGACCTTTCCTCCAAATCAGAAAAGCTTACCTCCCACACCTTGACTGCTGTAAATAGTCTGTAACTCTGTAATAGCAACCAACTGCAAACAGTGTGAGCCTCTTCCCATTTCTGTATTTACAAAATGGATCTGGCGTGTTGCATGATAAACCAAACCATTTCACACATAACTCGGCTCCCTGGCTCTAGCACGAAAAATCAAAGATCTCTTCCAACTATTGCCTGACCATCCAGCTTTCTTCTATAGGGTTTACAAAATTAAAGAAACTCTGTGCCTCCTGTCCTGTAGTATACATTCCACCCCTCCGCCCTCCTATTTCACCTATCCCCCACAACTCCATACTATATTAATATAGTGTAAATTAAGTTATTGTTCTCATTTAATTTCATCCGCAAATGGAAGCTGTGGACCTATTAACCACGTTATTTCTATTCTCCATATTCTGCTGCATGCTTAATGTGTATCAGTTGTCTTTTGAAAATAAAAATAAAAAGTTACAAAGAATGGAAAATGGTGCCTTTGTGAAGATTGAGAGTTTTGCATTATGATTCAAGTTTTTGTGTTTTTCAAAAATTTGGGTCTACAGCACATTTGCATATACATTATGTGCCTATATTTGAGGGGCTGAAACTGTTTAGAAGGGTAAGTACATAGTTTAAAACATTAAAATACCAACTTGCTCAACAATATACCTCTAGGACAGTTCAACAGACTTAGGAGTAATACAAGGGGAAGACCTTGAAAATAAATTTGAAGAAAAAAGATACATCGCCAACAAAATGAATCAAGCAGTTGACATTAATGAGACAACATAACTCACTTCTCTCTTACAAAGATACCAGAAAAGTTCTAAACAACATAATACAAACAATACAATTAATTACACATAAAGATTAGCACATACTATTAAAAGTGCCACCGATCATATTTCCCAATAGCTCAGATATAATATATAGAAAATTGCCATATTTTGTTAACAGTTATTCACTTGCAGAATTATCACCCAGAAAACTGACTACAGTGATGAATTCACTACTATGATGCCTATAAAGACTGCAAAATGAATAACAAAGTCTAACACCAAACCAACTACCGTATACAATTACGTTCAAACATAATCAGCGAAACATTCCACCTACAAGATCTAATAAACACAATGGGAATAGTATACCTGCTAGAATGACGATGTGGCCTACAATATGTAGAGAGAACCATTTGCAATTTCAAAATAAGACTATCAGAAGATATAGAAATCATTAGTAAAGGATTGGCAATGTATCGTTTGAGTGAACACTTCAAATGTCTCCACAACTCTGACACCTCCAACCTTAGACTCAGAGAGATCCAGAATGCAAAATATAATTGGACTATTCCTGAACAATAAATAAATTAAAAACAGGCCGATTTATATAATAATATCAATATTCCCTACAGGTCTATATATTGATTTAAAGCTATATTAATTCATACATTAAAAATCTGAGGTGCATATGCTGTCACTATTTATATAAACACTTAAGTTTAATCGCTGAAAGCGTTTGCGGCTCAAACAGACTTCTGCATTCCTCTAGCCAAATCTCATGAGTGGGTCCGTTATAGAACACGGTGGTCTACTTCCTGAGCAAGTACACTGGCACCCACTGAAATGTATTTGTAAGTGCTGATAATGCATCTCTAAGTGTTGAATAAATCTCTTCTTACCACATTTCACCTCTCCTGCTTCATTCTTTTAAAAACCAAGAGCAGACCACCAGAAAAATTGTTAAAACATTCACCAGTCCATGCTGACTTCCTTATCTATAATGAGGACTCAAGCTGGACTATACTGTTTACTTTGCATAGCTTTAATCCCCCAACCCCTGTCCACTCCTTGTCAAGGTCAGGGGGGCTCTGCATCTTCTCAAACCTGGCTCCACTAAGTCTGAGCAGGGAGATTTAAAGTTTAAATATCCCACCCAAATTAACTTCCATGATCCCTCTTCCAGGGTTTAGCGCTACCTTCAAGCTGAAAAATAGAAACATAGTAACATAGAATTTGATGGCATAATAGAACCACTTGGTACATCTAGCCAGCCCATTTTATAACCCATGGTTACCTCAAACACTATTTGATCATTAGTTCTTTGTAAGGATATCCTTATGTCTATCCCAAGCATGTTTAATCTTATCTACTGTATTAGCCTCTACTACCTCCTATGGGAGGCTATTCCACTTACCCACTACCCTTTCTGTGAAGTAATTTTTCCTCAAATTTCCTCTGAACCTACTTCCCCGCAGTGTCAGTGCATGTCCTCGTGTTCTAGTACTTCTCTTATTTTATAATTTGATTTGATAAAATTGGTTTGGTCATACCATTGTATTTGTTCTTGTTTGAAGTGAAAAAGAGAAACACATTATGATTATTAAAGAGAAACACAATATGATTATTTTCCCTGTGCTAATTATAGTCAATAATCATTATCACAAGGTAAGGTTATTATATCAGGAAACATATGCAGTTTTATTGCAGAACATCATGTTTTTCTGTTATCAAGCAAATGCAATTTACTATTCCATTCAGGTCTACATAAAATAATATAACATTTAGGAAAAAATATACAGCCTAAAAGTCCAGCGTTTGAGGTCAATATGGAAAAGATCTCCACAGCCACCATGTATTTCCCTTTGGTGCTCAGATAAGTCGGGATCATTGCAATCCAGACACTGCAGAACACCAGCATGCTGAAGGTGATGTATTTGGCCTCATTAAAACTGTCTGGTAATGTCCGGGCTATAAAGGCTGTAATAAAACTCACAGCTGCCAGAACCCCCATATAACCCAGGACAGAGTAGAACCCAATAACTGAACCTTCATTACACTGAACGATGATCTGTCCCTGATAAGAGTGTGTGTCCAGCTCCTGGAAGGGGGGAGAGATAGACAACCAACTAACAGAGATCAGAACTTGGACAGAGGAGCAGATACAGACTACACAATTGGGCAGTTTCACTCCCATCCATTTTCTCCACACACTGCCGGGTTTGGTGGCATTGAAAGCGATGAAAACCATGATAGTCTTGGCCAACACAGAGGAGACAGCTATGGAGAAGAGGATTCCAAAAGAGATCTGACGCAGCATGCAGGTTATATCCACAGGACGACCGAGGAAGAGGAACACACAGAGGAAGCTCAGCATGATGGAGACCAGGAGAAGGAAGCTGAGGTTTTTGTTATTAGCTTTTACAATAGGTGTATCCCGATGTGATATAAAAATTCCCAATATTAGCTGAGTTATGAAACAGAAGAAAACTGAGACAGAAATAAAAACTGCAGAGATCTCATCATTTGTGGAGGACAGAAAGTCTTCACTTTTAGGAATGCACAAATCCCTCTTTTCATTCGGCCATTCATCATCCTGACATTTAAGGCATTTTTCAGTGTCTGCAAAATTGCATAAATTAAAAAAAGAACTCATTGATATTAAGCACATGCCTGGGCAATTTTCAATAACAGAAACATAGCAGAACTTGTAGGCTAGTTTAATAAAAATAAAAAGGAGATAGAGGGGACATTTACAGAGAGCACATAGATTACATCATAAACAGCTCTAAATATATATCCTCCTACATAATGATTTTACATTCGAAGACATGTATGCCCTACAAACACAAGGGTCAACTATGGGAACCAAATTCACTCCCTGGCTATGCCAACACTTACAAGAATACACCTGAATAGTCCCCTCTCCCCTGTGTAAATGCCCTTTTTGATTCACAGGTGACTCAATTTATTGAACATAACACCGGCTCTGTGGCTGTATGGAAAAGAAAAGTTTTGGTTAGAAGTATTTTAAAATTGTTAAATTAGGAGTCCTAATTTGTTGAGTGAAATAATATTAATGAACTTTTTTAAATATTACTACTCATGTTAATACATTGTTGCAATATTCTAAATGTTTTCTGCTTACAAAGATATATTTTTTAAATTTATTAATGACCTTTGCTTCTTGCTAATTTTATTGTTTGATATATCGTCATTTAAAAATCAAAATAAAGTAGAAGGATCATGATAATGAAGGCTATCTAATAAAACATCAGAGATTCACAAGCTTAATCTTAAAGGAAGCTACACCAAAAATTTTAGTTTTGCTTGTAGTATTATGTTATGACCCTACCGTGGTGTCCTCTTCCTCCAATTTTATGGGCCCTGCAAAGTCCACCAACAATCCAGCAATGATCTTCTTTCTGCTACTACTGCTTTCCTGTTTCCGACAGGAAGATGTGTGGTCAATACCCCTCCCCATCATTGGCGTATTGTCAACAAATCAGCTGTAGGGCAGAGAGCAGAGCAGCATTGGACTGTTTGAGCCTTCTGGGACCAACAGAGACAATTCAGAGTGTTGTTTCAGCTACATTATTCACTTATTAAATGCAAGTGTTCAACATTTAACATTTATTACTGCAATTTTATTATTAAATTATTTCTAAAAAATAATTTTTAAACACCTCTACACGTAATTCTTATTTTATTATTTATTTGCAGGATTTGCAGGTTTTTATAGCACATAAAATGTACCAGTTGTATTGGATACTTCTCCCTCGGAACACAGAACACAGTCATAACAGCAGGGATGTATTCCAGGTCTTGGGATCTTCCTGCTCCCAGGTAAACACTTTTCTGAGCAGCGAGAGACTGGAATCTGAAATGGAGACAATGGCCCTGATTCATTAAGGAAAGTAAAGCAAATAAAGGAGTTAATTTTCTTCTGGACAAACCATATTACAATGCAAAAGGTGCAAATTATTTTTTTATTTTGCTCATAAGTCAAATACTGGCTGTTTTTTCATGTAGCACACAAATACTTGATAGCTTTTGTTTTTATACTGAAATTTAAAGTTGATCTAGGACATGCTCTACCCCAACTATCTGTTTATGTCCTTATCTGTGTGGAGTTTTTTATGTTCTCCCCGTGTTTGCGTGGGTTTCCTCCGGGTGCTCTGGTTTCCTCCCACACGCCACAAACATACTGGTAGGCTAATCCGCTGCTATTAAGCTGACCTTAATCTCTCTCAGTCTGTGTGTACATATGTTAGGGAATTTAGACTGTAAGCTCTAATGGGGCAGGGACTGATGTGAGTGAGTTCTCTGTACAGCGCTGAGGTATTAGTGGCGCTATATAAATAGATGATGATGATGTGTAATATATAAATATTATGTAAACAGTGGTTTTAGCTAACCTGATTTACACCGTTCTTCCATATTATTGCACTTTCATTGATGAAAAGCTGCTGATCTTCTGTAGCTGATGGGTTTAAATCACCAACATCTCTTGTTATCACATTGAAGTCCCCTGTCATTATCCAATTTAAAATACGATAGGAACTGACAAAATCTCCATTTTTATCAAAACCTATAGGTGATCCATCTTGAAATGAAAGTGTTATATTCTTCAAATAATGATGTAACTTTAAAACAAAAGTTTAAGTGAAGCTGGAGTATAATATTGTGTACAATATACAGAAAACTTAGAATATCTAACAGACAAAATAATATTGCAGTGATATATGTTCAGGTAATGCAAAGTCACAGATGAAGTGTGTATATAATTATAGCATAAGAAAATACAGAACTTCCGAGAGGGAAGGAGGAAATATGGGGAAGTGAGGGAGAGGGGTGGACCAGTGACCCACTGCTCCAAATTACAGAAATAAATGTTTATCCATAATCTGGATAAAATATTCTATACAATAATGTAGTTGTTTAAATATGTTTATTATTACATATTTAATTATTTGTAGAAAATAATTTGGCAAAAGCCTCTTTTACCTGTATAATTCTCCAAAGGAAATTGTTGCAATCATATGCGAGGTTGAGTACTGTGAAATTTAGAGTGCGATAACATTTAATTTCAAGACAAGCTGAAGTCCATTCTTTTCTTTGTACTGAAATTTTTTTCACAAACCTTTTAAATGTGAGACTCGATCAACCTTACAGACAGGGCCGTCATCAGATGGGTACATGGAGTACTAAGGTAGGGGGCCTGGACTCACCAGGGGGCCCAACGATGATTCTGAGCTTCTCTTCACTGGCCCACTGGTGGAAAACTGATGGCAGCCCTGTCTTGAAAGTAGTTGAATCCCCCAAATTTGCTAAATGACCTGCCTCTAATATTATCGTCAATGTGTGTGTGTCACTTGCTAATATATTTTGCATGTTCAGTAATAAGGCCAGCAATGCCATGGGGATGATGGTACTTGTAGTTTCAGCTGTTGCTTCTGTTGTTGATAGAAGCCCAGGGCAGAGCTGAACATGGATAAGACCTGACAGTTGCTTGAGTGTATTAAGTTCAGTGAGAGGGATGGAGGGGGCCGTACTAGATCAGCTCCTACTGCAGGCTAAGGAAAGTATGGAGGCAGCCAAAGAAACAACTACAAAAGAGACTGCAGGTGTGACCCAGGCAGAGTCGTCCTAATGCATGGGCAAGCTGAGCAGTTGCCTCTAGCCCCCACGGGCATAAGCGCCCCATAGGCTTGCCAACTTTTCAGTTTATTATGCCAAGAAATATATTCAGAACCTACAAACCCAACTCTGCAGGAGAACGTTCCTTTTCAAGACTAAAACTGATAAAAAAAAAATTAGCTTTGTTGCACAATGGGGCCGCAGTGTTTTGCTCTCACTCATGTATGGAAAATAACATCCTGAGAACCATTGACTTCAAGCCAATTATAGAGCAGTTCTTTGCAAACAAATTTAGCAAATGTTTGTGTTGAACGCTTGTTTAATAATAAATAATTAATGGTAATTTCATACCGTGCTATCTCCGTCTGTATGACTTACCAACCGAGTAACCATTTTTATGTTGAATTTCTTGTTTTTTAACTTCATATTAAAGTTAAATAATAACTTAAATAATAATTTCATATTTAACTTTATATTGTCCAAACGTTTGTGTGGATTAATATCTGCTGTGCAGCATGCTTTTTAATGTTTAAACACTGATTTTGTTGTAGGTACCATTAAATATAAGTTTAATTTTACATTTTTATTCCTGTGAGTGGGTGTGTAGTTAGATCCCCAGCACACGGATTTGCCCGGGGTCATTAATGCTGTTAAGGTGGCCCACAACCCAGGGAGTAAATTTATCAAGCTGTGGGTTTGAAAAAGTGGAGATGTTGCTAAAGCAACCAATTAGACACTAGTTATCATTTATTTAGTACATTCTACAAAATGACAGCTAGAATTTGATTGGTTGCTATAGACAAAATCTCCACTTTTTCAAACCCGGAGCTTGATAAACTTACATCCAGGAGTCAGATTGGACACCTCTATCCTTTTCAGATAAAAACATATTGACGAAAAATAGAGAAGACCTTTCAAACTGTTTTCTTGAAAAATAAACTGTTGGTACAAATAAAGAGTATCACTAAATAATAAAATACAATAATATACAGCATTGTACACTTCAATAACTGGAGTAATACAGTTGTCACTAGTTTTTAGAAAATGTATCAGGACCCTAAACAGGTTAAATTTATAAGCTTATTTTAAAATAGAGGTGTGTTTGACACAAACTTCCTGTATCACTTTTAAGGCAGCCTCCTTATATTATGTGCTGTTGGAGGACCCTGCTCATCAACTGTGTCTTCCTGCTTATGTCTAGTTTCCTTCTCACATTATGATGTTTTCAATATCACATGCTGCTCTGTCCTCACTAACAAAAATAGATCAGTATACAGGTTACTGCTTTCCAAAAGAGCAACATGCATATCTCATGAAATATCCTGTGTATCTATGACCACTCCTATTGGTAGGTGTTGTTAGAGTGTAGTGCGGATTGTACTTGGTCTCAGGATGTTCTTCTTTAGTTCACGAGGCGGCAGTGGGACAGAGAACCCTCGTGTCCCCAATACAAGTAGGACAATAAAAATTAACTAACGTCAAATGTATTATTCAGGAACAATATATTACTAAAATGTTTTTTGGGCAAATAATGATTAGCAACCAATATCATATAATTACAATTTTATAGTTATAGACAATGCTACTCACAAATATTTACCCTTAATCTAAATCAATATTCACTGCCTTTGATTGTTTTGGCAACAGTTATTGAAATACCACAGCGGATTTAAACACATTTTTACATTTCTACATACAGGATATCAAATAAAAGAATTACTCTTTACCTTTTTATATGAACAATCAGTAGTTTTTGGAACTAAACGTAGTTAGGCAATATGGCTGCCAACCACAAGATGGATAATGTCTCTGAGGTGACAACCACAAGTGGGAGGATGCCTCTGAGGTGACAGTTACCATTATAACAGAGGAGTCTCTGTTACTGGACATATATCACACTTATCTGGTGATTAAACGTAACTTTCAGTCAAATGTTCTGTACATTTCTTCTTATACATTGGGAGGAATAAATAATACTGATATTCTGATAAATATGTAAAACTATTTGTTGTTTTCCTGTCAGAGAAATTGTCACTTGTAAACAGGCAAATATATCTCACTGTCTCATCATCTTCTGTTATCTATTACTATCTCTTTGTCATTGACTCTTTATAATGCTATCTCTCTCTCAGATTTCTTTCTCACTGTGTCTCACCACCTCTGCTCACTGCTGCTCCTCTGTCCCTCTATCAGTTCTCCTGGTCAATGCTGATGTCACTCCAGACCGTGAGCTGTCTTTTTTTATCTGTTTTCCTCTATATAGTCTTTTCACAAGGCTCCTCAGCCCTCTCTTTGTTACTCTGCTTCCTTGAATCACTGTCTCCATAGTCTCATCATTTTTCCTGTCACACAAAACACAGAACCTTCCAGCAGCCTCACAGACTGGACTTTTCTTGGTCTTAAAGTCTCTCCAGTATCCTGCTGTGAGACAGTCCTGGTCCACTGGGTCCTAGTGCCCAACAGTTTCTGGGTATCACATATCTGTGATCACTTTCATTATATGATTACCTATAGGTTGTTGTTGTTGTTGATAAATTGTTGTGCTCTATATAAAATGATGTAACACTTCTGTATATTTACTAAAGTATGGACAAAAGGTGTTCAAAAAGCACTAAAACATTGCTATGGATATGTCCTACTGTACTGTACATTGATTTAAACTATATTTCCATATTTAAATTCACATAAAGGAAGAATGCAACTTTGCATGAACCATTGCATGTAAAATTATCATTCATACTCTTCATGCTAATAAAAAATCATCAACAAAGAAAAAATAATTACAGAATTAAAAGTCTACATTGAAGTACAATGACTAGAGACATACAGATAGATACTTATCACCTGTTGCAGGTGACATTTCTATGTACAGATGGAACACATTACTTTATAATAAATGGCGTGATCCGGTGCCACCATTATTTTTTTTTTGTTACCTGTTGTTTAAAATAATAGATGTCAGTTTTTACTTTTTGATGATTATGGTACAGAAATAAGCGCATAGTATTTAGAGCACAAGCAGTAACATAGACCGCTAAGAAAACTTGTGGGAAAACACCAGAGTACTTAAAATTGCGAATTTGTGTAATCAGCTCTTTTCCAGAGCATTTATGAGGACGTATGTTGTATAGGGAGCCATAATAATGACACCCTGATTGGTTTGCTGAGCAGCATTGATGGTATAAGAAGTATATATGTTCGAGCAGCTTATCTTCAGGGTAATTTTCAAGTTTAATTTTCTTAAAGAAACTCAAAATATCTGGTAAATGTATTGGCAAACTGTCAAGAACTAAACTGCCATTAAATATATTGACAAACTGGTCCATTAGAAACTTGTTATTTGCCCAGTGCGGATTTAGGACTATGGTCCGGTCACTGAGCACATCTTTCATTTCTCTTAGACATTGTATGAAACTCTGAGAAAACGTTCCATAAAGTAATATAACTTTGGCAGTCGATTCTCTAATTATTTGAACATTCATTTTATTTATCCAGTCTTTTTTTTTGTCTGTATCAAGACTCGTTTTTATTGTGAATGCGACACAGATGCCTCTTCTGGTCAAGTATTTTATCAGTAGGGCAGTTTCTGTATCTCCGCTGTCATCATTTGAGGCTAAAATCCCAATCCAAGTCCATCCAAAATATTCTATAACTTTATATAGCATTGGATAAATACTATGATCACTTTGAAGAGTTTGGAAAAAAGTAGGATAAAAGCGTCTTTCACCTAACACAGAATTTGTTGCACCATAGCTGATCTACAAGGACAAAATAAATACTGTGAATAAATACAGTAAAAAAAGTAAAGTAATAAAAACAGTTTAAAGTTAGACTGTTTAATATACATTTTGAATATATCCTTAGCTTATGTGTGGCCAATCATAGTATTGGGCCACATCAGTCATAGTATTAATTTAATAAATCTTTTATTAAAAGTTAATGAAAATAATTAAAAAAAACATTCTTATCTAAATTTATATTTTAGAAGACAAATTGTCCTACTATATAGTAACTGTGAATATCTCTACTAGAGATGGCTAAAACTCCAAGGGGTATATTTACTAAACTGCGGGTTTGAAAAATTGGAGATGTTGCCTATAGCAACCAATCAGATTCTAGCTGTCATTTTGTAGAGTGCACTAAATAAATGACAGCTAGAATCTGTCCATGTGCAGTTGGGTACAGGGGGAGCATGAGGTAATGTGAGGCTGAAGGAAAGGAGGTTGTGGTCGAAGATCAGGAAGACTAAGTTGAATAAACTAGAGATGCAGCAAAAGTGTGGGAAGACGAAGGTTAAGGGAGTGTCCAACAGAGAAGGTAATAGATGAAGTCAACTGGGACAGATTTTACATTCAAGACTGCTCAAGAGAAAGGGAGGGAGGACAGAGGAGAAATGTGAATGGAGAGATTGGAAGTAGTAGCTGGATGGGAAGATTTAGAGTGAAATGAGGACAGTAGGCAGACAATAGGAATTGCCTACGGTCATGTTTGATATGTTGCAAGCAGCTATAAGAAGGATCAAGCAAGAAAGAGGACATGCATGGATGATTTAAGGGTGTGACGTTTGTTACTAATTGTGTAGGTGGGTAAGTGAGATGGTGATAACACAGTTCATGAATGTAGACTAGTTAGGAGGGAAACAGTGAAGAGGAAATTATAATGAGGCAGGAAGAAATAGGATTCTTTGAAGTAAGGAGAAGTTTGGAGAAAAGTATGGTGAACATTGATTGACTAGAGGCTCAGGCTGTCCTAGGCTAAATCGCTTGAAGCACCCCCTTACCTTAAATGCCAGGCTAAAGTGCAGTAGATAAAAATTAACTCATATTTAATTTATAATCCATCCCCGTTCACCCACCCAACAATGTTTATGTTTCCTTGTTTTCAAACTCAACTCCACTTGGCTTTTTAAAAGGGTCACGGCAAACTTTGTCATTAAAATCAGAACTGTATAGCAGAATGGAGGCATAAATGAGCGCTACAGAGGGTGATGATGTGGAGGGGGAGGGGGCTGGCATGTCTGCACCTGTCACCATCCCTGTCTCTCCTACTCGCTTATCCTCAAGCACCCACCCACCCAAAGATGACTCATTGTCTTCGGCCTTTACTATGGCAATATGTCAAGATTAAAACATTATTACTATTTTTCTTTCATGTTTTCTTTTTACTTTGGAGATCAATTATTCATTTATATTTTAAAATAAATTCAGTTTACACCTCTCCCTGTAAGTGAGTAGGAGACATAAAGAAAGAAAATTGAGTAGCTGAATGGTGGAGAGATGTGAGCGATGTGAATGAATATGGATTATTTGAGATGGGTATTGAGAGAGTGGAAAGGAGCAATTGATAGAGGTAGCACAAAGCAGTGGAGCAGGTGGAGTCTCCTGTGCCATAAGTTCCTGGCTCAGTGGGTCCAACATATCTATAGAGATGGTAGTCCAGTAGACGCTTGAAACAGCCTTGTTTTGGGGTGATGACAGTCCTCAGCGTTACTGTGTCATTTATCAACAGTTTTTATTACTTTATATATTTTTGTGAGAATAAGATAATGTGGAACGTAAGGCAGAGAGCTGGATTAATGATCTCTAACCGCTCTCCTCATGCCACACTTTATTTCATAACTATTTAAGTGCTTCTTTTTTTTCTGTGGGAACTGAAGAACTATCTCTGGGTCTTCTTATGTTTCCAATGCTGCTATGAGATCTTATGATTAAAAAGCCAAAAGGGACCTCACACTGCTCATTGTTATTTCGTAAATATGACCATGTCTGAGAGTTTGATGGATGACATCCTGCAGTCACATTATTAAGAAGGTGGCACACATTAGTTCCAAACACAATCACTGTCTTTCTACTATTTTCTATAAATCTTATAAATTCCTCCATTTCTGTCAATACCTCATGAAACATTTTGTTGTTTTATGAAAATCACATTTTACTTACCTGTGAATACCGATATACTCCTAATAATTGGGCTATTGGTACAGTCGTTACTGAATAGTGATCTCCAATAAAACCAATTATCTTTCGTCGCTCTGTACAGGAATAATTAGGCACCATACGTCCTGGTCCAGATAATATCTGTAATACGCTTTTTATTGCCTTAATCCCATAAGAACATGAGTCATACACATGATATCCTAGTGTTATATTAGGTAAAATGAAAGAATTTTTGTTAAACTGCTCAATGGCAAATCGGAAAGTCAGAAAATTTTTGTAATATAGAGGTGAAGGCCTGTGAAATGAAAACACGGTACATCGTCCAATTATATGTTTACTTTTAAATAGTTTACAAGTAGCTGAAGTAAAAAGAGTGGAAACATAATAAAAACCATGTAGTCCTGTTTTCAGGTACTCGTATCACAGAACAAAACTGCAGCAGGGAGAACTGCACACAATGGGATGTATTTTGTTGGTGATGTACATTAAAAAAACATCTGGAAAATGCAGCTGACTGCCCTGATGAGTCAGAGGCATCTAATAAGTGCTCTCCACCTGTAGAATATGCGCCAGGTATACATAGTCGTACACACAACCAGGTAACAAGTACAAGAAAAGTTTATTTTTTGTAGCGAAAGATACAATTGGTGTTAGTCTTGTATAATACAACAGATGTAACTAGATATAACTTTCCTTCTCCAGTACAAATGTATACATATATTAATTGTGCAAGCAAAGCAGAAAACACCTAGAAGCTTCAGTTGAGAAATTTTCATCAGCCAATCGGAAACAGCTAGTTACTGCAGGTAACCATCATTAGTTGCACCTGCAAAAGTTCAACTCCTGACAGGTGTTTATGCGCCCCCATACTGGTCTGCTTCAGATGCATTTGCATGAACTCGCCCCTTACTCTACTTGGCTTACTTTAAATTGTCCCTTCACTTCCCCGTTCCGCCTCTCCAGTCATAATGTGGCACAAGTGTCAGATGTGTACAACTCTCATGCGTATTCTATCTTGTGGACATGTGTCTTGGAATTTTTTGTCTTTTATGCTAAACAAACTTGTGGAAGTTGAACTAAGCATCATGCCCATCATAACTTACTAACATGGGTTCATGACTTCAGCCAGTGTTTATTGACTACATCATTAATTGTCTTGAGAAGTATAGGGCAAATTTTGTTAAGCAAAGATTCCTGGCAAAGAGGATCTTTTGCTATCACTTTCACACTGGCACCCCCTTGCACATCTGAAAAGTCATAAAGAAAATGTATCTTGGCAACTTAGTGGTACATACCCACCTATATCACTGCTTTGTGCCACCATAGTCTGTTTCTTGACTCCTGAGAAATTGAGGAACATAATGATGGTAAAAACACAATGTTATTCAGGATTCCCATCCTGTTTTTATCTACTTGCAGTATTTCTTGGTCTGCAATATTATTGGGTCTGCACCAAATATATTTATTTTCTCAATATAAAATACATGTGAGTAATAATATTCAGCTATGCACATGATACTGCAGTACAATTTGCAAGTGGCATATACTAATACTCACGTCTTAACAAAGTTATGATACTTTGTGGTTTATGCCTTGCATAAGTGGTTACAGGACTTTTCAATTGCCCATGCTATAACACAGACACTAAAATCAGCATCTATCCTTATATTTATATAGCAGTTTACGTGAAGGATGTAATTATATTGACTATATTAATTATATTAAAATGATTTATTTCAATTAAAACAAAGCATTTATATTACAGATAATTGTATGTCACAATTAGTACTAAGTATATCCCAATAATCTGGTCCACACTTTTTGTGGCATTTATGTAACCTATAAGAAGACAGCACCCAGGGGTTGTGATGTGAAGTTCATTTATTTTTAACACCTTCACATTTCAACTTTGGATGGTCTCTCCACAGGAGGTGCACACCTGACTGGTATGTTTCACCTCTCATATAGTCACCCGAGTGCCTCCTACTCACCACACCAAGTAACAATATAAATGGTAAGGAAAAAAAACAAGGCGACATGGTGTATTTTTCATTTTAAAACAAGTGGTTTGGGAGCAAGAAAAAGTAAGCAATAAATGCAGTGTAGGTTGTGGTGAAATAGAGTAACAGAGCTGTGCAATGTACAAACAGAATATGCTTTATAATGGTGGCCTATTTAAAGAAAGAGCTAACAGTAACATTATAACCAAAACACACCAACATGAAGATTAGCTAACAGTACAGGATCAGTACAGGCCGAGCTGGTACACATGAACTCAATGACACTAGGATTACCTTCAGACCTCTTGCCAGGCTGGGTCCATCACAGTCTGTCATTGTAGCAATCTGTACTGTCTGTGGGATATCAGCTTCCACACTTCAAACCACTAAGCTCAGTCACAGTTCATCACACATTTACAAGATACCCGGCAGAGTTTTACCTAACAATGATATCTCATATGAGGGGCTTCTGGTTGCTGAATTTTTTTTGGGTGCATCTGGAGATCCAGTCATTATGCAATCTAGTCAGGTCTCTGAGATGGTGTTACCGGAATGTTAGAACACTTGTGGAACTGGTGACCTCTATCTGCTCCACTCTATCACTCTCTTGTATCTTGTACATGTGGTGGTTGGGCCTTTTAGTGCAGCAGACCCAGCTCTCCTGCCATCCTTTCACATTCCTGGTCAGGTTGGGAGACAGTACAATGACCAGTCCACATAGTTTTCTTACTAAATTTTTCACAAAATGTATTACTGCTGCAGCTAATTGGACATGTGCTTCCCATAACTAGAAAGTGTCTCAGGAACCCATGGGCTGCCCAGTGGAAAGTCCGAGTTTAAACCCCCAGCATTACAGGTATTAAAAGACAGACACAATTTCATTTACAATTTGAATACAATATATTCAAATATATTGAAACCAAGCAGGATTTGTTTGATGCTAGCATGTGTATGGAAGAACAATTTTTGGTGAAATTAGTAAAACAATATATTGTATAGCATACTCCAATAATTTGAACTACTGCATTATTTTTTGTTTGAGTGAAAAAAAAGTATTTATACTACAGAGAAATTAAGAGAATTTGAACCCCATACTTTTTTAGAAAAAGTATGGTAAAACTGTGGTAATTTCCCACACTTTTTACCAAAAAGTATGTTTTCTTACTAAACATACAGGAAATATTATGGCAATAAGAATAAAGAATATTCCAATAATTCTAAACACCCCTATTGAGATATTTATCTATGTTGTAATGAAGCATGGATAAGATTGTTCATTTTAAG
Source organism: Mixophyes fleayi (assembly GCF_038048845.1). Lineage (NCBI taxonomy): Eukaryota > Metazoa > Chordata > Amphibia > Anura > Limnodynastidae > Mixophyes > Mixophyes fleayi. The sequence goes on along the minus strand of NC_134411.1, from coordinate 39,667,949 downwards.
CCACAGTTGGAATAAATTATATTCCAAAAATTTGAACCACTCCTATATCACTGTAAGAGTGGAACAAGATGTTTAAAACAGTAGATGATTGGAAAGTCAAATCTTTGTCCTTTAACATTTATGTAAATGATGCCTTTAAATCTATTTGATGCAATATTTCAATTAAGAACAGGTGTTAAACTACAACGCATTGTACAGAAGGACTAAGCAGTGCAGACAGTAATAAATGTAACTAACATTGTATTTATATGCAAAATTTGTAATAAACCATAGCAACGAACCAGGCCCATGCTTTCATTGTCTGACTTGCACTAGACAAGTGAGGGGCAAGGGAAATAGCTGGAAGGCCACACAGAGGAAGGAGGGAGAGAAGTAAATTATGCTTTCACAGACATTCAATACAATATACCTATTAAGCACAAGTATTACACTACAATACTGGCAACTGGCAAATCTATGCTTCATATGGACAGACTGGAAAGAGCAGAAAGCAATGAGTGTAGAAAGCAGAGCTGTGTTGGAGTCAAAATTCACCTTACATGCTCTTAACTTCTTGATTCTTTTGGATAAATTTAAATTCCTCTTTCAGAAGTGGCTGCCCCTAAAACTATCATGGCTGTAGAGAACAAACACTATTATGATGCATATTTTGCCAAAGGTTCTATATCTTTTCAGACCCCCCTGCCCCCCCCCCATATATATCCCAAACTTTGTGTTTGGGGAGCTTCAGAAAGCTGATGGGGGATTTGTCTCTAGGGGCAGGAGGCCAAGACTTAAACAAGAGATTTTGGTGAGGAACAGAGTGGAAGGCGGTTTCCATTTGACACATTTTATATATTACTATAATTCTGTCCATTTACCACTAGTTTTGGAAATGTCCCGGGAGAAACCTCTTAAACAATGGATACTCATTGAGGTTCCACGTTCTTCACTGGCTCTCTAAAATAGTAAGGATTCGACATTCCTCATTTCAACCTATGTTACAATTCTGGAAAATGTTTAGGTCTCTCTGACAGTTTGCTCCTAGGATGTCTCCACTCACCCCATTAACACACAATCTGGAGTTTACCCCGGAGTTTGCTCATAAAACTACTTACAGCCTGTTCATCAGTAAAACTACTCTTAATTTGCCAAACCAAACTTGCTGGGTTTATCTTCAACTGGGGCACTTTAATCTAAGCCTCTAAGGACAATTCAGTTATTATATAATAACTGAATTGTCCATAGAGGACCATCACTGTTTGAGAGTGTTTGCCTCTCTAATATTCCTCCAAAAATTCTAATTTCATAAATATATAAACTATGCTTGGAGATGATTTGTTCCTGAGTCTCCAACTATGCTTTATCCTTGACCGGGAAGTGGAAGGGAACTTAGACATAGATCAATGGCATCAGATCTTTCAATTTGCTTACTCAAATTCAACATTGTTTGCGGTCCTAGAAACACAGCTTAAGATGTGCTAACAAGGTGTTATATATACCTGAGTTTCTTCAAGAAAATGGTACCTGGCACCTCTGATCTGTGCAATATGGTACACCTTCTCTATGGTGGCACTGTTCCAAGTTGATGAGTTATTGTCAGGACGTGAGGCGCATCTCCGAGTATAAAACGGATCTCCCGACCCCCTTTACCTCTGAATTCTGTCTCTTTAACTCAATGGCTCCGTCTATCTCTAAATTTAAAAAGTCACTTTGAAATCACCTTATGAATGGAGTCAGAGCTATAATCCCATGTAACTTGAAATCTACATCTCCTCCAACCATCTCTCAGTGGTTCAAGAATCAATCTTTATACGGCTATGGAAGAATTAACATACTTGGCCACTGACAAATATTCTGAATTCATAGCCACGTGGTATGGTTGGATAGACTATAAAGAATCTGATGGCAAAAAACTTTATCCACTGCAGACCTATACTGTTTATTCTGATGACTCTGCTTGACGCTCATAAAGCCTTCAGCAGTTATATGATTTCCTGAGATATATCTTGTTCTTTAAGCCACCATTTGATTCCCAATGTCCTAATCACACACATAACTCAAGTAGGTCGGATTTTAGTGATACACATCCCTTCCAAAACACTTGTCCATCACTTGATGGACCAAAAGATATCTTAAAACAACTCAGGGAGCTGCGAGCTGAAATCCGGCTTAGCATTACCGTAATAACAGTAATTCTCTTAACGCCGCATTACTTTTGCAAGTAACACGGACAATTGAATATGCCCCTTAGGATATGAACGATTTTTTCCTGTACTGCTATTTCTATCTGTGCTGAGTGCTCATCATCTTATGTCATTGCCTAATCTGTATCAATAGTTACGGCTGTCATGTTGCCAATTATTTTCTGTAAACTGATATTTTCTCCTTCAAAAAAAAAGAATGCACAAAAAAATCACCTGATATACTGTAAAGCTGAATAACTCTCACTGTATTCAGGTTAAAAAATTGCAGTAAACCAGAACAGCCAGCCAGACAAATGGATTTATTGGTTGTCTAGTACTAGACAGATGAAAGATAATTGCTGATTGTTTCCTGGGGTTCAGTGCAAAGTTTTATTCTAAAGGCAATGTTAGTAAATGAGCTCTAATGAGACGTTTATATTTCCACACAACTAAAGAATGAGTAACTGGCTACATCATACTTTTATAACATTAGGGTTGAACGGGACTGTTGACTAGTGATTGGCTCCTTTTCTTTTGTTTGCCAGTAAATGGGTTGATTGTACTGGGTTGGTTTCATCTGCAAAATCTCATACAAATCAAGGTCAATATGCTAAATTATTCGGTTTTTCATCTCTACCCACCATAAATATTATTACCTCTTCCCACAAACAGTTATATTATATTAAGATCATTATGGGACAGAATAGTAGCATGCAGGAAATTTTTCCAGATACATTGTAATTAACCTCAAGAAACATTGCAGTAAAACCATTATAGCATCTCAAACAATACGGACATGGCCGCGGCACAGGATGCCCGATAAAACTAAATCCACAGTGTTAATTAGTAGCAGTTCACAATTGACCTCATTTGAATGAAAGTGAAGGGTCTCTGCTGTGATGGGTACTGCTGACACAGTGAAACTGTATTTTTAAGTCATATATGTGTGCTATATATTAAGTAATGTATTAGTATTTTAGAGGTATGCTGCTAAACAATCATGTTATGCCCATATATGTGGCAAATGTGTTGTGTTTTTTAAAACGTTGGATCTTTATTGGATACACATTTCCTTTGATGTCATTTTAAGGTATATTTACCAGTATGTGGTCCTTATATCCTAAATGTGTAAATTGTGAGATTTTTTAATAAGTATGTTTGTAAAGCTTCCCCCAATAAAAATGGAAATGAATGCAATATAAAGATTTTAACACTGAGACAAGTGGGTTGCAATATAAAGTAACATTCTGTTATGACCCACATGTTGATATCACTGTATACATTCTTTGCTTGGCACACTGACCTTTAGGACAGCTGGCATGAAGGATTTGAAACAACACATTAAACTTACCTAACTGATCTCTGTACTTCCGTGTGCTGGGACTAATTTTTTTGTGATTTTTTTTTTGTCAACATCACCAGCACCAACAAATCTTAAAATCGTAGCAAATAATTTGTGTGCTCAACTTTTACATATTAATGCATCATTACAATAATTTCAAATTGTACTCTGGTTATTTAATTTTTATAGACAGATCCTATGAAAGTTTTATTATGCAGGATAATTCCAAATGCACTTAACGTTTTATTACATATTTTCTCATTAAATAATCCACAATCCCTGTAAATCAGGACTTTTAGGTTTGTTCTCCCCAATTTATAACATTCTTAATACATGTATGTAATATTCTTTTGGACTCTTATATTATCCATTTATTATATTATGATTAAGAAAATTCCAAAGCCAGGCATTATTATAATATATGCTATTTGGATTAGACTCACAACATAAATATGCAATTTCTAAATAATTCTCTGTCCTCTGAGTGGTCTCTATAATGTAAGACAAACTATCTTGTATTGATTTAAGCCAATTCCAGAAGATTGCCGTGTGGGGTGTATATTATGCAATTTGCAATGTATGTTCTCTTCCCAACGATTGGCGGCAATTCTTAGTATCAACAATATCAACTTAAAATTGACAGTTGAAAAACATGAAAATACATTTACATGACCTCCGAATTAAGGTGAAAAATAAGGGTAAGATGGAAACTGACATGTATAGAATATATTCGACAACAAATAACTTACTACATAATAGCACTTTTCACTTTCCACCAATATTCAAAACCTTTCCCAACGGAAAAAAAGTATTTCCAAATAAAACTGTACCAACCCTTTCACATTAAAGGATATTTTACAGAAACACAGAATGATAAAAAGGCAGAAATTTTAGAACTTGAGGTCTCTATACATTGGAGAAGAGCTAAAAACCTAAAGGATAGACATGTGAATAGCCACTTTGTTTCAGAAAGACATACAGCAACTAAGAAGCTTGGATCCCTTAGATGTAGCAATTGCAAAGCATGTGTATATAGGAAATAGACACTTGAAATATGGGACAGATATAATGAGAAACACACAATTAAGAACTTCAATTGCAACAAGTGCTGCTTATTTTGTATTCACTTCCCCTATAACATGCAAAAAATAAACGATGTGACACAATTGTTCTTTGATCCACAAAAGAGAGTTCTCATCCAATTTAATAAATGACTGATGCGCAATAGGAATATTTTAGTACATGACTAAAATCAGTATGTGACATCCCTGCCGCAACAGTTACTGTGGTCTGGAATAACCTTGATGCACAGAAATGTAGCGCAACCAACAATTTAATCAGCAGGAGAAATGCTCATGCTCAATCTGTTCAATCTTCAGAGTATCCAGGATGACCTGAGGCCAGAGCCTGGGTCACTTCTGGGTCAACCATCCTAAAAAGTGCATATGCTGGTGTCAACAAAGCTGCTTTTGAACATAGCACAAACATCTAATCAAATAAACCTATGTTACATATGAACATAAAGAACAGATGAATCATATTTTGTGTATTTACTATGTAAGCCTCATGGGATAAAACTATTGTCGACACAATCTACATTGATCATTGCATAATGTGTCTATAATAAATTGTCTAAAAACAGTATGTTTAACCGCAATGTCATATCTCTTAAAGGATCCATAAATTATTAACTGCACAGTTGATAATAATGAACCAGTATAGTGTATACTTAGAGTGTTAGGAGAAAAATACAACAATCACACTTAGGGGTATATTTACTAAACTGTGGGTTTGAAAAAGTGTAGTTGTTGCCTATAGATACCAATCAGATTATAGCTGTCATTTTGTAAAATGTACTAAATAAATGATAACTAAAATCTGATAGGCTGCTATAGGAAACATCTCCACTTTTTCAAACCTGCAGTTTTGTAAATATATACCCCTTAGAATTTAAATTGCAATTAACACCCCACAACTGTCTCCTTACCACTGTATGAGTGCAATGTTAATCTTCTTTCTAAAGATGGTGGTAAAGATTGCAAGTATGAATTGCAAACAGACAAATATTATAAATCCTCAATACAAAAAAATGCTTATTTTACACAAACACTATCTTACTGCTGATATGACATCAATCAGGGACTGATGTGCATGTAGTATGTAATTTGTTTTTCTAGCAGGTACTGTACACCTCCCACCATCAAATTGTATAACTTTCACCTTCCATAACACAATAATTTCATAAATATGAGTTTACTAACATATGGAGGAAATCTGCAGCACAGAACGATGTTTGAATAATAACTTGAAGGAAAAATATTGATCATCTTCCCCTGATTATATGATTAGAAATAGATTAGAATATTAGAAAATATAAAAGACTGCAATAAATGAAACAGTGAAATTACTGAAGTTCATGTGCAACAGAACAAAATAAAGTTGTAGGTAGCAGACTCCTTTAATAATTATTTGAAAATAATTCTGTTCCTACAAACGATTCCTTACAATGTAACGTTAAACCGACAGCACTGAACACACATTCAGACAATGCAGTTAAACATGGGCAGGAAAGTGTTTCAGTGATACATTTTGATCATTCTGGCAACTGGTAAATCTGTCAACTATAGGGCACTTTAGGTGCTTCCACCATCTGCCTATATATTGTAGTAATTTAATGGCTCATCTGCAAATGGTGCTAATAGATTTTCTCTGTCTTGGTGACAGTTTGTTGAAGTTTATTTCCACTGACATGAAGTTGCTGTGAACTCACTGACACATTTTTTTTTCTCTGATATTTTCTCCTCTTGCTATGTGAATGGCTGAATAATAAGCATATGTGCTATTTATTAATGTGCAAACATTTGTTCCCTTTCAAATGCAGCAAACATTTTGCTCATTTTCCAATATTTGGAATCTTAAATAAATAGTGTAGAGTGTATAAATCCTATACTACTTACGTTAAACACATCATTTGTTTGACTATTGGGTTTTGTGGAATTTGTAGCATATACTGATTCACAGTGAACACTCCTCCAATTATAATGTCTCCATCTTGAAAATATTCATAGTCTTCAAATGTTTTTCTTAATTGTAGATGACATGCTGGTAACGAGTTTTGGGTAACAAGTCTAGAGAATGTCACACACAGTAGTACTAAACATAACAGCACTTTATATAAATAAGTGACCACTGTTGTTGTAGCCATTGTTCCAATATTTTGTTGATCATCAAACCATAAATGTAAGAGGTGAAATATGTCACACAGGGCACTGAAACCTGATGCATCTGTCTGTTAGTGTAATGACGCTGAATCATCTCACTGCCTTTTATAACAGATCTCCTGAATTTAGTGACAGGTGTTTGACTTTTTTCTGTCCTGCTCTTAAAATAAAACACATGCACAGCAGATAAAGCTGACAATTGAAAACATGATTCAAAATAATAATTCTATTTGTATTTTTCAAGATTTTGTATACAATGGCACAAAGGTTTATAAATCCCTGTAAGAAATGTACTCTCAAAAATAAAGCTATTACCTCTATTGTATGCACATGTTGTATATGTGACCTGTGGTCCACTAAGTGGTGATGCAACCTGAAAGGCAGAAGTCCTTATTTTTTAAATTAATGTCTTACATTCAACCATTGTATAGTGAGCTAGAAAGTACCACAATATCCAGGATTTTGAAATGAAATAAAGCCTGGCAACTGACTATGGGTGCTGTCAGTCTTTAGGGATGTAGGGCAGTGATGCTCAGCCATTTCTTAGCTATGACCTCAGTTTGCACACCTCTGATGTAGTGGAAGTCATCAGAACTACAAATTAGTAAACTAAGCAAGTTCATAACGTTAACTTCAGTTGACATTTTCAGTTCAGTTTATATGTTTTCCAGCTCATTATTTGAACAACATTTGATTAGAATAGCTGCCTGCAAAGAGTAGGTCATGTGAAAAACTCATCCAATTAAGTACTCTAAACTAAAGGTAGGCATAGTCTGCTATCGCAAAAACTAGATGAGAATAAACATTTCACATTTGCCCTCCTGTAGCCCACCATGACTCTTAAAGTCATATCCACAGTACAGTAGTATTTTTTTAAAAAAGAACAAAAACATTTAATGCATGAAGATAATGTAAGTTTTACATCCATAATTTCATATAGGGTGAGATGTAATAAATTCTGGTCATACTAAGCACAGCAATGGAGTATGAAAAAAGTCACCATTGGTGATAGGGAAGGGGGGGGGCAAAGTTTTTCATAATTTTTTATACTATCTACTGCTGGCGGCTCCAGTATCTTTATAGCTGCCAGACCCACAGGTATTGCTGATTTAATGTCAGCATTCTCATTGTCGGCATTTTATCAGTGTCGGGCAAATTGAAATATCACCATTTACCATGTCAGCAGGATAGGTATCGTTAATTCTTGCATTGGAAATATGACCACCACATCCTTCTAGTAAATAGAAAGACTCTTCTAAATGTCGTCAACCAGGTGCACCAACCAATGTACTACGATGGTACTGCCATCTATTGACAGGAGAGCACCTGACTACTAGTCATTTGAGCCAATGTTTGGTGGAAGCAAGAGGGAGAGTTTTCTCAATATCTTCAACAAGCCAGGTGTAAAATCTAAGGTACAATATCTATAGCTCTTTGTGGATCTGAACTAGGACACACAATCATCTCTGCAAACAAAGAGCCAGGTTACTAGTCCTCTGCACCAGTGTATGCTTTAGTTGAAGTAAAATATTTTTCTTAGTATCATAATTCATCATTGCATCTTGCAAGGTAGTTTAATTTCTTATTATAAGTTTCTTTCCTCATATATAAATCAATATTTTTGATGGATGGTCTCTCTTCTCTATTGGTCATTTGGTTTCTATTAAATTTTCTTTTTTTTCTATTTATAATTTCCTTAGAATCCCGTTCAATTTTCACTTCTATCTTTCTTTCCATTTGTATATCTACTTGATTTGCAGTTGCAGTTTTTTTGCATATTGGACGTACATCCCGTCTATTAAAAGTTCGGGTTAGGGAACACATATGAAACATTAGGAAATGTTTAGAAACCCATTCTTTATCTGCATACTTTAAAGATAAACATGATTGCAATATGAGCCAAATAAGGATTTATTTTTTACTATTTAAAATATATAGAATCATTGGAGGAATAAACATATTGGGCCTGAGTCATTAAGGAGAGCAAAGCATAAAAAAATAGTAACTTTGTACCTGGGCAAAACCATGTTGCTTCGGATGGAGAGGTAAATTTAAAATGTGGGGACAGATTTATAGTCTGGCATGTCCTAGATGAAATTTAAATTTCAGTGTAAAAATAAAGCTACCAAGTATTTGTGTGCTACATGAAAAAGCAGCCAGTATTTTTCTTATGTGCAAAATAATAAACAAATTTGCACCTCTTGTATTGTAATATGGAGCAAACTTGCTCCTTTTTTTTTGCTTTGCTCTCCTTAGTGACTCAGGCCCATTGAAAGTAGATCGGCTTAAACTGAAATGCATTGGATCTATAAATTTAAGACTCTAACCCCAAGAGACTTAAGCTCTGACTATGAACTGAGGTGGTTTCTATAGATGATTGTCCAATATTAATCACAAGTTTCTAATCTAAAAAACATGATTTTTTCCTGTGTTTGAAAGCTATATCTTTTTCGATTGGACATCGGAGATGGAGTTTCCATACATATCATTATGGACTATAAACTATGGACACTGCTATTTGTAAAATAAATATGATTGTACATTGTATATCTAATATAACTTTTAGACATAAACAGCTGTTTATCATCATATAATGTCATTTGTATTTGTGATTCCCTTTGACTACACTTAGTTCATTTATGGGCATTTCATCTATACTAGATTACAATCAGGGCCATCTTTTTCATTAGGCACAATGGGCAGCTGCCCGGGGGCCCCACGGGCAAGGGGGCCCCATAGGCACGGCTCTTACTGAGAAAAAAACCTACAAGGGCCACTGAGCAAGTACAACTATCTATCTCTATATATCTATATCTATATCTGTATCTGTATACATCTATATATTTATATCTAGGGGCCCCGGTGCATTGCTTTGCCCGGGGGCCCATAATGTTGTAAAGATGGCCCTGATTACAATAATTCCTATATATGTATATTGTGATACAAACAACTGTTTATTGTCATATCATAATATTATTATTGCGATCCTATCAGGATGAAAGTGATATTTGCGGTAACTTAATGACAATACCAAGTTTTACATAAGCACTGTATATTTAAGACATTTCAGATTTGCTATATGTTCGTTTTTATTGGAGAGCTACTAGTTAGATTGCTATATTTTCTTAGATATTATTGGACATTAATACTTACATAATTATGTTCATATTTTAGTTTATATTATGATTATAACAGCTGTTCATAATGGCATCATATGTGCAATCCTCATTGTGGCATAAGAGATGTATGCACTTTAATCCATTAATTCATACATTAAAAATCTGAGGTGTCAATGTTTATATAAACACTTAAGTTTAATCACTGAAAGCGTTTGTGGCTCAAACAGACTTCTGCATTCCTCTAGCCAAATCTCATGAGTGGGTCCATTATAGAATATGGGGATCTACTTCCTGAGCTATTTAAGTACACTGGCACTCACTGACATCCTTATCAACTGAAACGTATATATGTACGTGCTGATAATGCATTTCTAAGGAGTATATTTACTAAACTGCTAGTGTGAAAAAATGGAGATGTTGCCTATAGCAACCAATCAGATTCTAGCTGTCATTCTGTATATTTGCTAAATAAATGATAACTAGCATCTAATTGGTTGCTATAGACAACATCTCCCCTTTTTCAAATCCGTAGTTTAGTAAATATGCCCCCAGGTGTTGAATAACTCTCATCTTACCACATTACACCTATACTCCTTTTGTTCTTTTAAAAACCAAGAGTGGACTACCAGAAAATTTGGTTAAACATGCATTAGTTTTCTATTTTGCACATAAGTTAAATACTGGCTGTTTTTTGATATTACACAGAAAACTAATTTTCACCACTTGCATTTTAACATGGTTATGTCCAGGAAGCTTAAGTAAGAAATTTCTTGCCTAAGTTCATTAATGAATCAGGCCCAAAGAGTTTGACGGCAGATAAGAACCTCTTGGCCCATCTAGTCTGCTCATTTTATAACCTATGGTAACCTCCAACCCTATTTGATCATTCTTAGTTCATTATCCTTTTGTTTATTCCAAGCATGTTTAAACTGCTCTACTGTATTACCCTCTACCACCTCTGATGGGAGGCTATTCCACTAATCCACTACCCTCTCTGTGAAGTAGTTTTTCCTCACATTTCCTCTGAACCTCCTTCCCCCCAGTGTCAGTACATGTCCTCATGTTCTAATACTTCTCTTCCTTTGTAGAATGTTTCCCTCCTGCACCTTGTTATGACCCTTGATATATTTGAAAGTTTCTATCATGTCCCCCTTTCCCTTCTCTGCTTCAAACTATACATAATAATATATTTTAGTCTTTCTGGATAAGTTTTGTGGGAGTAGTCAGTTAGGTCCTGGAGCCACAGTCTCCCTGTTCTTACTGAAGCTACAAAGCTCCAGTATAGCATTTGCCTCCTGGAACACCCATAAGTCAAAGGGCCTGAGTCATTAAGGAGAGCAAAACTTAAAAAAAGAGTAACTTTGCACCTGGGCAAAACCATGGTGCATTGGAGGGGGGGGGGGGTAAATTTAAAATGTGGGTACAGATTTATAGTTTGGGTAGGGCATGTTCTAGATCAATTTTAATTTCAGTGTAATAATAAAGCTATCAAGTATTTGTGTGCTACATGAAAAAACAGTCAGTGTTTAGCTTATGTGCAAAATAATAAACTAATTTGCACCCCTTCTGTTGTAACATGGTTTGTCCCTGAGAACATATACTCCTTTTTTTGCCTTACTTTCCTTAATCACTCAGACCCAGTGAGGCTACTGGATTCATAGCACTGGTGGCATAGAACTGAAGGATTTGCCCCGATCCCCACTAAAGCCCTAGTGTTAAGTATGACACTAACCAAGCTTTGTAGAATGTTTGATTACCTTGCACAATTATAGGCCCTGTCGTTAGTGAATGCTTACTCCTAGGGGGGTATTCAATTGATGGCGGGATATCCAAAAATCCAGCGCTCAAAGAATATTACCGTTAACACGGTAATCCTGCGCGTAAATACTGTTAATACAGTAATTTACTCGCTGGATTTCAGCTCGCAGTTCAGAGATACACCTAATATTTGGACAGCAGTGTAATCTGTATCATGTATAAATACTAATTATATCACCATCCTCATATTACTAGTAATACCACCACCACCACCAATATTATTATTACTATTTGTACTACTACTATAATTACTGCTTTCATCACCACTATTATTGCTGCTACTACTACCACCACCACTACAAGTATTATTATTACTATGAGTAGAGCCAATATCACCACCACTGGTGCAAAATCTTTGACTACTACTATTAAAACTACTGTCCCGTAGATTCTGATATGTTTATCATTTGAGTTAAAAAAAGTTGGCTTGGTCATACCATTGTATTTGTTTTTGTTTAAAGTGAAAAAGAGAAACACATTATTATTATTTTCCCTGTATTTACATTAATTACAGTCAATAATTATTATCACAATGCAAGTTTATTATATCAGGAAACATATGCAGTTTTATTGCAGAACATCATGTTTTTCTGTTGTCAAGCAAATGCAATTTTGTATTCAGTTCAGGTCCACATAATATAATATAACATTTGGGAAAAAATATACAGCCTAAAAGTCCAGCGTTTGAGGTCAATATGGAAAAGATCTCTACAGCCACCATGTATTTCCCTTTGGTGCTCAGATAAGCCGGGATCATTGCAATCCAGACACTGCAGAACACCAGCATGCTGAAGGTGATGTATTTGGCCTCATTAAAACTGTCCGGTAATGTCCGGGCTATAAAGGCTGTAATAAAACTCACAGCTGCCAGAACCCCCATATAACCCAGGACAGAGTAGAACCCAATAACTGAGCCTTCATTACACTGAACAATGATCTGTCCCTGATAAGAGTGTGTGTCCAGCTCCTGGAAGGGGGGAGAGATAGACAACCAACTAATAGATATTACAACTTGGACAGATGAGCAGATACAGACTACACAATTGGGCAGTTTCACTCCCATCCATTTTCTCCACACACTTCCGGGTTTGGTGGCTCTGAAAGCGATGCAAACCATGATAGTCTTGGCCAACACAGAGGAGACAGCTATGGAGAAGAGGATTCCAAAAGAGATCTGACGCAGCATGCAGGTTATATCCACAGGACGACCGAGGAACAGGAACACACAGAGGAAGCTCAGCATGATGGAGATCAGGAGAAGAAAGCTGAGGTTCTTGTTATTAGCTTTCACAATAGGTGTATCCCGATGTGATATAAAAATTCCCAATATTAGCTGAGTTATAAAACACAAGAAAATTGAGACAGAAATGAAAACTGCAGAGAACTCATCATTTGTGTAGGACAGAAAGTCTTCACTTTTGGGAATGCACAAATCCCTCTTTTCATTCGGCCATTCATCATCCTGACATTTAAAGCATTTTTCACTGTCTGCAAAAATACATAAATTATAAAGTGAAATCTTTGATATTAGGTACATGTCTGGGCATTTTTCAAATATATAAATATATATCCAAACTAATATGTCCAGATATGCTAAGGTTATATCAATGCAAATCTTTAGTTGTAGAAATTAACTAATTAATTAATTAAAATACACATCATAGGAGTAAAATTAAAGTTTAATTTGTGTTTAGTAAAATACAGAGCACTACTGCACAATGTAATGAGGAGGGTAAAGTCCTATAGACATAAATTAAAGAAATTCTACCTGAAGGACCAATAATAGCAGGAGCTTTGGTGCCTGCAGTTGCTAGAGTTATTAGGAGCTATTAGAAGTTCCAATATGTTTATTGGGCACAAAAGATATAGCTCACTGTACACAAACATCCTAACACAACAATGTAAAACTAGTCAACTGCAGAGCACTAGGAGGGGATGTAGAGCTTGACAAAGATCAAATAGATTACATCATAAAAAGCAATAAATACATTCTACTACATAACAATTGATTTTAGATTACAAGACATATGTGACCTATATACGCAAAGGACATCTATTGGAACCAAATTTACCCCCAGTTATGCCAAAATTTACAAGAACACACATGAATAGTCCCCCCATGTAAATGTCCTTTTTAATTCTCAGTTGAATTGATTTATTGAACATAACACTGGCTCTGTGGCTGTATGGAAATGTAAAGCTTAGGGTAGATGTATTTTGAAATTGTTAATTTAGCAGTCCTAAGTTGATTTTAATATTAATGGGTGTTACTAAGTAATTCCACTCATGTTAATACATTGTTGCAATATTGTAAAAAAAATATTTACAAATATTATTTTAAAATGTATTGATGATCTTTGCATCTTGCTAATTTGATTGTTTGGTATATCATCATTTAAAAAACAAAATAAAGTAGAAGGATAATGAAGGCTATCTAATAAAACATCAGAGATTCACAAAATTAATCTTAAAGGAAACTCCTTCCAAAAATGTAGTTTTGCATGTAGTATTATGTTATGACCTACCGTGATGCCCTCTTCCTCCGATCTAATGGGCCCTGCAAAGCCCACCAACAGTTCGGCACTGATCTTCTCTCTGCTACTACTTGAGATGTTGTCAATGCCCCTTCACATCATGGGCGTATTGTCAACAAGTCGGCTGTAGGGCAGAGAGGAGAACACCATTGGACTGTTTGAGCCTTTTGAGACCAATAGACAAAAGTAAGACTTATCTCTGCACTTGTTTATGACTTAAAAGTTCTTAAGTTTAAATATATATGCTGTTATGTTTCAGCTACATTTTTCAGTTACTTAATAGAAGTATTCAATGTTTATTACTTCAATTTCATTAATAAAATATTTCTAAAACACTATTATTTTCAAACATCTATTATTATATGGAATAGCTATCCTTATTTATTTGCATGTTTATACAGCACATAAAATGTACCAGTTGTATTGGATATTTCTCCTTCAGAGCAGTGAACACAGTCATAGCAGCAGGAATGGATTCCAGATCTTGGGATTTTTCTGCTCCCAGGTAAACACTTTTCTGAGCAGCGAGATACTGGAATCTGAAATGGAGACAATATGTTTATGTGATAGTCATTTTTGAGAATGATTTTCTCCTATTTGCACAGTACAGGACATTAACAAAAGTGCAAAGTGGACAAAGCATAGCCTCTTTATTCGCATAAATGTACCTAATTGTCCACACATTCAAAACTTGAAGTCCACATCCTAGTGTTCGAATATGTCCCAGAAAACCAATTTACACCTAATTTTGTGGAATTCCTGGTTTGAATGGAAAAGTACATGGAGGAAAATGAAAATCTCAATTCAATCCTTCTTACGCTCACTTTTTGCTCACCCCTTCATTAATTTCAGCTTTTCTGCTTTTTTACCTACATTTCTATTCTGTTTAGTCTTATTTATGTCCTAAAATCATCACGAAAATTATGGGACATGTGGACTGTCTTCATTATGTGTTTGCATGTTTGAACATTTTCTTTACTGTATTATGAATTTTGCACATTCCAGACACCAAATGCCTGGAGCCAGGAACTAGCACAAAAGCTGTGATCACCAATTGCCTGGAGCCAGGAACAAACACAATAGCTGTAATCACCATCTGCCTGGAGCCAGGAACTAGCACAATAACTGTGATCACCAATTGCCTGGAGCCAGGAACAAACACAATAGCTATAATCGGCAACTGCCTGGAGCCAGGAACTAGCACAATAACTGTAATCACCATCTGCCTGGAGCCAGGAACTAGCACAATAGCTGTAATCACCTTCTGCCTGGAACCAGGAACTAACACAATAACTGTAATCACCTTCTGCCTGGAGTCAGGAACTAGCACAATAGCTGTAATCACCAACTGCCTGGAGTCAGGAACTAGCACAATAGCTGTAATCACCTTCTGCCTGGAGTCAGGAACTAGCACAATAGCTGTAATCACCAACTGCCTGGAGTCAGGAACTAGCACAATAGCTGTAATCACCAACTGCCTGGAGTCAGGGACTGGCCTTATAACTATAATTATCAACTGCTCAGAGTGTATAACTAACACAGTTCCTGTATCCCTGAATATGTATCACCCACAACTGCTAAAATTGTTATCCTGGTATATTTTGTATCAAGTGTACCCCATGTCTTTTAAATTGTAAGCTTGTGTGTCCATTTTTACTCTTTGATGTGATTGTAATTCATTTCTATCAAGATCCCCTCAATGAACAGCACTGTATAATATCTAGGTGCATTATAAATAAATGATAATAATAATAATCATCATAATAATGCTGGAATATTTAGTTTCACAGTTGATGGGCACTCCAGGTCAAAATTCTGCCCTGCATACACCAATGGGTGGTCCACCTGGGACCTTAACCCCTTAGTATGTCTTCTGGGATGCAATGTTACCAGTCTATGAAGTTTTTGTCCAAATCCACCCAGTGGAAGGCTTAGAACAGGCTGCTCGAGTCAAAGTTCTGCCCAGCATACACCAATGGGCCGTCCCATCGGGACCCGAACCCCCTAAAACCTGGCCAGAATCTAACTGGACCACCTTGTGTTGGTTTAATCTAAATTGGTTCAGGGGTGCCCGAATACATAACCAGACAGACAAACAAACAAACAGACCAATGAATTTTAAATATAAGATATATAAATATTAAGTAAACCCTGACTTCAGCTAACCTGATTTACACCGTTCTTCCATATTATTGCACTTTCATTGATTAAAAGCTGCTGATCTTCTTTAGCTGATGGATTTAAATCACCAACATCTCTTGTTATCACATTGAAGTCTCCTGTCATTATCCAATTTAAAATACGATAGGAACTGACAAAATCGCCATTTTTATCAAAACTTATAGGTGATCCATCTTGAAATGTAAGTGTTATAGTCTTCAAATAACGATGTAACTTTAAAACAAAAGAGTAAGTGAACCTAGAGCATAATATAGTGTACAATATACAGATAACATAGACTATCTGATAGATAAAACAAGATTTCAGGGATGTAGATTCAGGTAATGTAAAGTCACAGATGAAGTGTGTATATAATAATAGTATAACAAACATAGAGAACTGCCGAGAGGGAAGGGGGAAATAAGGGGAAGTGAGGGAGAGGGGTGGACCAGTGACGCACTGTTCCAAATGGCAGAAATAAATGTTTATCCATAATCTGGATAAAATATTCTATACAATAATTGAGTTGTTTAAATATGTATGTTATTACATATTTTATAATTATTTGTAGCAAATAATTTGGCAAAAATCTCTTTTACCTATATAATTCTATAAAGTAATTTTTTTGTACTTTATAGAATGTGGAGTACTGTGGAATTTGGAGTACAGTAATATGTAATTATCAAGACAAGCTGATGTCCATTCTTTTCTTTGTACTGATTTTTTTTCCACAAGCCTTTTAAATGTGAAACTAGGTCAACCTTACAGACAGGGCCATCATCAGATGGGTACAGGGAGTACTAATGTAATGGTCCCGGACTCACCAGGAGGCCCTACAATGACTCTGAGCTTATCTTCACTGGCCCAGCGGTGGAAAGCTGATGGCAGCCCCATCGCAAAAGTAGTTGAATCCCAAGACTTTGCTAACCAACCTGCCTCTAATATTATCGCCAATGTGTTTGTGTCACCTGCTAATAAAGTTTGTATGTTCAGTAATAAGTCCAACAATGCCACGGGGATGATGGGTCTTAAATTTCCAACTGTTGCTTCTGTTGCTGACCTTCTATCATTTGATCGCGGTTCTTATCTAACTTTCCCTATCTCCCATCTTATATCTCCTATGTGCAGCCTCCTCCTCCTATCCTCGTAAGAGAATATGTCACATGGGATGCGCACCACGTGACAGGCTCCGTCCCATCTCTCTCCATTCATAACCCCAGGGACCCTGACCTGTTTTTCCTAATGCTGAAAACAAACTTTGAGCAAGTTTTCCCAAACACAGCAATCTCCCTGGGGTTTTAAAATGTGCAAGACAGAAGGCTGTGAGATACATATCTGGCCTTAATCAGTTTCCCAGCGCTTATATCACAATCAATTATGGACTTTATTTACAGATTTAAATTGATATTAATTAATACACTGTTGCATGACCTTCTCATGTTAAACTATCCTCCATACTCTTCATGCTAATTAAACATCATCACAAATGAAAGCAAAATTACAGAATTAAAAGTCTACACTGAGGAGCAATGAGTAGAGACATACAGATAGACCCTTATCACCTGTTGAAGGTGATTTTTCTATGTACAGATGGAGCATATTTCTTTATAATAAATGGCTTAATCTGGTGCCACCATTATTTTATGTTATTTTATTACCTGCTGTTTAAAATAATAGACGTTAGTTTCCATTTTTTGATGATTATTGTACAGAAATAAGCGCATAGTATTTAGAGCACAAGCAGTAGCATAGACCGCTAAGAATACTTGTGGGAAAATCCCATTGTAGTGAAAACTACGAATTTGTATAATCAGCTCTTTTCCGGAGCATTTATGAGGACGTATATTGTATAAGGAGCCATAATAGCGACACAATGATTGGTTTGCTGAGCAGCATTGATGGTATAAAATGTAAATACCTTCAAGCAACTTATCTTCAGGGTAATTTTCAGGTTTAATTTTATTAAAGAATCTCAAAATATCTGGTAAATGTATTGGTAAATTGTCAAGTACTAAACTGCCATTAAATATATTGACAAACTGGTCCATTAGAAACTTGTTATTTGCCCAGTGTGGATTTAGGACTATGGTCCGGTCACTGAGCACATCCTTCATTTCTCCTAGACATTGTATGAAACTCTGAGACAACGTTCCAGAAAATAATATAACTTTGGCAGTCGATTGTCTAACTATTTCAGCATTCATTTCATTTATCCAGTCTTTATTATTGTATGTATCAAAACTCATTTTTATTGTGAATGCGACACAGATGCCTCTTGTGGTTAGGTATTTTTTCAGTAGGGCAGTTTCTGTATCTCCGCTGTCATCATTTGAGGCTAAAATTCCAATCCATGTCCATCCAAAACATTCTAAAACTTTATATAGCATTGGATAGATACTTTGATCATTTTGAAGAGTTTGGATAAAAGTAGGATAAAAACGTCTGTCACCTAACATAGAATTTGTTGCACCGTAACTGATCTACAAGGACAAAATAAATACTTTGAAGAAGTACAAAAAATAAATAAAGTAGTATAAACAGTTTAAAGTTAGACTGTTTATTAAACATTTTGAATATATCCTTAGGCACATGTGGCCATTCATAATATTGGACCACATTAGTCACAGTATTAATTTACTAAATCTTTTATTAAAAGTTAATGACAATAATTATAAAACCAGTCTTATCTCAAAATTATATTTTAGAAGACAAATTGTCCTGCTACATAATAACTGTAAATATCTCTACTAGAGATGGCTAAAACTCCAACAGTTTTAGCCATTTGTTTTAGTGCATTTGTTTAATTTGTTGCTATGTTTGATATTTTTATAAAATGTGTTGCTTTGAAACAATATTTTAAAACACAATTGTGTTTAATAAAGATTTCTTAAAGATAATTCTGTTCTGAATTCCAAAAACATTTTCTGGCTAGTCTTTCAAGAATTAATTAACCAGGAATGAAAAACTGATTTTCATAGCAACTTCAAGTTCCCCTCTAATCTGATGCATCCATATTATGTTTGATATTATTTTTTGAAAGAATCTTTCATTACCTAATTTATATAATAACAATTGTATAGCAGTCCCTTAGAGTATTATTATTATTATTATTATTATTATTATTATTAATATTATTATTATTATTATTAATTTGCCAGATGCTACCGTGCAGTTCTAACAGTGGGTAAAGCAGGCTATACATAAAATAGAGACATGCAAAAAAATAAATGCAGATATTAAAAAAGGGTAGGGAGGGCTTTGCTCATGAAAAATCTTGCAAACTAATGGAAAAAGGGTAAAAATATAGAATAGAGTGCAGTGCTCCTAATGTGGATAGAGCTGCCAGAGGAAAGTAGGGAAACCCCTATCCCTAGAGACAATAGTATAAATAAAGAATTCATCGGCGCTATGATAATGTAATGTACAAATGTACAAATGTTAGGTTTATAGGTTGTCAGCAGGTGCTTGAAAGGGTGAGGTTATCCAGAAAGGAAAAATACAGAGAAAAATCCTCCAGCAACATTGTTGTGAACCAGTAATAGTAATGGAGCTGCTATTCTACTTGTACATAAAATGCATAATTCTAAATTACACACATTTGCTGCAAATGTATGGTAAGTCACCCGCTCCGTCAAGGCGCTTCTGCTAATATTGTGGTATTAACTCTAAACAATGATAGTCCCCATATACTGAGTCATACAGTCAGGTATTTTTAAATTGAGAGCTAGAATGCTTGGAGTGGAGGGGATGATGTGTCAGAGGTAGAGACACTGAAGGAGAGATGTGTCAATAACGCCAATGTAGTGTGCAGTGGTAGAGGGTGATCAGCATTGTCGAAGGCAGCAAAAATGTCCAGGAGGACGAGTTTGTAGAAGTGACCTTTAGGCTTTGCTGTAAAACTAATTATTGATCAATTTTGTGAGGGTTGTCTCAGTGGAATGTTGGAGTCGGAACCTGATTGCTGAGAGTTGAGAGAGAATTAGGAGAAAAGAAGGTGAGATAGGTGGTTTTGCGAAGTTGCTTAAGTAGTATGAGGACAAAGAGGAGGAGAGAAATAGGTTGGCAGTTAGAGAGAGAAAGACTGGGCAGGATAATTTGGGAGAGAGCAGTTAGTGTTAGTGAAGGTGAGAAGGGAATTGGTTTAGGAGTATTTAAGTGTTGTGTCCATGTGGGAAGCAGTGAAGAAGAAATTATAGAGAGGGAAGAAAAATAGGATTCTTTGAAGTAAGGAGAAGTTTGGATAAAAGTATGGTGAACATTGAATGATTAAGTGTTCATGCCATCCTAGGCTAAAATGCTCGTAGCCCCCCCTTACCTTAAATGCCAGGTAATGTGGTAGATAAAAATGGACTCATATTTAATTTAAAATCCATCCCCCTTCACCCACCCAACAATGTTTATGTTTCCTTGTTTTCAAACACATCACTACTTGGCTTTTTAAAAAGGTCACAGCAATCTTTATCACTTATGTCATTTTCATTAAAATCAGAACTATATAGCAGAACCGAGGCATAAACGAGCGCTACAGAGGGTGATGATGTGGAGGTGGAGGGGGGTAACATGTCTGTGCCTGTCACCATCCCTGTCTCTCCTACTCACATATCCTCAAGCATTGAGAGAGTGGGAAGGAACAATTGATAGAGGTAGTACAAAGCAGTGAAGGAGATGGAGGCTCCTGTGCCATAAGCTCTGGGCTCAGTGGGTCCAACATCTCTATAGAGATGGTAGTCCAGTAAACGCTTGAAACAGCCTTGTTTTGGGGTGAAGACAGTCCTCAGCGTTACTTTGTCATTTATCAACAGTTTCTGATGCTTTATTCTTCTGAGAATACGATAATGTGGAACGTAAGGCAGAGAGCTGGATTAATGATCTCTAACCGCTCTCCTAATGCCACTCTTTATTTCATAACTATTTAAGTGCTTCTCTTTTTCTGTGGGAACTGAAGAACTATCTCTGGGTCTTCTTATGTTTCCAGTGCTGCTATGAGATCTTGTGATTAAAAAGCCAAAAGGGACCTCACACTGCTCATTGTTATTTCGTAAATATGACCATGTCTGAGAGTTTGATGGATGACATCCTGCAGTCACATTAGTAAGAAGGTGGCACACATTAGTTCCAAACACAATCACTGTCTTTCTACTATTTTCTATAAATCTTATAAATTCCTCCATTTCTGTCAATACCTCATGAAACATTTTGTTGTTTTATGAAAATCACATTTTCCTTACCTGTGAGTACCGATATACTCCTAATAATTGGGCTATTGGTACAGTCGTTACCGAATAGTGATCTCCAATAAAACCAATTATCTTTTGTCGCTCTGTACAGGAATAATTAGGCACCATCCGTCCTGGTCCAGATAATATCTGTAATACGCTTTTTATTGCCTTAATCCCATAAGAACATGAGTCATACACATGATATCCTAGTGTTATATTAGGTAAAATTAAAGAATTTTTGTTAAACTGCTCAATGGCAAATCGGAAAGTCAGAAAATTTTTGTAATATAGAGGTGAAGGCCTGTGAAATGAAAACATGATACATCGTCCAATTATATGTTTACTTTTAAATAGTTTATAAGTAGCTGATGTAAAAACAGTAGACAAAGAAAGAAGACATGTAGCCCTGTTTTCAGTCACACGTATCACGGAACAAAACCAGAGAGAACTTCACACAATGGGACGCATGTTGGTACATTAATAAACCATCTGTAAAATGGCGTATTTATGCCCTTATGAGTCACCTAATAAGTGCTCTCCACCTGTAGAATATGCGCCAGGTTTACATAAGTCATACACACAAACAGGTAATAAGTACAAGAAAAGTAAATTTTTTTTGTTTTTTGTAAATATACAATCAGTAATAAGGTTATATAATACAACAGATACAGTTGCACTTTTCCAGTACAAATGTAATCCTATAATATTTGTGCAAATAATGAAGAGAGCACCTACCAGGGGGTAATTTGTAATCAGCCAATCATCTAGCTACTACAGGTGACCATCATCAGTGTGTAGTTGCACATGCAAAAGGTACGCCCCTTGACAGGTGTTTATGTGCCCCCATACAGGTCTACCTCAGATGCATTTACATGAACATGCCCTTACTCTACTTAGCTTACATTAAACTGTCCCTTCCCTTCACCGATCAGCCTCTCCAGTCATAACGTGGTGCATGTGTCAGATGTGTACAATTCTGCATAGAGATGAGCGGGCTCGGATTATCGCAATCCGAGCCCACCCGAACAGTGTGGATCCGAGGGCGATCCGAGCACTGTTCGGGTATTTCCGGCGGGGAGGAACACTGAAAGCGAGGCTGAGCTCCAAATCCCGCCGTCGGATTCTCGCGAGACTCGGATTTTATAAATTCCCCGCCTGCCGCCGCCATCTTCAGTCGGGCTCAGATCAGGGAAGAGGGAGGTTGGGTTTATTATGACACAAATTTATTTTAAAGACTGCTTGTATTGTGTGTGGAATATTTATATAAGGGTGCATGCATAGGTTTTGAAAGAGTCACATATGCCTCAGTATGCCCTACAGCAGCCACAAGGAATGAAATGTCACTTTACAAATGTAATTTGATTATATATACATCATTGAAATAGACCTAAATGGTCAGGAGGTAAGAATGGGTATGAATGATGCTTATTAAAACGTCATTTGTATTTTAAGAATATTCGAATGTCATTAAAAATTGAAAGATGAAATTTAATGCAGTAGATTAAAAGGGAAAAGAGTTGTACTTTTTTGTGTTAAGTGGCAAATCCTTAAAGGTAGCTGAATATATATGAGAAATGAGCAAGTCAAAAGAGCACTATGGTCTTATTAACAAAAGATTTGTCGATACTCAGTTGTACATAGGATCAAATAGATTATATACTTCTGTAATAGTTTGCAGCAGCCCAGCCTCAGTTTGCCCTTACACTGCATATATTGTCTTGCTAATTGGATGTTATCCTGCAGATATTACATTACACTTCACTATCTGTTACACTAGCTGAGGCCCATGGCAAGATTAATGATGGAGCCCTCATATTTAAAAGGTAGATAAATACTGCACTCCAGTGTACTGAGCAAAATAAATCGTAATGCCCATTTGCGCAGACACACACAATAAGTCAGTAGTCTATGAATTGCAAACTGAAGACCAGAAGTGTTATTGTGCCATCTACCTATCCAGTATATATTAAGAATTAATGATGATTACTACCATACAAAATAAAAAGAATAGGAGATAATCAGTGTTGCAATGAATGCAACTTTGCACATAAGTAAGCAGGGAATGGAAGAGTAAAATGTACATGTGCAAACTATTGGTCCAGTATCTTATTGCTAGATGCTGAGAAATTTCTGTCCTGCTAAGTCCATTGTTATAAAAAAATTATAAAAAATTATAAAAAAATTATAAAACATTTTTATAAAAGAATTATAAAAAAAGTAAAAAAAAAATTCTACTGCAATATCTAACTACGTTCACTGTTCCTGCAGTAAAAAGGAATTTCTACTGCAATATTAAACTACGTTCACTGTTCCTGCAGTCCAGAAATATTAGTACTGCAATATTTAACTACGTTCTCTGTTCCTGCAGTCCAGAAATATTATTACTTCGATATTAAACTACGTTCACTGTTCCTGCAGTCCAGAAATATTATTACTTCGATATTAAACTACGTTCACTGTTCCTGCTGTCCAGAAATATTATTACTGCAATATTAAACTACGTTCACTGTTCCTGCAGTATAAAAGAATTAGTACTGCAATATTTAACTACGTTCACTGTTCCTGCAGTCAAAAATTGTTAAAGTGCGCATGTCCTATTTCACCAACATAAGGGTGGGTGGGAGGGCCCAAGGACAATTCCATCTTGCACCTCTTTTTTTGGCATTATGTACTCTTTGGGGCCTAGCTTTTGAAACTGCCATCCTGTCTGCTACTGCAGTGCCACTCCTAGATGGGCCACGTGTTTGTGCCCCCCACTTGTGTCGCTCAGCTTAGACATCCAGCTACCTCGGTGCAACCTTTTGGCCTAAAAACAATATTGTGAGGTGTGAGGTATGAGGTGTTCAGAATAGACTGGAAATGAGTGGAAATGAATGTTATTGAATGTTATTGAGGTTAATAATAGTGTAGGAGTGAAAAAAAACAAAAAATATGGATTGTAGCACTTTCAATGCTTTTTAAAAAAAAAATCAGAACCCAAAACCCAAAATCGGAACCAAAACCTTTCGTGGGGTGTTTTGGCAAAACAAATCAGAACCCAAAACCTCAAGCTAATCATAACCCAAAACCCAAAACACCAAAAGTGGCCGGTGCACACCCCTAATTCTGCATGCGTATGCTGTCCTTGTGGGCATGTTTTTGTCCTTTATGCTATGCACTTGTGTAAGTTCAACTGAGCATTAGGCCCAACATAACTTACTAACATGGGAGATGTCTAGTTCATGGCTGCAGCCAGTGTATATTGACTACATCATTAATTGTCTTGAGAAGTGTAAGGCAATATTTTTGCTATCACTTATACACTGGCACCCCTTTGCACATCTAATAAGTCATAAAGAAAATGTATCTTGGCAACTTAGTCTGTTTCTTGACTCCTGAGAAATTGAGGAACATAATGATGGTAAAAACCCACTGTTATTCAGGATTCCCATCCTGTTTTTATCTACTTGCAATACTTCTTGGTCTGCAATATTATTGGGTCTGCACCAAATACATTTAGTTGCTCAATATAAAATACATATGAGTAATAATATTCAGCTAAGCACATGATATTCCAGCAATGTGCAAGTAGCATATACTAATACTCACATCCCAACCAAGTTATGGTACTTTGGGATTTATGCTTTGCAAAAGTGGTTGCAGGACATTTAAACAAAGTGAAAATGAAGCATTTATATTAGAGATAATTTTATGTCACAATTAGTACTAAGTATATCCCAATAATCTGATCCACACTTTTTATGGTATTTATGTAACCTATAAGAAGACAGGACCCAGGGGTTGTGATGTGATGTTCATTTATTTTTAACAACTTCAGATGTCAGCTTTGGATGGTCTCTCCACAGGAGGTGCACACCTGACTGGTATGTTTCACCTCTCATATAGTCACCCGAGTGCCTCCTACTCACCACACCAAGTAACAATATAAATGGTAAGGAAAAAACAAGGCAAAATGGTGTTTTTATTTAGTTTTAATCAAGAGGTTTGGGAGCAAGAAAAAGTAACCAATAAATGCAGTGTAAATGTTGTGGTGAAACAGAGTAACAGAGCTGTGTAATATACAAACATGATAAGCTCAATAATGGTACCTATGTAAACATATAATTTGTGAAGAAAGAGCTAACAATAACATTACATCAAAACACACCAACATGAAGATTAGCTAACAGTACAGGATCAGTACAGCAATATTATGGCCGAGGTGGTACACATGAACTCAATGACACTAGGATTACCTTCAGACCTCTTGCCAGGCTGGGTCCATCACAGTCTGTCATTGTAGCAATCTGTACTGTCTGTGGGATATCAGCTTCCACACTTCAAATCACTGAGCTCAGTCACAGTCCATCAAACATTTACAAGATACCCGGCAGAGTTTTACCTAACAATGATATCTCATATGAGGGGCTTCTGGTTGCTGCAGACATTTTTGGGTGCATCTGGAGATCCAGCCATTACGCAATCTAGTCAGGTCTCTGAGATGGTGTTACCGGAATGTTAGAACACTTGTGGAACTGGTGACCACTATCTGCTATCTGCTCCACTCTATCACTCTCTTGTATCTTGTACATGTGGTGGCTGGGCCTTTTAGTTCAGCAGACCCTGCAACCAGAATAGCTAGTCAGACTCATGGATTTAATGTTTGACTAGTACTAGACATATGGAAGATAATTACTGACTGGTTCCTGGGGTTTAGTGCAAATTTTTCTTCTAAATGCGCTGTTAGCAAATGAGCTCTACTGAGACGTTTTTCTTTCCATACAACCAAAGAATGAGAAATTGGCTACATCATACTTTTATAACATTAGGATTGAAGGGAACTGTTGATTTTTGCTCTGTGACTAGATGTAATAGAGAAGTAAGGAGTCATGGTTGCAGAGGTAATTGCTATCTCCTGCAATTAGAATAACATATTTTGAGACAAAGGGCCAATGTGTGTTCCTTATATCCTAGATGTGTAAATTGTGAGATTGTTTAATAAGTATGTTTGTAAAGCTTCCCCCATTAATAATGCAAATGGGTGCAATATAAAAATGTTTTAAAATCAATACTTGGTGAAGTGGGTTGCAATATAAAGTAACATTCTTTTATGACCCACATGTTGATATCATTGTGTTTGTAAAAACATACATTCTGTGCTTGGCACACTCACCTTTAACACAGCTGGCATGAATGATTTGAAACAACACATTAAATTTATCTTACCGATTTCTGTACTTCCGTGTGCTGGGACTAATTTTATTGTTTTTTTTGTGAACATCACCAGCACTCCTAATGTAGCCCAATTGTCTTAAGGTAAAAAATTGATTTCACACATGGTGCAATGTTGCAGCATTTGGGCTCTATGTACATTAATACATACAAAGACAAGAAGACAATACAGACAGCATGGACTTACACACTTACCTAATAACCACTCATGTTCAGCTGCTCTCTAATAATGTTGTTCAAATCCAAAACCTAAAAAAAAATGTCCACACTGGTATTTCCTTCGATCCCACAAAATCTGTCTATTATATTTATGAAATTGACCATTGTGGGAATTAGACAATAAATTATGTACTTGTAATACTTAGATCTAGAAAAACTTAAGCTTCATGTGTTTGGGATCTTCCCATAACACCTTCAAAATTACTCATCTTCATTAGTCCATATTAAGTTAGGCGGGTGCTATCCTAATACCAATGTCGTGTATAACGGCAAAAAACTGAAAAAAGTAGTATTCTCTTATGGGTGCACGCATTTGATTTCATTACCTAAAGTTTTATTATGCAGAATAATTCCAAATGCATGTAACTTTATTACATATTTTCTTATTAATTAATTCATAATCCCTGTAAATCGGGACTTATTATGTTTGTTCTCCCTAATTTATAACATCCTTATTACATGTATATAATATTATTTTGGACTATTAACTATTTATTATATTATGATTCAGAAAATTCCAAGCCACATATTAGTATAATTTTGTTGCTCTCCATTTTAAACTCGGCACATAATATATGCTATGTGGATTAGACTCTCAACATAAATACACAATTTCTAAATAATTATCTGGTCTCTATAATTTAAAACAAACTATCTTGTATTGATTTAAGCCAATTGCAGAAGATTACAGTGTGGGGTATATATTATACAATTTGCAATGTATGTTCTCTTCCCAACTATTGGCGGAATTTATACAATTCCTAATATCAAGAATATCAAGTTAAAATTGACAGCTGAAATACATGGAAAATCCATTTCCTTGACCTCCGAATTAAGGTGAAAAATAGGGGTAAGCATGGAAACTGACATGTATGGAATATATTCGACAACAAATAGCTTACTACATAATAGCAGATTTCACTTCTCACCAATATTCAAAACCTTTCCCAACAGAAAATAAAAAGTATTTCCAAATAAAACCGTACCAACCCTTTCACACTGAAAGAAAGGAAGAAGAACTAAGTGAACGACTAAAAAACAGAGGATATAGTAATCATCTAATAAAAAAACACTCATAGAAGTTAAACATAAGTTTTACACTGATTTATTTAAAGCCAAAATCAAACAATAAGAATACATTCACATTCATTGGGTATTTTTGCAATGAATGGAAACTTGTAAAGTATATTTTACAGAAACACAGAATGATGAAATGTCTGAGATTTTAGAACTTGAGGTCTCCATACATTGGAGAAGAGCTAAAAACCTAAAGGATAGACTAGTGAATGGCCACTTTGTTTCCGAAAGACAGACACCAACTAAGAACCTTGTATCCTTTAGATGTAGCAATTGCAAAGCATGTGTATACAGGAAAAAAGACACTTGAAAAATGGGACAAATATAATGAGAAACACACAATTAAGAACTTCAATTGCAACAAGTGCTACTTATGTTGTGTCCACTGCCCCTATAACATGCAAAAAATAAACAATGTGATACAATTGTTCTTTGATCCACAAAAGAGAGTTCTCATCCAATTTAATAAAATGATGCGCAAAAAAGGAATATTTTAGTACATGACTAAAAGCAGTATGTGACATCCCTGCCGCAACAGTTACTGTGGTCTGGAATAACCCTGATGCACAGAAATGTAGTACAGCCAGCAATTTAATCGACAGTGGAATTGCTCATGTTCAATCTGCTCAATCTTCAGAATTTCCAGGATGGCCTGAGGCCAGAGCCTGAACTGGGTTTTCACTTCTGGGTCAACTATCCTAAAGAGTGCATATGCAGATGTCCACAAAGCTGCTATTGAACATAGCACAAACATCTGATCAAATAAACACATGAACATAAAGAGCAGATGAATGATGTTATGTGTATTGACTATGTAAGCCTCATTTGATAAAACTATAAAAATATGCAGGGGACTTATGTTGTAGACACAACCTACATTTATCATTCCATAATGTGTCTATAGTAAATTATCTAAAAACTGTATGTTTAACCACATTGTCATGTCTCTTGAAGGACCCATAAATTATTAACTGCATAGTTGATAATAATGAACCAGTATAGTGTGTACTTAGTGTAAGGAGAAAAATACAACAATCACACTTAGTGGTATATTTACTAAACTGTGGGTTTAAAAAAGTGTAGATGTTGCCTATAGCAACCAATCAGATTCTAACTGTCATTTTGTAAAATGTACTAAATAAATCATAACTAGAATCTGTTTGCTTGCTATAGGCAACATCTCCACTTGTTCAAACCTGCAGTTTTGTACATATACCCCTTAGAATTTAAATTGCAATTAACACCCCACAACTGTCTCCTTACCACTGTATGAGTGCAATGTTAATCTTCTTTCTAAAGATGGTGGTAAAGATTACAAGTATGAAATGCAAATAAACAAATATTATATATCCATAGAAAAAAATGCTTATTTTAAGACAAATGTAATGTACACTATCTTACTGCTGATATGACATCAATTAGGGACTGATGTGCATGTAGTATGTCATTTGTTTTTCTAGCAGGTACTGTACACCTCCCACCATCAAATTGTATAACTTTTACCTTCCATAACACTTTTTAACTATAATTTCATAAAAATTAGTTTATTAACATATGGAGGAAATCTGCAGCAGAGAACGATGTTTGAATAATAACTTGAAACAAAAATATTGATCATCTTTCCCTGATTATATCGTTAGAAAATATACATGGCTGGAAGATATTAAACAGTGAAATTACTGACGGTTATATGTAACAGAACAAAATAAAGTTGTAGGTAGCAGACTCCTTTAATAATTACTTGAAAATAATTCTGTTCCTACAAACGATTCCTTACAATGTAATATTAAACCGACAGCACTGAACACACATTCAGACAGTGCAGTAACACATGTGCAGGAAAGCGTTTTAGTGATATATTTTGATCATTCTGGCCACTGGTAAATCTGCCAACTATAGGGCACTTTAGGTGCTTCCACCATCTGCCTATATGTTGTAGAATTTAATGGCTCCTCTGCAAATGGTGCAAATAGATTTTCTCTGTCTTGGTGACAGTTTGTTGAAATTTATTTCCACTGACATGAGGTTGCTGTGAACTCAATGATACATTTTTTTCTCTGATATTTTCTCCTATTGCCATGTGAATGGCAGAATAATTTGCATATGTGCTATTTATCAATGTGCAAACATTTGCTCCCTTTCAAATGTAGCAAATAATTTGCTAAATTTTCAAAGTTTTAAATTTTAAATAAATGGTGTAAATTGTATAAATCCTATATTACTTACGTTAAACACATCATTTGTTTGACTATTGGGTTTTGTGGAATTTGTAGCATATACTGATTCACAGTGAACACTCCTCCAATCATAATGTCTCCATCTTGAAAATATTCATAGTCTTCAAATGTTTTTCTTAATTGTAGATGACATGCTGGTAACGAGTTTTGGGTAACAAGTCTAGAGAATGTCACACACAGTAGTATTAAACACAACAGCACTGTAAATAAATAAGTGACCACTGTTGTTGTAGCCATTGTTCCAATATTTTGTTGATCATCAAACCATGAATGTAAGAGGTGAAATATGTCACACAGGGCTCTGAAACCTGATGCATCTGTCTGTTAGTGTAATGACGCTGAATCATCTCACTGCCTTTTATAACAGATCTCCTGAATTTAGTGACAGGTGTTTGACTTTTTTCTGTCCTGCTCTTAAAATAAAACACATGCACAGCAGATAAAGCTGACATTTGAAAACATGATTCAAAATAACATTTCTATTTGAATTTTGAAGGATTTTATATTCAATGGCACACACAAACATTTATAAATCCCTATAAGAAATTTACTCTCAAAAACAAAGCTGTTACCTCTATTGCATGTACATGTTGTATATGTGACCTGTGGTCCACTAAGTGGTGATGTAACCTGGGGAGGCAGTAGTCCTTATTTTTTATATCAATGTCTTACATTCAACCATTGTATAGTGAGCTAAAAAGTACCACAATATCCAGGATTTTGAAATGAAATAAAGCCTGGCAACTGACTATGGGTGCTGTCAGTCTTTAGGGTTGTAGGGCAGTGATGCTCAGCCATTTCTTAGCTATGACCTCAGTTTGCACACCTCTGATGTAGTGACGTGATCAGGACTGCAAATTAGTAAACTAAGCAAGTTCATAACGTTAACTTCAGTTGAAATGTCCAGTTCAGTTTATATGTTTTCTAGCTCATTAAATGAACAACATTGCATTAGAATAGCTAGATGCAAACAGTAGGTGAGATGTAATAAATTCTGGTTATACTAAGCACAGAAAAGGAGTATAAAAAAAAGTCACCATTGGTGATCGGGAAGGTGGGGGCAAAGCTTTCATAATTTTTTTATACTGTCTACTGCTGGTGGCTCCAGTATCTTTATAACCGCCGGACCCAAAGGTATTGCTGATTTAATGTCAGTGGGCCTGATTCATTAAGGATCTTAACTTAAGAAACTTCTTATTTCAGTCTCATGGACAAAACCATGTTACAATGCAAGGGGTGCAAATTAGTATTCTGTTTTGCACATAAGTTAAATACTGACTGTTTTTTCATGTAGCACAGAAATACTTGATAGCTTATTTGTACACTAAAATTTAAAGTTGATATTTGTGTGCTACATGAAACTTTGACTACTACTATTAAAACTACTGTTCCGTAGACACTGATATGTTTATCATTTGAGTTGATAACGTTGGCTTGGTCATACCATTGTATTTGTTCTTGCTTAAAGTGAAAAAGTGAAACACCATATTATTTTTCTCTGTATTTACGTTAATTACAGTCAATAATTATTATCACAAAGTATGTATGTTATATCTTCAAACATATGCAGTTTTATTGCAGAACATCATGTTTTTCTGTTGTCAAGCAAATGCAATTTTGTATTTAATGCAGGTCTACATAATATAATATAACATTTGGGAAAAAATATACAGCCTAAAAGTCCAGCGTTTGAGGTCAATATGGAAAAGATCTCCACAGCCACCATGTATTTCCCTTTGGTGCTCAGATAAGCCGGGATCATTGCAATCCAGACACTGCAGAACACCAGCATGCTGAAGGTGATGTATTTGGCCTCATTAAAACTGTCCGGTAATGTCCGGGCTATAAAGGCTGTAATAAAACTCACAGCTGTCAGAACCCCCATATAACCCAGGACAGAGTACAACCCAATAACTGAACCTTCATTACACTGAACGATGATCTGTCCCTGATAAGAGTGTGTGTCCAGCTCCTGGAAGGGGGGAGAGATAGACAACCAACTAATACAGATCATAACTTGGACAGATGAGCAGATAAAGACTACACAATTCGGCAGTTTCACTCCCATCCATTTCCTCCACACACTGCTGGGTTTGGTGGCTTTGAAAGCGATGCAAACCATGATAGTCTTGACCAACACAGAGGAGACAGCTATGGAGAAGAGGATTCCAAAAGAGATCTGACGCAGCATGCAGGTTATATCTACAGGACGACCGAGGAACAGAAACACACATAGGAAGCTCAGCATGATGGAGACCAGGAGAAGGAAGCGGAGGTTCTTGTTATTAAGCTTTTACAATAGGTGTATCCTGATGTGATATAAAAATTACCAGTATTAGCCGAGTTATAAAACAGAAGAAAATTGAGACAAATGAAAACTGCAAAGATCTCATCATTTGTGTAGGACAGAAAATCTACACTTTTGAGAATGCACAAATCCCTCTTTTGGCCATTCATCATCCTCATATTTAATGCAATTTCCACTGTCTGAAAAATGACAAATAATAAAGTCAAACTATTGACCTCAGGTCCAGTTTTGTGCACTTTCCAACAATAAAAGAATAGCAAAACTTCAGAAAGAGTTCAGAAAGTTTGGATAGCAACTTGACAAATAAAGGAAAAGTATTAATTTTGGCTTTCAATGTTCCCAGTTCTACCCCAACCACTCAACAGATTTAAATAAGAAAATAGGGGTATTTTAGTTATGTACAACAAATAAAATGAGGAAGCACTTACACAATTTAATGAGAAGACCACTTATAAATTGATTAAGTTTAATCCAACCATTAAAATCCAGAATAAATTAATGGAGATTATTAATAATTACGAAAAAGTGGTTCTTATCTGATAAAGAGAAAATATTTGGCGTTATACCAATATTATTAATTCTTTGCAAAGTACTTAAAAATAAGGAAAACCCTCCAGGAAGACTACATATGACAGTCACATACTCAGCCACCTCCAATTTATCTCACTTTACAGATCACCATGTGCATGTATATAATCTGGAAATTAAGGCCTATTTGAAAGTCACCATTGACATTATAAATAAGCTTAGAGTTTGAAAAGTGTTATTTCTTACTTATTGCTGATGTTAGTTCCCGCTATGGCATTATTAGACACAATTTGGATTTACAGGCTGTGAGAAGTTTTCTAGATAAGGGAACAATGAGTGAGGATTTGAAGTACTTCATTATAGATAGCATATACTTCATTTTGAACAACTATTATTTTTGTTTTAATAAATATTACACCCAAAAGGTCAGAACTACGATGGGGACCAGGTTTGCCACAAATTATGCCAATATATTCATAGGCCATTGGGAGGACATGCATGTATGGAATGGTCATGGGTATGAGGTGAACCTAGTAATCTGGTTTCTCTATATTAAAGACATGATACTTATCTGGGATGATGATAGGGAGCAATTAGATCAGTTCTGCATATCTTAACAATGAAATGCAGATTGATCTGACATTTTATATTAGTAAGGAAAAATGATTTTTTTTCAGATTTGACCTTTTATAATGGGAATCATTCCATTTGAAATTATATTAAACTGATGGATTGCAGTGCCTATATACATGACTACAGCAGTGATTATATGAGAATATAATAAATTAGAAGGAATTGACAATAACTATTTTTAAATCAGGTTTCAGAGGTGAAGGAATTTGACATCAACAATGGATATGATCTGGAGGGAGAAGGTAAATAAGTCTTTAATTGTAGTAACCAACATCAGAAGAGAAGATTTACTCCTCTCAAAGAAAAAAACAAATATTTTCACCTCCATTTATTATGGGCTACAACCTACAGTAGAAAGATATGGAAATATTTGGGAGAAAACATTGGAGACTGAAAATCTATAACATTAAGCCCCATTCCATCCCCCATCAACAGGAAATAGCTTTGGGGGGGCATGCAAGTATAATTTTAACTTCTTTGAACACCTGTGTTGCCAAAGACAAGTTCCACTCATTCTTAGCACTGAAGGGGTTAACCACTATTTATAAACTTCTGAACTTAATGTAATTATATGCTATATACATTATACATATTTATTTGCAGGTTTATATAGTACAAAAAGTACCAGTTGTATTGGCTATTTCTCCAACGGAACACGGAGCACAGTCATAACAGCAGGGATGTATTCCGGGTTTTGGGATCTTTCTGCTCCCAGGTAAACACATTTCTGAGCAGCGAGAGACTGGAATCTGTGATGGAGACAATATATTTATTTGATGAAAATTTTTGAAAATTTTATGGACATTTAATTTACACTGTACAGGACATTTACAAAAGTGGAAAAGCACACTTTAAGATATTTAATTTATACATGTATCTTTGACCAATGTAATAAAACAAATGAATGAACAATAGTGTCACAAGCAAGGCTTTAATAAGGGTACAGGCCACCCTATGCCAATATGTTCGCAGCACCCCCTAACTTTCCATGCCAGGTAAAGACGCAGAAGGCAGAAACAAGTTCATCCTTATTTTAAAATCTTCACCCCCCACCAATGTTTACATTTGCGCATTTTAGAAACCATGCTCCGCTTGGCTATTCAAACAGGTCATGATAATATGTCACTCATTTCATGGTCATTCAAATCTACACTGTGTTGCAAAATGGAGAAATGAATGAGGGTTACTGAGGGTCAAGGCATAAAGGTGGAGGGGGGGGCTGTCATCATACTTGACTCTCATACTCACTTATCCTTAAGCTCCAGCCAAAGGATGACTCATTGTCTTCAGCCTTTACCATGGAAATACATCAATAAAACCTTATTACATTTTTCATTCATGTTTTCTGTTTACTTAGTCTTCCTCTCCGGCGGGTGCAGGGTTCTTTTTTGTCAAAAAGAAAGACTTCTTAGACCCTGTATTGACTACCGGAAGCTGAATGCTATTATGGTGAAGAACCGTTACCCGTTACCTCTCATATCAGAACTCTTTGATCGGATTCATGGAGCACAGATTTTCACCAAACTGGATCTTAGAGGTGATGAGTGGAAAACCGCTTTTAATACGAAAGACGGACATTATGAGTACCTCGTGATGCCCTTTGGGCTTTGTAATGCCCCTGCCGTTTTTCAAGAATTCATCAACGAAATCTTCAGAGATCTTTTGTATCTATATGCAGTCGTTTATCTTGATGATATCCTGGTCTTCTCCCAGAACATCACCTCTCATCGAGATCATGTCAAAGAAGTTCTGTCTCGCCTTCGTACTAATCATCTATACTGCAAATTGGAGAAGTGCCTTTTTGATCAACCTTAGGTTCCCTTCCTCGGGTATATAATCTCTGGCATGGGTCTTCAAATGGATCCTAAAAAGGTAGAATATATCCTTAGTTGACCTCAACCCTCTGGCCTGAAAGCTACTCAATGTTTTATTGGATTCTGCAACTATTACCGGCAAATCATTAAAAACTTCACATCACGTCACTTACCTGTAAAGGTGGTTTAGCCAAGAACTGGCCTCAGGATGCAGTCTTGGCCTTCAAAGTTCTTAAAGAAACCTTCTCGACCGCTCCTGTCTTGAGACAGCCTGGTCACTTTTTTTTTCCAGATTCCAGTTGATCCTGACTTACCATGCTTGGTCAAAGAATTCCAGGGCCGATGGACTTTCCAGGTCTTTGATCCTTCGGATTCTTGCCAGTCCAGTGTTAGATCTATCATCAGTCCTCTGAAGATCTTGGCTTTGACTAAATCCTCTGTTAAGACTCCTCCTGCTGGACGCTCTTTTGTGGAGACCCATCTTCGTCCCAGACTGTTGGCATGGGCCCAGTGGGCCCACGATTCCAGATTTGCTGGTCATACTGGGGTTAAGGAGACTATTGCTCTTTTGTCCCGCAGCTATTGGCGGCCATCCTTGAGTGCTGACGTTCACAAGTATGTTCCAGCTTGCGGTGTATGTGCCCATCACAAGACACCTAGGCGTCCACCAGCAGGGCTTCTTCTTCCGCTCCCGGTTCCAGACTCACCTTGGGCAAGCATAAGCATGGATTTTATTACTGATCTCCCCAATAGTCATGGCTTCAAAACTATTTGAGTGGTGGTCGATCGTTTTTCCAAATGGGCACATTTTGTCCCTCTCAAGAAATTGCCATCCGCTGCTGATCTAGCCACTCTTTTCATTAAGAATATTTTTCGGATTCACGGTTGCCCCATTGAGATCATCTCTGACAGAGGTGTACAATTAATTTCAAGATTCTGGAGATCCTTTTGCAGCAATCTAGGAATTAAGCTAAAATTCTCATCGGGATACCATCCCCAGACCAATGGTCAGACTGAGCGGGTCAACCAGGATTTGGAGACGTTCCTCTGTTGTTAATGCTCTGATCACTTATCCTCCTGGAGTGATTCTTTACCTTGGGCAGAATTTTCACATAATATCCATGAACATGAATCTTCTGGAACATCACCCTTCTTTACCATCTTTGGCAGACATCCCATACTTCCCACCTTTTTAGAAATTCCCAGTGCATCTGTACCTGCAGCTCAAGAGATGGTCGGTGACTTTTCGAAGATTTGGACTCAGGTACGATCTAAACTTTTACAGTCCTCGGAACGGCATAAACACTTTGCTGATCGTCACCGTAGAAAGATTCCAGTTCTTCACGTTGGGGACAAGGTGTGGCTGTCCACGCGTAATTTCAGGCTCAAGCTACCTTCAATGAAATTCGCTCCCAGATATATTGGTCCCTTCCGCATTGCTCATGTTATTAATGTGGTTACCTATAAGCTCCATCTACCTCCTTCACTCCGTGTGCATAACTCATTTCATATTTCCTTTTTAAAACCTTTGGTTCTTAACGAATTCTCCAACCTTCAGCCTCCGCCTCCTCCTCCCATCAAAACAGCCTTGGGCGACGAATATGAGATTGAACGCATCTTGAAATCCCGATCCATTCATGGTAAGACTCAGTTCCTCGTCCACTGGAAGGGTTATGGTCCTGAAGAAAGGTCCTGGGTGGATAAGAAAGACCTACATGCCCCTCATCTGCTTTCAAAGTTTTTGAAGAACCATATTTCTAATGCCTCTTCTTCAGGGGAGGGGGGTACTGGCAGGCGCCGTGTCCGCACTGACGGACGCCTGCACCTTCTCAGCAACCACGTTCTGTTGCCTAGCAGCAGGACGCTTTCTCTGCTCACCTGTTTGCAGCCAGCATGTCTGACTGCCAAAATCTCCCTAAGCCAATCAGGATGCACCTTAGGGTATATAAAGCAGCCTCTGACACATGTCTAGTGCCAGAGTATTGGTTCACTCCTGCTCCAGCGTTTCCTGAACTTCTGATCCAGTGTGTTATTCGGTTCTGACTCGGCTTCCTGTGACTACTCTCCTGTGTTTCGTTTTGGTACCTCGCTGCCCAGCTGGTTTGACTATTTGGCTTGACCTGACTCCTCTCTGGATCTTCCCTGTGTACTGCACCACTCGGTTGGCTCTGACCTGGATTGCCTGACTACGCCTGTCTACTACTGTCGCTACACCGATGACTGTCTTGGAGAACTGCGACCTGCATACCCTCTGCAGCTAAGCCCAACCCCCTTGCGGGGGTCCCTGGTGAATACCGGGGGTACGTTAGACTCCGCGCCTCCCTGTTCAGTTGCGCCAATACCGGTTAGCGGCCATCTCTGCAAATCCGTGACAGGATGGTTATGAACAGGCCTTTATTTTAAAATGTAACAAGTGGTCAAAGGACATTATGGGGATTTTTAGAAAAATAATGCAATCTTAAGACAAGATCCCATAGGCAAACCGAGGGGGGGGGGGGTTTCTAGTGCCTGAAAACCCTCCTCCAAGCCTGGGGCACTGTATAATTGAGGTGGCTGGACCCTGTTCCTGCTTCACACAGCTCTGCTTGAAAAGGGAGAGCTACGTGCACCTAACAGTAGTGCACACAGCATTGCCCATGTATATTATAGGGATAGGAAGAGTTGGAGAGCAGCCAAGCACTGTCTAATATTATAGCCACGCCCCCATGCATGCTGATCACGCCCACTGGTAGTGTGGTGTGGAAACCCCCCCCCCTCTACAAATCCTGCGTTTGCCCCTGGATCCCACATTAAAATCTATCTTTCCGCCCCAAACTAAAGAATCTCTTTAGAAAAGGTTCCAGTTTCAAGAATATATTAGCACGTAGTTTACCAGAACCCAATATGACAGCAAGACAGATAAATGGGATGGCTCCTTAGAAACCTAGTGGCTGCTTATAACCGTTTAAACAGGTAAAAGAGATTTATAAATGATTCTACTCATTATTGAGTAAACGGGCTTTTCAACTGTAATACGAAGTACGTCCTTTATGTACTTCGATGCAGCTGTCATTTATGTACTTCGATGCAGCTGTCATTTACTTTATGTTGGAAGAACCACAAGGCCTCTAAAAACTAGATTTTCTGAACACAGTCTAAATATTTTTAATAAGGTTTCTTCTCAAAGTGTCCGACGTCAATTTTTAGAAAAACATAATGCTGACCCTAGTAGTCTAAAGATTATATGTATTGAACATATTTAGCTCACACAGCGTGGAGGTGACATGTTTAAAAGATTGTTAAGGCAAAAAGTGTGTTGAATACATTCTTCAAACACATTGAACCCATTGGGATTGAATGAGAATGTAGAGCTTAACAGTATTGTGTAATTTGCCTTATTGATAAACATCTTTCTTTTTTTAAAATTATGTGTACATCCATTTGTCTTATACGTCTTTTCTTTTTAAATGATGCTTTAGTAGTTTTAGTATATTTAAACACTCATATTGTCAGCTGTTCCCAAGGAGGCTCAAGCAGGGGCGGGCTGGGTCGGGGGGCAGGGGGGCATCGGTCCCCCGGGCCACTCAGAATTACAGCTGTTAGGGCTGTAATCAATGACGCGGTGATGCCGCCGCCTGTGCAGTGTGTGCCCCCCGGGCTGACATCTGCCAGCCCGCGCCTGGGCTCAAGTGATTAAGTACCTGCAAGAAATATTAGTGGTTAGTTTGAGAGTTTAGAGTTTGAGCATCTGTGTATTTTTATGTTAGGAACATCTAGTTTTATTATTAGAATGTTTATTATTTTATTATTTCATTTATTTATTTTTGGGCTATTATGGTTGTTATTATTATACTGTTGGGCATTAAGCTGAAAAGATTTTGTCTGGTTTGAGTACAAACCATGTTTTGTGTGTTTTCAGATAGGTCTGTCCCTCAAATTAGTTATCATTTCCTACAGGACTACTAATATTATATTTATTTATGTTTGTATTTGATAGTTACACCAACATTTTGATATTTTCAATTGTATGTATTATTTCCATATATTTGGTTTAAGCACACTACTAATGCATTTAACAGATGTGTGATTCAGCTGATTATGATTAATTAATCATAGAGTAACTATTTAAAGGTCTTCATGGACCAGTTGGTTTTACCTGCTGTGCGCTGAATGTAGCTATTAATACAGTGCTCTTCTGATTAAATTACCAAAGGGTAAAGAAACGTGACTGGGTTTGGATTCATTTTGATTGCTTTGTCACATACAACTACTAATGATTTGTTTCAGCTGATTGTGTGTCACCCTGCATTGTGTTGGATAAGCGTGTTCTTTGCCGATTCCACCATACAAACTTATGTGCATTTGTGAGAGCTATAACGGATCATTCCATTTTGTCGCCAACTGTGATATCACATCAACATTTTGCTTCATTCATCATCATTGGAGGGTATTCTATCAGAGCCTCTGTTCAACCTCTGGGAGGCTTCTTTATCATGCACGGTCACCGCTCAAACTGTCTCATAGGGTGAGTTACCTGCATTCGCCGCTTGACGTGGTTGGAGTGGACCCCTCTTTTCTGACAGTCCCCTCAGTCTGTCTACTGGTTAGGGAAAGGAATTGTGACATTTTATGGTT
Organism: Mixophyes fleayi; assembly: GCF_038048845.1. Classification (NCBI taxonomy): domain Eukaryota; kingdom Metazoa; phylum Chordata; class Amphibia; order Anura; family Limnodynastidae; genus Mixophyes; species Mixophyes fleayi. The sequence continues at coordinate 39,627,730 of NC_134411.1, read as the reverse complement.
CACGTTATGAACACACTACCCCTAGTTTTACCAGCCCTGACTGAGATCTATACGTGCTTACACCGATAAGGACACACTTTAGGGTCATAGGTGCCCAAGGCTCATTGATGCGCATTGGGGAGCGAACACTAGATCGTCTGGTCCAATCCCACAGAAGAGCTACTGTAGCACATATTGCTGAAAAAGTTAATGCTTGCTATTACAGAGAGGTGTCAGAACACACAGTGCATCGCAGCTTGCTGTGTTAGGGGCTGCATAGCCACAGACCGGTGAGAGTGCCTATTTTGACCCCTGTCCACTGCTGAAAGCATCTATAATGGACAAGTGAGCGCCAGAACTGGATCATGGAGCAATGGAAGAAGGTGGTCTGCTCTGATGAATCACATTTTTGTTTACATCATGTGGACGGCCAGGAGTGTGTGCGTCAATTACCTAGGGAACAAATGGCACCAGGATGCACCCGTGTCATGTGATGCGGCTGCCTGTGCGGTGTGTGCCCCCCAGGCTGACATCTACCAGCCCACGCCTGGGCTCAAGTGATTAAGTACCTGCAAGAAATATTAGTGGTTAGATTGAGAGTTAGGAGTTTGAGCATCTGTGTATTTTTATGTTAGACACATCTAGTTTTATTATTAGAATGTTTATTATTTTATTATTTCATTTATTTATTTTTGGGCTATTATGATTATTATTATTATACTGTTGGGCATTAAGCTGAAAAGTTTTAGTCTGATTTGAGTACAAACCATGTTTTGTCTGTTTTCAGATAGGTCTTCTTTATCATGCACGGTCACCGCTCAAACTGTCTCATAGGGTGAGTTACCTGCACTCGCCGCTTGACATAGTTGGAGTGGACCCCTCTTTTCTGACAGTCCCCTCAGTCTGTCCACTGGTTAGGGAAAGGAATTGTGACATTTTATGGTTCACGTTATGAACACACTACCGCTAGTTTTACCAGCCCTGACTGAGATCTATATGTTCTTACACCGATAAGGACACACTTCCGGGTCATAGGTGCCCAAGGCTCATTGATGCGCATTGGGGAGCAAACACTAGATCGTCTGGTCCAATCCCACAGAAGAGCTTCTGTAGCACATATTGCTAAAAAAGTTAATGCTTGCTATGACAGAGAGGTGTCAGAACACACAGTGCATCGCATCGTGCTATGTTAGGGGCTGCATAGCCACAGACCGGTGAGAGTGCCTATTTTGACCCCTGTCCACTGCTGAAAGCTTCTATAATGGACAAGCGAGCGCCAGAACTGGATCATGGAGCAATGGAAGAAGGTGGTCTGCTCTGATGAATCACATTTTCGTTTACATCATGTGGACGGCCAGGAGTGTGTGCGTCAATTACCTAGGGAACAAATGGCACCAGGATGCACTATGTAAAGTAGGCAAGCTTGCGGAGGTAATGTGATACTCTGGGCAATGTTCTGCTGGAAAATCTTGGGTCCTGTCAGTCAAGTGGAGGTTACTTTGACACTTACTACCTACCTAACCATTGTTGCAGACCAAGTACACCCCTTCATGACAACAGTATTCCCTGAAGGCAGTATCATCTATCAGCAGGATAATGTACCCTGCCACAGAGCAAAAATTGTTCAGGAATGGTTTGACAAACATGAGAAAGCGTTCAAGGCGTTGACTTGGCCTCCAAATTCCACAGATCTAAATCCGACAGAGCATCTGTGTGAGGTGCTGGAAAAACAAGTCTGACCTCTGGAGGCTCCACCTCACCACTTATAGGACGTAAAGGATCTGTTGCTAACGTCTTGGTACCAGATACAACAGGACACCTTCAGAGGTGTTTGTCGCTCATTATAACTCTGCTAAAAAGGTTTACAGCAAATATATAGATAATAGGTTATTTTATAACATTTCCTGAAAAAGGTTTCAACACAAAGAAAATATACTGTATACACTATTTGCTATGTTACCATTTTAGTACAATATCATTTAGAGTAAGAGATTTCCATGTTGTAAGCTGCTTTTTTCTGGGTACTGACTGGCAGATGACTTGCATTTAAAAACAGAAGTTCAAACACCAGTGACATGTGGTTGCTAAAACGCATTTTCCTTTGACATATACATGTGTTGTGCTAGTACTAAATGCAATAGAAAATGAATGCAATTTAAAGTCTGCATAATAAGGCCTAGACCATTTTTATGTCAAAAACATTTGAGTAACCTTTTATGATACTATTGCACTTTCACGCAGCAATGCATACTAGAGAATAATGACAGTCTGGTCAGGATCTTTGAACATCCGTTTTGTGCGCCATTCGGAGCCGGCACATATATTTTATACCTGAGACTTTGCTTTGTTCCAAGCTGCAGATCTGAAAACAGTCTATTAATTAACAAATTACTAAAGGCTAGGGTCCAGTGTTGGAGCATACCAGTGATTTTTAATACATATTCCGATCTACATTAGTTTACATAGCGGTGGAGAAACTATCCTAAGAGGAGACATTTTTGCTTCTCAATCGATTGCTATTTCTAAACATTGTTATTTCTCCCAACAACATCCCACTAATTGTGGAAGGATCTGATTTAGATAGATTGATAGCACTGTTCTATGTACACAGAATAAGACTTTATGCATATTGGAATTGGAACCTTTTGAAATCACAGATCATTTTAAGGAGGGTGATACTGATTTTATTCTCTTATTTCCACATCTAATCAGAGCCAAATATGCAATAACTTGGAGACTCTAATTATCAATCTTACTGCAGCTCTGTTCTTGTCCTTCCATATAGATCCTGAATAATGTCCCATTAACTGTTTCATGTATATTTCCAATTTGTGTAGTCTACACAGAGATCATGTTCACTATTGAGATTGATTTTAATAATTATTTATAGTATGTACTGGTACAATTTTCTCTATTGTTTAGAAAGAATATATTAATAAATGTATAGTATTGATATTAAAAAGGTAAAGCGACTTTAATTTTTGCATAAGTGCTGATTTTGTTGTTCACAGGTGCTCAATTCCCTTAGGGAGATCGGGTTTGTAAAAGAAAATGCGGACCCCCCCCCATTGGTGGCCCAGTAGACAAGAGATCTCTTTACAGTTTATATGGTTTTCCTTGTTTGAATCCCCAGCCTGGTATCATTTACTACACCTTTGATTTTGCACCAGAACCCTTGATGGCATTTATAAAAGTCTCACTGTTGCTTACATCATGTGCTGACTAGTAGCCAGACTGCTGACTAAGATAGTTGTGATGTTGGTTTGAATCCCAAGACAGGTTTGATGATCTTTTCTGTCAATAGCTTGCTCTGTGAGCTGGTTATTGGGTTCTCTCCTGGAAGGGATGTTGTGGTCCCTTGTTTAATTTCCAGTCTAGCATCCTTTAAGGAACTTGGGTTTTGTGTCTAAAAGGGCATCATCCAAAGTATGAAAAGAAATGCCCTTTTTAGGTGTGTTTTTAACGTGGACTTCCAATTACCCCTAGTCTACTCTTTTCTCAATATTAACAGATACAAAGCAGGAACTATACTGTCAGTTGAGCAATTTACTGCTTGTCCACTAACTTATGCCGTCAATGGGAATAAAGTCAGACCATCCTTCAGGTAAGTAGGAAGACTCTTCTCAATATCATCAACCAGCCAGGTTCACCAACATAGTAAGGGGGATCTAAACCAGGACAATATCATCAACTAGCCAGGTCCACCAACATAGTAAGGGGGATCTGAACCAGGACAATATCATCAACCAGCCAAGTCCACCAACATAGTAAGAGGGATCTGAACCAGAACAATATCATCCAGTGTCGGACTGGGGCATGAAGGGCCCACCAGGGGACAGCAACGCTAGGGGCCCACCAGAGGGTGTGTGGCCAACCATCAAAGAGGCGAGACCAGACACTAGAGGGGGAGTGGTCAGCCCACAAAGGACAGCTAGCACAATAGTGTAGTATATAAAGAATGCAGTGTGTATAAAGAGTACAGTCTTGATCTGCAAAACCTGGAGTGCCACAGGTTAGCCAAGCCTGCACTAGACTCAAAACATTTGACAGACTGTCCTACCTGTTCTTGTCACCACCTGTGGCTGCTGGTTTCTTTAGCTGTGGCTTGTCTGGATCCTGGAATGTTGAGGGGTCCTATTTGGAAAAAATAATGGGTACATTTAGAAAATTCCAACCAGCCCCGGCGTTAAATTAATAGGACCCACATTTAATACTTAGGACTTCCTCCAGCCCCAACATAAAAGTAATAGTATTCCCATTTAATAAACCTATTTCCTCCCAACAAACAGCCCCTGCAATACATTAATCACATTTACATATAATAAATATACCTATTTCCTGCAACCGTCACTGCCATTAAATAATTCATATTCATATTTAATAAATATACCTCATGCTCCTCAAACTCAGCCACACATTCAATTAATAGCGCCCAAACCACCCCATCTTAAATTAATAGTCCCCACTATAAAATTAAATTGCCCCATCTTCACCCTACAAAGAAAAGAGCACCCATCATTTAGCCACCACCTACCACACACACATTACATTGCCACAAGCCCATTGTGCCATCACACACACATTACTGCGCCCCTTCATCACCATTATGTGCCTCCTTATAATCACACTGCACCCTCAATGCTGCTTTTGTTCCCCCCTTCTCCTGGCTCCCCTTCACACACTGCCATACTGTCTGTGCTCCCTCTTCACTCTGCCATGCTCCCCCTTCACTCTGCCATGCTATCTCTTCTCTGTTCCATGCTCCCCCTTCTCTGTTCCATGCTCCCCCTTCTCTGTTCCATGTTCCCCCTTCTCTGTTCCATGTTCCCCCTTCTCTGTTCCATGCTCCCCCTTCTCTGTTCCATGCTCCTATTTCTGTTCCATGCTCCCCCTTCTCTGTTCCATGCTCCCCCTTCTCTGTTCCATACTCCTATTTCTGTTCCATGCTCCCCCTTCTCTGTTCCATGCTCCTATTTCTGTTCCATGCTCCCCCTTCTCTGTTCCATGCTCCTATTTCTGTTCCATGCTCCCCCTTCTCTGTTCCATGCTCCCCCTTCTCTGTTCCATGCTCCCCCTTCTCTGTTCCATGCTTCTATTTCTGTTCCATGCTCCCCCTTCTCTGTTCCATGTTCCCCCTTCTCTGTTCCATGCTCCCCCTTCTCTGTTCCATGCTCCCCCATCTCTGTTCCATGTTCCCCCTTCTCTGTTCCATGCTTCTATTTCTGTTCCATGCTCCCCCTTCTCTGTTCCATGGTCCCCCTTCTCTGTTCCATGTTCCCCCCTCTCTGTTCCATACTCCTATTTCTGTTCCATGCTCCCCCTTCTCTGTTCCATGTTCCCCCTTCTCTGTTCCATGCTCCCCCTTCTCTGTTCCATGTTCCCCCTTCTCTGTTCCATGTTCCCCCTTCTCTGTTCCATACTCCTATTTCTGTTCCATACTCCTATTTCTGTTCCATGCTCCCCCTTCTCTGTTCCATGTTCCCCCTTCTCTGTTCCATGCTCCCCCTTCTCTGTTCCATGTTCCCCCTTCTCTGTTCCATGTTCCCCCTTCTCTGTTCCATACTCCTATTTCTGTTCCATACTCCTATTTCTGTTCCATGCTCCCCCTTCTCTGTTCCATGTTCCCCCTTCTCTGTTCCATGTTCCCCCTTCTCTGTTCCATACGCCTATTTCTGTTCCATGCTCCCCCTTCTCTGTTCCATGTTCCCCCTTCTCTGTTCCATGCTCCCCCTTCTCTGTTCCATGTTCCCCCTTCTCTGTTCCATGTTCCCTCTTCTCTGTTCCATACTCCTATTTCTGTTCCATACTCCTATTTCTGTTCCATGCTCCCTCTTCTCTGTTCCATGTTCCCCCTTCTCTGTTCCATGTTCCCCCTTCTCTGTTCCATACTCCTATTTCTGTTCCATACTCCTATTTCTGTTCCATACTCCTATTTCTGTTCCATGCTACCCTATCACTTACCTTTTCTATCTGCTTCTTCCTTTTCTTCTCCTCTGTCTTGCCAGCGCTCCTCACTGGACGTCACGCCCGGCATTCAGTGCGAACGGAGCCGGTGCTACGGTCACGTGAGTTTTGTTTTTGTTTTTTTTTTACTATTAAAGTTTCTAGCAACAAAATAAATCAAAAGTGTACATACATAAGGCACCAATCTTTAACCACAGCAGAGATGAGACACTTTTCCTTCAATATACCGATAATCTGCCGGCTTATTCATTTAGCTAGAACTCAAAAGAGCATAACATAGTGTAACATGTAAAAAATACACTTTCTAATCATAAATGATTCATTCCAACACCATGTGAATAATCATTAAGAAACACCCAAATAAGCAGCAGGTCTGTGAATCTTCTGTGACACCTTGACCCCAATGGACATATGCTTACAATGTTTCCACTTTAAAAGAGCCTTCAGAGATCCTTCACACTCTATTTTCTCCCCCTTTCCTTCACTTGGAGGTCACAGCAATCTCCGTTATGCGTGTAAATAAAGTAAAAACAAGAAGAATCTAGTGCAACACTGTTTTACTTCTTGTATAAACATTAAAAACAAATGATCATGTATAAAACAAATAATAAAAACAATCCTTCAATGGATATGTCAGGGACTCATACCAGATGAGGACAGAACACAGAGCCTATCTGGTAATTCAAACTTTGAGCCAGGGCCTCCCCCAAGCACTGCCAGTAAAACACCTTGCTACCAGTCGACTTGCCATGTTATGTCTAAGGCAGTTAAGTAGATTAGTAATGAGTTAGCTGTACCCACCAGTAGTGTCTCAGGCTGGCTCAGAGGGATAATAACCTGGTTCTCAGCTTGCTGAGATCATTGAGCTCCTAGTTCAAATCCTCAAACAGCTATGACTTTTGTACCTTAGATTTTTAAACCTGGCTTGTTGAAGACAAAAGAAAGAGAAAAGTCTCCTTCTTGCTTAAACCATATGTTGGCTCAGATAGCTAGTAACTAGGTGCTCTCCTGCCTAATAGATGGCTGTGGGTTCCAGCTCTAATCCCCCTTAGTATGTTGGTTCACCTGACTGTTTGGTGACATTAAGAAGAGACTTCCTACTTATCTGAAGGATTGTCTTTACTCCCATTAAGGTTGTAAGTTAATGGGCAAGCAGTAAAGTGCTTAACTAACGATAGCATCCCTGCTTTTAATCTGCCCATGTTGAGAAAAGTGAAGAGTAGTAGCAATTGAAGGTCAAAGGGGGAAGGTAGGAGATAGAAAAAATGTAATCCATTCTTTGGCTGTTGCACTTTTAGTGACAACAACCAACTTTTAATAATGCTAGACTTTAGATTATACAAGGGACTATTCAGTACTTGGTATATTGCATTTGCTTGGTGACATTTAGAAAAGTCTTACCTCCTAACCTCACCGGACTAGTTCCCATGTGATCTACTAGCAGAGATGTCCTGGTTTAAATTGCCCCCAGACAGCATTCTGTTAGTACCTTCAATGTTGCTCCAGGTTGGTTTATGATATTGAGCATAATCTCCCCCCACTGCATCTAGCAAACAAGCTGGCTCAGCCTAGACTAGTGCCCAGGATCTCTGATGACAGGTAATGGTTGAGTCCCTGGTTTGAACCCCAACGAAGGCTTCTTTTAATTACCTTGCATGATGCAGCAGGATGAATTATGACACTGAGAAAAATCAGTAACTTGACATTAAGCATAGGCTGGCTCAGGGGGATAGTAACCTGTTTTTTCTGCTTGTGGAAATGATTGCGCTCATAGTTCAAATCCTGAAATGGCTGAAAATTTTGATTCTTGGATTTTACAACCGGCTTATTGAAGACAAAAGAAAGAGAAAAGTATATAAATTGTTAAAGCCATGTGTTGGCTCAAATGGTTGGTAGCCAGGTACTTTCCTGCTGATTGTTGGCTGAGGTCCTGGTTCAACTCCCCTTTAGTATGTTGTTTGGTGGACCTGGCTTTTTGAGGACATTTAGAAGAGTCCTACTTATCAGAAAGATAGTTTGTCTGTATTCATGTCAAGGGTATAAGTTAGTGTGAAAGCAGTAAAGTGCTTAACTGACAATAGAATTGAGATGTTAAGTGTCAAAGGGGGAAAGTAGGAAATAAAAAAAAATTATTCCATTCTTTGGCACTTTTAGTGACAACAACCAACTTTTAATAATGCTAGACTTTAGATTACACAAGGGACTATTTCAGTACTTAGTATATTGCATTTGCTTGGTGACATTTAGAAAAGTCTTACCTCCTAAACATACTGTGCTGGGTCACCAGAATAGTTCCCATGTGATCTACTTAGCAGAGATGTCCTGGTTTAAATTCCCCCAGACAGCATTCTGTTAGTACCTTGAATGTTCCTCCAGGTTTGTTGATGATATTGAGCATAATCTCCCCCCCCCCCACCCCCCCACTGCATCTAGCAAACAATCTGCCTCAGACTAGACTAGTACCCAGGATCTATGATGATAGCTATTGGTTGAGTCCCTGGTTTGAACCCCAATGCAGGCTTCTTTTAATTACCTTGTAGGTTGAATTATGCCACTGAGAAAAATCAGTGAACTGATATAACACAGAGGCTGGCTCAGGGGAATAGTAGCCTGTTGTTCTGGTTGCAGAAATGATTGAGCTCTTAGTTCAAATCCTGCAGTGCCTGAAACTTTTGTATTTTGGATTTTACAACTGGCTTGTTGAAGACAAAAGAAAGAGAAAAGTGTCTTTATTGTTTAAACCATCTGTTGGCTCAGATGGTTAGTAGCCAGGTACTCTCCAGCTGATAGTTGGCCGAGGTTGTGGTTCAAATCCCCTTTAGTATGTTGTTTGGGGGGACCTGGCTGTTTGTGGACATTAAGATGAGTCCTACTTGCCAGAAAGATAGTCTGTCTGTAATCACGTCAAGGGTATAAGTTAGTTGGAAAGCAGTAAAGTGCTTAACAGACAATAGAATTGAAAAGAGTAGACTAGTGGTGATTGAAGTTAGTGGGATGAGGGTTGGCAATTAGTAGGTTGAAAGAGGAGAATGGGGGAAAGCAGGAGATAGAAAAAATTTAATCCTTTCTTTGGCTGTTGCTTTTGGTGCCAACAACCAATTATTAAATAACACTAGACTTTAGATTGCACAAGGGACTACTAGGAGAGAACCCACTGAACAGGTTAATGACAGAGAGAAGGTCATCAGCCTGTCTGGGGATTCAAACCAGGAGCTTCCGCATCAAGGTCAGTAATCTGGCTACTAAGCAACTGAGCCAACCAAGCCAGTACATGTTGTAAGCAGCAGTGGGACTTTTATCAATGTCTTCAAGGGGGACTGGAGCAAAATCAAGGGTGCTGTAAATGTTACCTGGGTGGGGATTTGAACCAGGGAATTAATGTTGACTATGTACTAAGCACCAGTCAGCAGAGGATCCGAGCTAGAACATTTATTGCTGTTATGAGGGAGACTTTTTTCAATGACTTTATTAAGCCTGTTGCAACATTAAAAGTGCTAATAGGGTAGTCATACAGGGGATTCAAACCAGGAATTCCACTGTCAGTTTCAGTAGAACCAGGCTACTAGTGCACCGAGCCATGTCCTTGCTTAAACACTTGTGGAGTCTCAATATCTACTGGGCCACCAAGATAGAACATTTGTTGATGAAATGAATAGACTTTTCTCCATGACTTTATCAAACCTGTTGCAAAATTAAATGTGCTAAAGAGGAAGCCGCTGAGGAGATTCACTGCCTCTACTATGACTGTCCATGGGCACCTCACTACTAGTCAACTCAGCTATCTTACACTTTTCTCAATGTCTTCAAACAGCCTGCTGTAATATTCAATGTACTAAAAGGAAGGCAGACAGGGGATTCAAACCAAAGACGTCTCTAGCACCGGCAGTAATGAACCCATCTACTATTCCAATCAACCATTACCTTCTTTAGGCAATGTACAGAGATGTTGAGGCCCTGGTTTAGGACAGACAGCGTTTTGCTATCAGATTAGATGTTGCTCCAGGGTGATTAATGACATGACCATAATCTCTACACCAGCTGAGCAGAGCAGATAGCTCAGTTGTCTAGGTTCCAGGTTCACTGTTGATAGCTAATGGGGGAGTCCCTGGTTCAAGCCTTCAGACAGGCTTCTTTTAACTACCTTGCATGATGCATTATGACACTAAGAGAAGTCTTGTGCGTGAATTAAAGCATGTGCTGGCTCAATAGACTAGTAACCTGGTTCGCTGCTTGCAGAGATTATTGAGGTCCTAATTCAAATCCTGAAACGGCTATCAATTTCAGATCTGTGATTGCCCAGAGCCAGGAACTAGCACAGTACCTGCAATCAGTGAACTGATATAAAGCAGATGTTGGCTCAGGGGGATAGTACCCTGTTGTTCTGGTTGCAGAAATGTTTGAGCTCTTAGTTCAAATCCAAGTCCAATCTTTTGCATTTGGGATTTTACAACTGGCTTGTTGAAGACAAAAGAAAGAGAAGAGTGTCTTTGTTGTTTAAACCATCTGTTGGCTCAGATGGTTAGTAGCCTGGTACTCTTCTGCTGACAGTTGGTTGAGGTCCTGGTTCAAATCCCCTTTAGTATGTTGTTTGGGGGACCTGGCTGTTTGAGGACATTAAGATGAGTCCTACTTGCCAGAAAGATAGTCTGTCTGTATTCACATTAAGGGTATAAGTTAGTTGGAAAGCAGTAAAGTGCTTAATGGACAATAGAATTGAAAAGAGTAGACTAGTGGTGATTGAAGTTAGTGGGATGAGGGTTGGCAATTAGTAGGTTGAAAGAGGAGAATGGGGGAAAGCAGGAGATAGAAAAAAATTTAATCCTTTCTTTGGCTGTTGCTTTTGGTGCCAACAACCAATTATTAAATAACACTAGACTTTAGATTGCACAAGGGACTACTAGGAGAGAACCCACTGAACAGGTTAATGACAGAGGGAAGGTCATCAGCCTGTCTGGGGATTCAAACCAGGACCTTCTGCATCAAGGTCAGTAATCTGGCTACTGAGCCAACCAAGCCAGTACATGTTGTAAGCAGCAGTGGGACTTTTATCAATGTCATCAAGGGGGACTGGAGCTGGAGCAAAATCAAGGGTGCTGTAAACATTACCTGAGTGGGGATTTGAACCAGGGAATCAATGTTGACTATGAACTAAGCACCAGTCAGCAGAGAAGCAGAGCTAGAACATCTTTTCTCAATGACTTCATTAATTCTGTTGCAACATTAAAAGTTGTAAAAGGAAAGTCATACATGGGATTTAAACCAGAACCTCCACTGTCATTGCCAGTAGAGAACCAGGCTACCAGTGCACTGAGCCATTTCTGTTGTTATAAATATGGTGAGACTTTTCTCAATGTCTTTATTCAGCCTGCTGGAATATCCAAGGCATTGATACCATGGCCTCCATTATCACTGCTAGTAGCACTGTACCTGTAATTGGTCCTCTATCAGTGGATAGTAAATGTCTGGACACTGTATCTGTGATTACTGTGGGGGACTGGTGCTCTGCCTGTGGATATCAACTGCCCAGAGCCAGGAACTAGCAATATACCTGTAATTACCAACTTGTTGGCAGTCATGGTTAAAGTCCCCTGGTAAGCTTCACTTTACTACTTTGAATGTTGCACCTGGCTGCATAATGACGTTGAGAAAAATCTCTTCACATACTGAATAGATTTTCATGACCAGTACAGGACTAGACAGGTTTTTGTTTTAGAAAAGTCACAACATTTGCTCAAAGCATGATCTGGGACAATCATCAAGTAACCTATTTCTCTACTTCTAGTCATAGTTGAGGTCCTGGTTCAGGTTCCAGGCATGCTTCGTCCTTAGTACCTTTGATGTTACAGCAGGCTGGTTGAAGACATTGAGGAAAGTCTCCACAGTTGTCAAACATGTCACAAGTCTAGTAGTAACCAGATTCTTTTCTGGTACCTCTAGTGGTGCACACTGGTTCAATTCCCCTATCTAAATACCTCTTTAATAAATTTGATCTTGCTGCAAGCTGGTTGAAGAAATTGAGAAAGTTTTTTCCATTTGCTAAAGCGCCAACACAGTACACTGAGGAGATTGTGAAACTAACAAATAACATACATCCATACATCATGGAACAGAGGTATAAATGACCCCGTCCAAACTTCACTAGAAAGTGGGCAGATGCTGGAGAATTGCCAGCTCTCCTGGTAGTCTGGGAGATCTGGGAGAGACATTCCAGGAGAGTTTGCAAGTATGGTTAAAAGAAGCCTAGCCGAGTGCTTGAACCAGGAACTTTACCATTAACTGCCAACAGTACAGCTGGATGCTAGCCTCCTGAGCTAGCTGTTCTGCACAAGATCTCTAGAGACTATTAATCACCCTGGAGCAACATCTAAGCTGCTGATAAAATGATATAAGAGGTATGCTGTGCACCTGAATCTGCAGCCTATATCATTAATTGTAGGTTTCACCAATATTACTAATTATTCTGCTGACTATGGACCTACTGGAATCTCTCATACACCATTTAATCTGAAATCTACCTTATATCAAATTATGGATCTGTAATATAGATGATAATATAGTATAAAAATTTCAGATGAAATATTCAAAACAAATAACTTTCTGTCTGGTGAACTTAAACTAGGTCCTCATCATCTCTCATGGCTCAGTGGGCTAGTAGTTGAGCACTTCACTAGCAGTAGTAGAAGAAGACTTGATTTGAATCCCCTGTTGGACTTCATTTTAGTACATTGAATGTTGCAACAGACTAATTGAAGACATTGAGAAAAGTGTAAGCTCAGTTGACTACCAGTGAGGTGCCTAATGGACAGTCATAGTAGAGGCCTTTCTAGCACATTTGATGTCATTGAGGCTTGACGAAGTAATTGAGAAAAGTCTCTTCATATTGTTAACAAATGTTTTAGCTTGATGGTCCTGTAGACAGGAAACCTGTGCAATTTATATAGGTTTCCTTGTTTAATCTCCAGTCTAGCATTCTTTAAGAAACTTGGGTGTTGTCAACTAAAAGTGCAACATCCAATGTATGAAAAGAGAAGCCTTTCTTAGGTTTGTTTTTAATGTTTGCCCTCCAATTGCCATTAGTGTAGTTTCTCAATGCTGACAGATTCAAAGCAGGGACTCTACTATCAGTTGAGAACTTCACTGGTTGGGCACTAACTTATGCCCTAAATGTGAATAAAGAAAGACTATCCATCAGGTAAGTAGGAAGACCCTTCTCAGTCATCAACCAATATACTAAGGGGGATCTGAAACATGACCTCTGCCATCTACTGACAAGAGAGCACCTGACTACTAGTCATCTGAGACAACGTATGGTGTAACCAAGTGAAGTGACTTTTTTGTCAATGTCTTCCACAAGCCAGGTGTAAAACCAAAGGTGCAAAAGCTGTGGCTATTTGGGGATTTGAACCAGGACCTCAATCATCTCTGAAAACAAAGAAACAGGCTACTGTCCTCAGAGCCAGCTTACACTTCAGGTTAGGTCAATGATTTTCCTCAGTGTCATAATTCATCCTGCATCATGCAAGGTATTTAAAAGAAGCCTTTCTTAGGGATTCAAGCCAGGGCTTGTATCATTAGCTGTCAATAGAAAATTTGGACACTAATCTACTGAGGCAGCTTGTCGATTATGGGGGGTGACCATGCTCAATGTCATCAACCAGCATGGAGCAACATTCAAGGTACTAACAGAATGCTTCCTAGAAAAACTTAATCCAGGACTTCAACATATCTGCTAGTAAAGCACTTGGGTACTAGTCCAGTCACCCAGCACATCTTTAGGAGGTAAGATTTTTCTAAATGTCACCAAGCATGTGCAATATCCTAAGTACTGAAATGATGCATGTCGGTAGGTTCACACCTGGGACTCCACCATCACTGAAGGTGTCTTACTGGACCAGCTCATGTACTTTCTCAATGTCATAAACCAGCCTTGTGCAACATTCAAACATTCAAGGTAGTAAGAGAAAACACACCTAGGGATTCAAGTAACAAGCTCCACCATCACCGCCAAATGAGTATCTGGCTTTTAGACATCTCCATCATAGCCAGTTGAGTACTGGGCTTCTAGTCAACTAAGCTAGCTCTTGCCTTCGGTGTTTGTGGATGTTTTTCTCAATTTTATCAACCAGCCTCGTGCAACATTCAAAGGCCTAAAATGAAACCTGCTTTAGGACTCAAACCAAGGACCCTTCTATTGCTGTCAGTAGAGCACAAAGCTACTAATCCACCTTGCTTGCTATGTCAAAGGAGAGACTTTTCTCATAATGTTAAACCACCCCAAAGGCTGGTCAGCATGGAACTGGATTACATAGGGAGATCAGGTTTGCAAAAAGAATGTGGACATCCCCCAACCCAAGTGTAGCCAGCCCCATGCTAAAAGCACTAGGGCTCTTTCCACACTCCTGGACGTAGGTGTAGGGTAAAAATAGTAGTTTTAATGATAAAAAAAAAAACATTTTGTCTATTGTGCAATACAGGTCCCAGCATGACCAGGCTGTCATTAAGTGTCGGGGCATGCTGGCATCTTGTATTACTAAAAGTACCAGCATACCAGTGGCTACCAGAGCATGCTGGTACTTGGGGAACCACAAGTACCAGCATGCCATGACACTCAGGGCCCACTGGGATTTGTAGTGCACTGAAGAAAAATGAAAATAAAGCACACATACACCATTGTAAAGATTACTTTAATTGAAATAAAAACACCCCAAAGCATCTAACGATCCTTGCTTGGCAAACTAATTATTTTCACTGCCAATTAATTTTGTTTTTCTCCAGTTGTTTTTGCTACAAATTGCGGAAGTGCATTACAATGTTTATTACCACTGACATGAGATTGCTGTAATCTTACTGACACATTTTTTATGTAACATTTTCTCCTCTTGATGACTGAATGAAGAGTTTGTGTATGTGTTTCAAATGCCGCAAATAATTTGCTAATTTTCCTATATGTTGAATCTTAAATTTTGGTGTATAAATCCTATATTACTTACTTTATACACATTATTTGTTTGACAGTTTTGTTTTGTGGAATTTCTAGAATTTGCTGATTCACGGTGAACACTCCTCCAATTATGATGTCTCTGTCCTGAAAACATTCATAATCTTCAAATGATTTCTTTAACTGCAGATGACATGCTGGTAATGTGTCCTGGGTAACAGATCTGCAGAATGTCGCACACAGGGTCATTGAATACAACACTTTAAATAAATAAATGTCCACTGTAGTTGTAGCCATTGCTTCAACAGATAACACAATGTATTATAATATAATGCAGATTATCAAACCATAAATGTAACATTCAGAGAAGAAATGTGTCACACAAGACACTGAACCCTGATGGATCTCTCTGTTAGTGTAATGATGCTGGTTCATCTCACTGCCTTTAATAAAGGATCGTGAATTTAGTGTATGTTTATTCTGTCCTGCTCTTAAAATATAATACATGCACAGCAGATAAAACTGACTTTGAGTTTATTTACAAGTTACTCTTGAAATAAAAGACATGGGCGTAATTGTATGAAACTCTAGTATTGTCAAATTGCTGATTTCCTGCAAATTTGCCATCTATATTTAAAATGACAATCTAATTAAAGTTAAAACCTAAGGGATTTTTGCCTTTAATTAAATTGAATGTCTACATTGCAAAAAATCTGCAATTTGACAAAACCGGAGTTCCATACATTTACCCCTGGGAATAGATAAGTGTAGTCAGTAGCAAATATTTTAAATCGTGGTACAGGAGCCAAAAATAATGCAGTGTAGATGTAACTGCTGCACAGTGTAGTTTGAATTACCATTTAATCGGCTGCTCACAGATATCTCTACGATTGGTTCATGCAGCGTCCTGCGCTCGGTTCCACTTTATGGAGTAAAACAATCACTTCAAGGTAGCCCAATTGTTAGGAGTTCTGATCACGTGACTCAATGAAAAGAGTTTCGATATATACAGAGGATCCTCCACAGCTTGCAAATAGATGTAGCAGCCAATTTGAGATTGGCAGTATCGTCCTACACATTCAGTAAAACTTTCAGTTCCAGTGTTAGAACAAACTGGTGAGAAAAGCTTTGACGCGTTTCTGTACTGACAGCACTTTCATCAGAAGGACATAGGTCTAGAGTGAGCATCCACGTTCTATTTTTTCATGTGGGGAACCAATCAAGCACTTGGAAATTAATTACACACAAATGGCAATCATAAATTACATTTAAAGTACAGATCAACAACAGAAAAGCGGGAATGCAACATTAAACGTTTAAAAATTATTTGTTTCCATTATTAATAAACTCACAGAATGCGTTGAGGGATCTCACTAAAAGATTGAGAGTACGTGATAAACATATGTACAAATGAACATGTAATGAGATCATAAGTAAACAAAATAAAATAATCTAAAGTTCATCATGCAATCTCTAGTTATCCATATAATATCATTCTTAATAACTATGAAGCATGTAGGTATACCAAGATTGAATATACCAGAAATTATGCATTTATTAAGTCTATATAAGAGTCTACTATTTAAAAAGTGTATATCTAAAGCAGCTATTATTATAAGAAAATTGCATGTGAAATTTTTTGCTTGTTTTGTATCTCAGATAGTAGAGCAACAGTCCAGTATGGTGGAGGTACATAGTTCAAACCCTGCAGGACTTATTTTTGTATTATGTAATTCTTAATTAAACTTATAAATTATTTCATCTAGAACTACAATATAATAAAATTATAAATCATTATACATAAACCAAATTATAATAAAAACATAAACATTTAACTAAAATCTAGATCTGTGCATTCACTAAGTCCCTTGGGTCGTAATCTGTTTAATTGGTGAATCCAAAAAGTTTCTCTTAGACGCAAACATTTGAATCTGTCACCCCTTATAGCAGTAGGGGGGATATGTTCCAATCCTATTAATTTTAAACCCATCGGGTTGCCATTATGAAAATCTCTGAAATGACGAGGGACACTGTGGTCTGCTTTTGGTATCCTCATATTATTACGTATTTCCTTAAGTTCCAGATACTGTATTTTTAATTCACGGTTAGTACCGCCAATATATTGATGTCCACATGGACAATAAAGCATATATATAATATAGTCTGTGTTGCAATTTATATAAGATTTAACACAGAACCTCTCTTTAGTAGATGAAGACTCAAAGGAGATTTTACATTCAATGAAATTGCAAGTATAATAGTTATTGGCACCACATTTAAAACATCCTAAGATTGTTGTGATAGTAGGTAGCCAGGAGGAAATAATATTAGTATTAGTTTGGCTCCTGAAGTTGATTTATATGGACATTGCCCTATATAGCATTATTTCAATTAAGGAGGATCAAAATAGAGACTGCTTCAATTTTGACCACAGTATCAGGTTAGGATATACTGACTGCACCTTGTGCCAGTGTTTATTATTTATTATTCAAATTACATTTGCACTTGTGTATTTTTATTAAGGTTTTTAATTTCTACTCATGAATAAATAATTTTATGAATCATTGTAAATGGGAATGCAACGATTTATGACAATTTCTTTTCGGCACAGTCACAACACTTTTCTATTTGCTATTGTCATTGAGATTTTGCCACTATTCTTTGTGACAGCTGCTGTCTATTGGTACAATCATAGAATATTTTAGCACCTATAGGGGTATTGTCTACGGTGTAAGTGTGGAGCACTATCAGCAATTTACATTCTCGGTGTGACACATAAACATCTATAGACAGTATATTTTTTTTTCTGTTTTTTCATCCTACAGTTTGTAGGCAATTATTTTAGTCATAGTAAAGTAAATTACAACCAATTAATGGTTAGCAGGGGCTGAGGAATTACAACTGATAGCTATCCAGCCCCCTAGCAGAGAGGTTCTACTTATAACTAGTAACTCTAACCAGCAACCCTGTGCAATAAGGTCCAGAAAAGTTGAATTTATACCTCCCTTCCTCTCAGCTGATCTTTACATTTCTATAGGAACTGTCTGTTCATGTAATGTCAGTGACATATGATTTCAGAGTTAAGGATTTCCAGCTATTTGCAAGGACTTTGACCAAGAAAACTAGAAGAGTTGTGCTTTATGAAGCACTAGGTGATTTAGCAGTAAGCCTGGACTCCTGAACTTCTAATTAGCAATCCCTGAAAATACACAACAAATGTTGGTTCAGAATGGAACTGTAGTGCTGGCTGCAGATGGGAACCACACACCTTTCCACCTATGACTAAATATTATTGTCCCTAGCCTACTACTAAGAGCCCTAATAAGGTGTCACTAGGTCTTTTCTCTTCAGGCGGCAATGTGGGTATAAAAGTATTGGCCCTGTAGGCAGCATTTCAATGTTCTTTGGGGATGAGATATCTGTGGACTGGGTTAGGACTCAACACGACCTCAGATGAGTAAAAATATATATAAAATTGAATAAAAGAACAACACCCATCCTTAAAAACTGTATATTATTTAACCCTTTAATACTCATTCTAGTACTCATTTTATGCATAATCTAATAATCCCATTGTCCTTAGTTATCATCAGATGTAATATAAGTAAATTTGATTAAGCCCTTGATCTTCTCTTGATTCAAAGTAGCCCAAATACAATATCCGGGGCTTCAGGACACATTTGTAATAATCTCAAGGATGGTTTTTCTCATTATCTTAAATATCCCAGGATAAATAAAAAATTTCCCTCACCAGTTACAATGTATTTATTTAGTGCCTGAATGGAGGATGAATAAGAGTGAGGTGGGGACAGTTTATGTGATTTGTGTGGATAGTTGTGTAATGTGCATGTGTGATACATGTGTAGCCTCTTGATGTCCTACATTTTTTCCCAAGACAGGCCATGCATTATGATGGCTGGTAAAAGCTCTTACATCATTCAGCATGGTTACAATTAGTACCGAGAGCCGTTCTCTTAATATTTGGTTCAACACTACCACCTCTCACTGCTCACCACTGGCCTCACCATTATATTATAGTAGTCAATATATGTTGGGTAGCATAGGGACTGGTGTGTAATCAGCATGGGTTTTATATTCCTCACCATGCCTAGACATACATGCCTCTTCACCCCTCTATGTTCTCCCCAATATGGGCTCACCATGTTTTTCCATCAGGTCAAAGAGACAATATAGCATCTATGCGGAAAGCTGTAGGTATTAGTGGATTTCATTAGACTAGATTTCACTACATATTACGTGAACCCCATATCTTTTATGGAGCAACAGGGAAAAAGCCACGTGCCCAACAGTAAATATTATAAGTATCTCCAAATGCAGCATTTTATGTTAAAGCAGCGCCATCAAGAATCCGCTCTCATATTGAACACACATATATTGATTACCTTATAGCAGGGGAACTATTTCTTTCTTTCCATCTTGGCTCCATAATCGCCTGAACTAGGTAATTATGAGTTGGCTTAGGAATCAGATTTAGGATCTTCACTCAATAATGAAGCTTTGGATTTCATCGACAATAAAGTCTCTAAATGCTCAATGTAACAATAAAAGGAAAATTCCTACAACATTTTTACCAGATGGTACTTGAATCTGGAATGACTGCACAAAATATCTACACATTTTGTAAAGAGATTAAATCACTTATTTATATAATGTCACTGGCCTAACCTTATACCAATTCTGCTTTTATGTGCCCCCTAGAAAAAAAGAGGTTATTAACCGTATCTGGTACATATTTAAAATTAAATACATAATTTCGACATGGTCTTAGAACCCTTGTATTTACATTATACCACCCCACTACTAAGCACCTCATAAAGTTCTTCACTTTACTAATTGGATCACCTTGGATCGCATAAACTAATTATTTATCTTCTTGCACAATCTTGTGTGAAACTGTTATCATTTGTTAATATTCATTTCCTTACCATTAACTGTTTTGAAAAAAAAAAAATAGAGATTTAAAAAAAAAAAGCAATCAGAAATTTTAAAGAAACATTTTATAGAGAAACATTATCCTACATCATTTACAGTATTTGTAACACAATTACGTTTTAAGAATGTCATAGAAATGATCAGGTTTTAGAGAGATATTTTCAAGAAGATAATTCTTTATTTGGATCTATAATTGGATCTTTATTAAAACAAACTTGTTAATTAACAGATAATTATAATCATCTGCACACTTACGAAACATATGAATTATAGTAAAGGAACCTTTACCGTTTCATTTAAGATGCCATCATACAGTATATAGACAAAATATTTTGTGACTGTTAAAGAGTAGAAGTAAACAAATAGTCAAGTAACTGCCAATTAAAAATTTCATCATATTTGACAAATAAAACACAATGTAATCCTACCACAGTTTGCTTTACATTTTAAACTGTAAATTGAAATATAAATACAAAATTATTTCTTTAATCAATTCATCCAATACAATCTCCCCTTTTTAAAGCTTCTACGGCTTTTGGAGGAAACAGCTAAAAATTACTTTTAATGTTCATTAAATTATAGATTTTTGTTTAAATGGAAGACATCTCCTCCTTGTTAATAATTCAATTATATCTCAATCTTTTTATTTTTATTATATTGTTATGCCAAAATAGAAAATGCAATATCTCCACTTTCTTTATCTAAACATAATTCGATTTGATTATTCGACAATAGGAAATAATATATCAACATACTATTGATTTAGGATTGTCATAGTTTCTTCTTCTGTGTATTGTTATCTTATTACATAGTAATAATACAGTATGTCTGATAGCCAAGATATTTTAAAAAGTCTCTCCTTCCTACTATGGAGTTGGTTTAACTATCTTATTTTATATTATGAAATCATATTATGAAATTGGTTCTGTACACTTTTGCTAGTAAGGTTCAAAAAGTATTTGTGTACAATGGCTTCATTTCTGCCTTTAATTTTCACTTATTCATATGAAAACTGGTTTCAGTATGCTCTTTAGTTTCAATAAATTCACACAAGTTATTTATGCGTATGTTCCATCACTGTAACTTTCTCCTTTTATAAGTCCTACTATAATATTAGAATATTAGTTATAGAACTAACCATCTGTAATGAGACTCTTCCTTCATTTACACCAGTTGTAGTGTGAATTAAACAATTTGTTGTTTTACACACACTCTACCCCTGTAGTTTTTGTACATTTCTAACCCTGTTCATTCAAACATAGATTAGGTTATTTCAATGCATTCCCACATTGATTAAGTTTATTAGCTATACACAGCAATGATGGATGAGGACAGCCCTTTCACTTGGCTTGTTTAAGAGAACGAAAACCTTTGAAAGCACCCCACTTCTTAACTTTAATTTAATATATCAAAACTCCCTTATAAGGGAAATTCTGACACATTGTTTCTGGTGCACCAGTGTAATTTGACAATATAATCTATCAGTCAATATATCTAGAACTCATTTTCCTTCTTGAGGTTAACCTTAAAATATTGCATGTCTATTGAAATCTTACTTTGTCCTTTACCCATATTTTCTATATATCAATGTGCACAGTTTTTAGTAAATATACCAGCATATATACAAACCTTATGTCTGTTTGTTTTCAGTTTCACAGCACCGCCATGTCCTATTCCTTCTGGCTGTGTCTGCTCCTGACCCTGGATATGGGTGAGCGGATCTTTTATAACCTTGGTGATGACCAATCGTACCTCCTCCATTCCCTCTTATCCTCAACAATATAAACCTTCTTTGTACACAGTTAGGGCGCCAGAACATTTATCAAAGACCTTCAGTCTAGACTTTGTACGTTGCTGTCTAGTTGGAATCTTGCTGATACATTTCTATTACTAAATCCTGTTGGCATATTCCTGGTGCTGAACCCTGCTGGTATATTCCTGATGCTATATCTGGTTGGCATATTCTTGATGTTGTATCTGGCTGGCATATTCCTGGTGCTGAACCCTGCTGGCATAGTGGCTTAGTGGTTAGCACTTCTGCCTCACAGCACTGGGGTCATGAGTTTGATTCCCGACCATGGCCTTATCTGTGTGAAGTTTTTTGTTCTACCCGTGTTTCTTCCAGGTGATCCAGTTTCCTCTCACTCTCCAAAAACATACTAGTAGGTTAACTGGCTGCTATTAAATAACCCTTAGTCTCTCTCGCTGTGTGTGTGTGTGTGTGTGTGTGTGTGTGTAAATTAGGTGGCTTAGATTGTAAGCTCCAATGGGGCGGGGACTCATGTGAATGAGTTCTCTGTACAGCGCTGCAGAATTAGTGGTCCTATATAAATATATAGATGATGATGATGATGATGATATTCCGAATGCTGTATCCAGCTAGCATATTCCTTGTGCTTTATCTGTCTGGCATATTCCTGGTGCTGTAGCCTGTTGAGCTATTCTTGGTAACCTGTGGATTAGCCAATTCCATACTGCTTTGCACCGGGCTCTGGTGAAGATTGACGTTCCCCCCGGGGATAGGTAGCGCAAACTTGTGCTGGTTCCGGATCACATCCTTTTTGTTTCCTGATATCTTACAAGACAAGAAACAATTTTAAGAAATAAGTTATTAGATGTAAAAACGATAATGTGTTTAAATATGATAAATATACACATTCATATATTTCTGATATTTAACTATAATAACTTACTTAACCGTAAGCTCTTAACTATATTAACTTATTCAACTGTAAGTTCTTTACTAAATATACTCAACTTTATTTTTCAGCCACATGTCTACACATAATACTCATCCCATATGTGTAGGGAACTGCTGTTCATACAATCCTTAATTATTTCTAATTCATACCAGACAGTCATTTATACAGCCATTTTTGTCTGGTCTTGTGGACAGAGCTATTATTATACAACTCTCTATGAGAAGTTAACAGATAATGACACACACAATGCCAAATGTTAATCCTAAATAGTTTAAACATATTGTTATTTCCTATCAGGAGCCATGAAATCTGTTTCTGGATTGAAGATAACTCTCTCGTCACAAGATTAAAGTTACCAATAGCTGGGACCAGGTGAATAATGTCACTCTTGCTAATATCTATCAGAATGTGATTGAAATAAATCGGGTACAAATCACTAATAAAGCTGTAGGCAGAGGTGCAAATACTCAATCTACAAGAGCTACCATCAGTTCCTGTTTTCAGCAGAATCTATTTTTCTGGGTCAGTAACACCTGTTTCTACAGGCAGATATCCTGAGAACATGACTTGTTGGTAGCTATTGTTAGGAACTCTTCCAGCCGGCACAACACAACCCGGAGTCTACTCTGTCAGTCAGGTGTTCACTGGAGCCCCTGATGGTGGGGACAGACTGGGCTGCAGACTGACAGAGGGTCGTGAAGTGTGTACCGGCTGGGGAGAACCCAGGCAAGAAGAGTCAGGTCCACGTAGAGGTCAAAAGGCCGGCAGCAGGTATCAGTATCGATGAACAAGCTGAGGTCAGAGGTCACAGGCAGAGAAGCGGAACGGGTAAACGAGCCAAGGATCAGGGTCACAGGAAACACAAGCAAAGTCCAATACAAAGCCAAGGATCAAACACGGGTAGTCAAAACGTAGATAACAGGATACAGGAACTGGAACAAGCAGGTCAGCAGACTGGAGCACAGAAGCTATAACCGGCAATGAGGCAGCAGACCTCATTGCCTTAAATACAGACACAGACCAATCAGCAGTTGAACACACTCCTGCAGGCTAATTTACTAGTATCCAGCAGGGCCAATCAGGGCTTGCCCCTGACCTACACAGTTGCAGGCTAATGCCTGTTAATAAGCCTAATAGAATCAGCCCACAGGCCGCCTGCTATGCGCATGCGCCCGGCTACCAGCACCGCCGGGACGCAGCGCTAATGTACTAGCGTCTGGCTGTTGCCCTGGTGACGGCCGGACAGGAAGAGGAAATGACGTCCCGGTCGTCAAGGTGACGGCCGGGACGCTGGGGCGCATGAGAAGCGAGCCGCGGCGGCTGTGAGTACCGCCGCGGCTCGTGACAGTACCCCCCCCTTGAGGTACCCAGGTTTTCTTGGAAATTTCCTGAAGAATTCCTTCAATTGTTTGGGAGCATGGAGTTGTCTCCGCGGAACCCAAGAGCGTTCTTCTAACCCGCGGTTCCTCCACTGTACCAAAAAGTGCACCTGTCCTTGCACTTTTTTGGAATCCAAGATTTTCTGAACACTGTACCTCTGAGGCTTGCCTGAAGACTGGGCTTGAGCTGGATAAAGAACTGGTTTTAACAGAGAACAATGAAATGTGTTTGGAATTCTTAATGAGCCCGGAATTTTTAACCTAAATGCAACAGAGTTCACCTGCTTGATGATGGAAAACGGCCCGATGAATTTAGGGCCCAACTTCTTGCAGGGTTGCTTCAGCCTGATATTTTTTGTAGAAAGCCAGACTTTCTGGCCAACCTTAAGAGAGCAGATGGTACGGTGTCGGTCCGAACTTTTTTTTGCAACAAGTGAGGCTTGCACTTTGTTCCAGATAACTCTGAGATCCCTGGCAGTGGAACGGATCTCCTGGATACCAACGGACTGGAGAGAATACAAAGAGTTCGATCTGGGGTGAAAACCATAATTGCAAAAAAACGGAGAGGTTTTGGTGGAGGAGTGACAGGAGTTGTTACAGGCAAATTCCGCCCAGGGCAACAAGGAGGACCAGTTGTCATGGAACTCCGACGTGTAGCATCGCAAGAACTTCTCCAAACACTGGTTAACCCTTTCCGTCTGCCCATTTGACTGAGGGTGGTATGCTGATGACAAACTAATCTTGATTCCCAGGAGGGTACAGAATGATCTCCAGAACTGCGCAATGAACTGAGAACCCGATCGGAGACGATGTCTGTAGGGAGTCCATGGAGGCGAAAAATGTGTTGAATTAACAGGACGGCCAAATCTCGAGCAGTAGGAAGCCTGGCTAGTGGAATGAAATGCGCCATCTTGCTAAACCGGTCTACCACGACCCAAATGGTATTGTGTCCTGCAGAGGGTGGTAGATCAACTATAAAGTCCATGGATAGATGTGTCCAAGGTTTAGCAGGAGCGGCTAACGGAACTAACTGCCCTACCGGGCGAGTCCTGGGAACCTTGTTCCTGGCACAAACTTCACAGGACAGGACGTGACTTTTGACGTCGGCAGACAGAGATGGCCACCATACGGTACGGGAAAGTATCTCTAGTGTTTTGTAGATGCCAGGATGTCCAGCAGTCCGACTGTTGTGTGCTTCAGCAAGAACTGTCTTCCTTAAATGAACTGGGACGAACAACCGTCCTACCGGAGTGTTGTCAGGAGCCAACTTCTGAAACCTTTGTAAGGTACAGCTCAGATCTTGAGTTAATCCGGCATGGACCATGGATACAGGAACAATAGGCTCTGGGTTAGTGACTGGGGCATGATGTGCCAGAAAACTTCTAGACAGGGCGTCCACTTGAATATTTTTAGAACCAGGACGATAAGTGATAATAAAGTTAAATCGGGTGAAGAACAGTGACCACCGAGCCTGACGGGGGTTTAGACGTTTAGCTGACTGAATATACTGCAGATTCTTATGATCCGTTATAACGGAGATCTGGTGTGCAGCGCCTTCCAACCAGTGTCGCCATTCCTCAAAGGCCCATTTAATTACTAGCAATTCTCGATTTCCCACATCATAATTGGTCTCCGCTGAGGAGAATTGGCGGGAAAAAAAGGCACATGGATGCAAGCGGTGAGTCTGAGGATCCTTTTGTGACAAAATAGCTCCAGCACCGACGTCAGAAGCATCTACCTCGAGAATAAATGGTACCTTTGGGTCCGGGTGTCTGAGGACCTGAGCGGACACAAAAGCTTCCTTTAAGGTTTTAAATGCATTTATTGCTTGCCGTGACCAAACAGCCGGATCACCCATTTTGCGAGTCAAGGAAACGATAGGAGCCACGATGTCAGCAAAACCGACAATAAATCTCCTGTAATAATTGGCGAATCCTAGGAATCTCTGGACCGCCTTGAGGTTATTGGGTTGTACCCAATCCAGGATTGCCTGGACCTTGGTGGGGTCCATGGAGAAACCCTCTGAAGAGATTATATAGCTAAGAAAGGATACCTTCTTAACCTCAAACTCACATTTTTCGAGTTTCGCGTAGAGATGATGTTCTCGTAGTTTCTGTAGGACTTGTCTGACATGACTCCGATGTGCCGGCAATGAATTGGAATATATGAGAATGTCATCTAAGTAGACAACAACAAAGTGTCCCAGGAACTCACGTAACACCTCATTAATCAAATCCTGGAACACAGCAGGAGCGTTACTAAGGCCAAACGGCATGACCAAGTATTCGTAGTGGCCCGAGAGCGTGTTGAACGCCGTCTTCCACTCATCACCTGCTCTAATGCGTATGAGGTTATAAGCACCACGAAGGTCGATTTTTGTGAAGACTGTTGCTCTTCTTAATTGATCAAAGAGTACAGAGATGAGAGGAAGCGGATAGGTGTTTTTAACCGTAATCATATTCAGTCCCCGATAATCGATACATGGTCTGAGTCCACCGTCCTTCTTGGACACAAAGAAGCACCCAGCCCCTACTGGAGACTTAGATGGCCTGATGAAGCCTTTCTCCAGATTTTCATCAATGTACTCCTGCATGGATTTGGTCTCTGGACCGGAGAGAGAATACAAACGTCCCTTGGGTAGTTTAGTACCTGGAATTAACTCGATGGCACAGTCGAACTCCCGGTGCGGTGGTAGAATATCAGCAGCCTTTTTAGAGAAGACATCCCAGAAGTCATGATACTGGGAGGGAAGCTGCTCTGGAATGGACCGAACCACACGTAGAGGTAATGTCAAACAGGACTGTGAACAATGAGAGCTCCACTGGATAATCTCTCCTTTTGCCCAATCTATGACAGGGTTATAACAGGATAGCCAAGGATGACCTAGAATCAAAGGCACTGATGGGCATTCAATGAGACGAAAGACTATAGATTCGGAGTGGAGAGCCCCAATCCTCAATTGTAGTAGCGGGGTCTCCCAGGTAACTTTACCGCCTGGCAATGGAGCACCATCTAAGCCACATACCGTGATGGCGGACTCGAGTCCAACCCGCGGAATTCCAGCAGAGCGGGCAAACTCGAAGTCCAAGAAGTTATCTGCAGCTCCACTATCAATGAAGGCCGCCAGACCCACAGAACAAGCACTGAACGTGAGCTGTGCAGGAACCAATACCGCATTTTTTGGGGAGACAATTTGTAGACCTAAGTGAACTCTCCCCTCGTTCCCTAGGCATGCTCGTTTCCCGACTTCTTTGGGCAAGAACGGGAGAAGTGGCCTCTTGCGCCACAATATAAACATAAGCCTTGTGACCGTCTCCTGTCTCTTTCCTCAGAGGAAAGACGGTATGCTCCCAATTGCATTGGTTCCTCACCATCCTGGGAGATAGGAACGAAGGCGGATGGAGGTGATGACGTTTCATTTTCAGTTTTCCGCTCTTTATATCTCCTGTCAATTTTAATGGAGAGGTGCATCAGATCCTCCAGAGAGCTAGGAGACGGGTATTGCACCAGCGAATCTTTAATCTGTTCGGATAGGCCGACACGGAACTGACTACGTAAGGCAGGGTCGTTCCATCCACTGTCAGGTGACCATCTACGGAATTCCGCGCAGTATTCTTCTGCCGACCGTCGGCCTTGTTTCAAGGACCGTAGATGAGCTTCCGCGGAGGCCACTCGATCCGGGTCATCATACAGTAAACCCAATGCCTCAAAGAAGGAGTCTACGGACTGCATGGCCGGACTGGTCTGTGGCAAAGAAAATGCCCAGGACTGGGGGTCACCCTGTAGAAGGGAAATAATAATCCCAACTCGTTGCTGCTCTGAACCGGAGGAGCGGGGTCTCATCCAAAAATAGAGCTTGCAGCTCTCCCTGAAGTTCCGAAACAAGGTTCTATTTCCGGAGAACCGATCCGGTAAATTCATTTTGGGCTCACAGATGGGATCTGGAGGAGATTGTGAAGCTTTTGTGGCTTCTTCTTGAACAGACATACGCTCAGCCAATCCCTGCATCATCTGATACAAAGACTCAACATGGCCTGCTAGGGTTTGTGCCGGAGACAATGTGGATCTACTTGCATCCATCCTAATCTTGTCTCCGTGAGTGGGCCGGTTATAATGTTAGGAACTCTTCCAGCCGGCACAACACAACCCGGAGTCTACTCTGTCAGTCAGGTGTTCACTGGAGCCCCTGATGGTGGGGACAGACTGGGCTGCAGACTGACAGAGGGTCGTGAAGTGTGTACCGGCTGGGGAGAACCCAGGCAAGAAGAGTCAGGTCCACGTAGAGGTCAAAAGGCCGGCAGCAGGTATCAGTATCGATGAACAAGCTGAGGTCAGAGGTCACAGGCAGAGAAGCGGAACGGGTAAACGAGCCAAGGATCAGGGTCACAGGAAACACAAGCGAAGTCCAATACAAAGCCAAGGGTCAAACACGGGTAGTCAAAATGTAGATAACAGGATACAGGAACTGGAACAAGCAGGTCAGCAGACTGGAGCACAGAAGCTATAACCGGCAATGAGGCAGCAGACCTCATTGCCTTAAATACAGACACAGACCAATCAGCAGTTGAACACACTCCTGCAGGCTAATTTACTAGTATCCAGCAGGGCCAATCAGGGCTTGCCTCTGACCTACACAGTTGCAGGCTAATGCCTGTTAATAAGCCTAATAGAATCAGCCCACAGGCCGCCTGCTATGCGCATGCGCCCGGCTACCAGCACCGCCGGGACGCAGCGCTAATGTACTAGCGTCTGGCCGTTGCCCTGGTGACGGCCGGACAGGAAGAGGAAATGACGTCCCGGTCGTCAAGGTGACGGCCGGGACGCTGGGGCGCATGAGAAGCGAGCCGCGGCAGCTGTGAGTACCGCCGCGGCTCGTGACAGCTATTAAGTGCTGAGCACCTCTGCTGTAGAGAAGGATCCATGCAATATGAAGAATGATTTGTCATGCAGTGTGGCTACCATTCAAAACATAGAACAACTCTTGGTGCTAGGTATCCATATGCCCACAGTACTGTACACTCCCAAATGTGTGGATGTCATCTGGGGAAGCATATGACAAATGAGCAAATTCTTCAGAGGTTCATAGTGCTCGATGCATTTTCAACAATCAAACATTTTTTCAGTGACTGTTCAATATGCCAAAGAAAATGTATTAAACCTTTGTTCGAAAAACGTATTATTCCTCAATTGATTGTAGATGTTCCCTTTGAATAAATAGCCATGGATCTTGAAAAATCATCTAAAGGGCATATATTATAATAGCTTTATACTATGCCACTTATCCAGAAGCAGTAGCCTTCATAAATATGGCATTTAAAATGGTTGCTAAAGACTTAATCCTTATGTCATCACACCTAGGAATACTTCAAGAGACTTTGATGTACCAAGGGACCACATTCATATCTAGACTTATAGAGGAGTTTTGTCGGCTTTAGGGGAAAAACAGTGCACGCCATCAATGTATTGTCCTCAAATTGATGGACTAGCAGAACAGATTAAACACATACTGGACACATATGTTTAGAAAAGTGACACAAAAAGAGCGAGACTGGGACACACTTTTGCCCTATTTGCAATTTGAAAGCTCCCACAGGATTTAGTTCTTTTGAGTTGTTGTATGGGAGACATTTGTGAGACATGACAGATATGCTGAAGGAGCTGTAGGAGCAGCAAACTGTTCTTTTAAACCAAAGGAGCAAGCACTAGCCATTAAGAGAACAATCATGATTCACAATGTATTTTCCACTCTTCTGGAACATATCAATCTTATTCAACATGATGTTATTACTACTTGGGGGTGGGAAGATTAATACAGAAACTGTACATGGCACTTGAAGCAAGAACAAATAAATACAATAATACCAATGAAATGTTAGAGCTAGATATAATTAAATCCAATTGTGATGGTTCCAAAAGCAGATGGCACCATTAGGGTCTGCAATGATTTCAAGCACAGAATATCTGGATTTGATGCCTACCAAATGCCAAGGGTTGATGAATTAATTAATAATTTAGCTACTGGTTATTATCGGACATTAGATTTAGGCTACTCTAAGGCTCCTTTAACATCATTAGTTAAGGCAAATACAGCATTTTTTCATCCTTTTGACCTGTTCCATTATAACATTCTTTACATTTATTTCAAACTTTCATAAATCGATTTCTGAAGCCCAATGTTGCCTATGAGGCAGTTTACTTGGAGGATTGTGCGGTATGCTAAGTGGCCTGGGAGTCCCATTTGCCCTGAGTAGAGACTGTTTTGCATTATTTAAAGATAGTCAGGCTTAACACAAATTCCACAGAGTTTGTGATTGCCAAGAAAATAATGAAATAATAGTATTTATGTAATCATCAATGTCAGCTTAAAACTAGAGATGAGCACACTCGGATTTTGTGAATCAGAGCCCACCCGAACCTTTCCGATCTGAGTCGGATCCGAGACAGATCCGGGTATTGGCGCCAAATGAAAACTTGAAACCGAGGCTCTGAGTCATAATCCCGCTGTCGGATGTTGCGATACTCGGATCCTATAAATTCTCCGCTAGTCGCCATCTTCACTCGGGCATTGATCAGGGTAGAGGGAGGGTGTGTTAGGTGGTCCTCTGTTCTGGTAGATCTCGTGCTGTGCTGTTTAGTTCTGTGCTGTGCTGTGCTGTGTTCTACAGTATCAGTCCAGTGGTGCTGTGTGCTGTGCTCTGTCAATTTTGAGTTCAGTGGTGCTGCTGGGTCCTGTGTGCTGTGTCCTGTTCAGTCCAGTGGTCCTGTGTCCCGTGCTCTGTGCTTCTAAGGGCATAGTTATTTCCCCAATATTCCCAAGTGTTTAAAAAATTTAAAAAAAGTTAATAAAAAAAAAATACAAAAAATTTTTTTTAAAAAAATTTAATTACAACAAAATTTGCAAAACCAATCCTGCAATATTACCAAGTTCACACATTCTGCAGTATCTTGTGCTACATATAATGGAGAGCAAAAATTTGGAGGATAAAGTAGGGAAAGATCAAGACCCACTTCCTCCTAATGCTGAAGCTGCTGCCACTAGTCATGACATAGACGATGAAATGCCATCAACGTCGTCTTCCAAGCCCGATGCCCAATCTCCTAGTACAGGGCATGTAAAATCCAAAAAGCCCAAGTTCTTAAAAAAAAAGCAAAAAGAGAAACTTAAAATCATCTGAGGAAAACCGTAAAGTTGGCAATATGCCATTTACGACATGTAGTGGCAAGGAACGGCTTAGGCCCTGGTCTGTGTTCATGACTAGTGGTCCATCTTCACCCAAGGATCTTAGCCCTCCTCCTCCCCCCTACAAAAAATTGAAGAGAGTTATGCTGTCAGCAACAAAACAGCAAACAACTCTGCCTTCTAAAGAGAAATTATCACAAATCCCCAAGGCGAGTCCAAGGGTGTTGGTGGTTGTCAAGCCTGACCTTCCCATCACTGTACGGGAAGAGGTGGCTCGGGAGGAGGCTATTGATGATGTAGCTGGCGCTGTGGAGGAACTTGATGATGAGGATGGTGATGTGGTTATTGTAAATGAGGCACCAGGGGGGGAAACAGCTGATGTCCATGGGATGAAAAAGCCCATCGTCATGCCTGGTCAGAAGACCAAAAAATGCACCTCTTCGGTCTGGAGTTATTTTTATCCAAATCCGGACAACCAATGTATGGCCATATGTAGCTTATGTAAAGCTCAAATAAGCAGGGGTAAGGATCTTGCCCACCTAGGGACATCCTCCCTTATACGTCACCTGAATAACCTTCATAGTTCAGTGGTTAGTTCAGGAACTGGGGCTAGGAACGTCATTGGTACAGGGACACCTAAATCCCATGGTCCAGTTGGATACACACCAGCAACACCCTCCTCATCAACTTCCTCCACGATCTCCATCAGATTGAGTCCTGCAGCCCAAGTCAGCAGCCAGACTGAGTCCTCTCCAATACGGGATTCATCCGAGGAATCCTGCAGCGGTACGCCTACTACTGCCACTGCTGCTGTTGCTGCTGTTAGTCGGTCATCTTCCCAGAGGGGAAGTCGTAAGACCGCTAAGTCTTTCACAAAACAATTGACCGTCCAACAGTCGTTTGCCATGACCACAAAATACGATAGTAGTCACCCTATTGCAAAGCGTATAACTGCGGCTGTAACTGCAATGTTGGTGTTAGACGTGCGCCCAATGTCCGCCATCAGTGGAGTGGGATTTAGAGGGTTGATGGAGGTATTGTGTCCCCGGTACCAAATCCTGTCGAGATTCCACTTCACTAGGCAGGCGATACCAAAAATGTACAGAGAAGTACGATCAAGTGTCCTCAGTGCTCTGAAAAATGCGGTTGTACCCACTGTCCACTTAACCACGGACATGTGGACAAGTGGTTCTGGGCAAACGAAGGACTATATGACTGTGACAGCCCACTGAGTAGATGCATCGCCTTCCACAGCAACAGCAACAGCTGCATCAGTAGCAGCATCTACAAAATGGCTGCTCGTGCAAAGGCAGGCAACATTGTGTATTACAGGCTTTAATAAGAGGCACAATGCTGACAACATATTAGAGAAACTGAGGGAAATTATCTCCCAGTGGCTTACCCCACTTAGACTCTCATGGGGATTTGTGGTGTCAGACAATGCCAGTAACATTGTGCGGGCATTAAATATGGGCAATTTCCAACACGTCCCATGTTTTGCACACACCATTAATTTGGTGGTGCAGCATTACCTCAAGAGTGACAGGGGTGTGCAGGAGATGCTTGCGGTGGCGCGCAAAATTGCTGGACACTTTCGGCATTCAGCCAGTGCCTACCGCAGACTAGAGGCACATCAAAAAACCATGAACCTGCCCTGCCATCACCTCAAACAAGAGGTTGTGACGCACTGGAACTCCACCCTCTATATGCTGCAGAGGATGGAGGAGCAGCAAAAGGCCATTCAGGCCTACACAGCCACCTACGACATAGGCAAAGGAGTGGGGATGCGCCTGAGTCAAGCGCAGTGGAGACTGATTTCCGTGTTGTGCAAGGTTCTCCTGCCGTTTGAACTTGCCACACGAGAAATCAGTTCCGACACTGCCAGCTTGAGTCAGGTCATTCCCCTGATCAGGCTGTTGCAGAAGCAGCTGGAGAAAGTGAGGGAGGAGCTGGTAAACCATTGCGATTACACCAAGCATGTAGCTCTTGTGGATGTAGCCCTTCGTACGCTTTGCCAGGATCCGAGGGTGGTCACTCTTTTAAAGTCAGAGGAATACATTCTGGCCACCGTGCTCGATCCTCGGTTTAAAGCGTATGTTGTGTCTCTGTTTCCGGCGGACACAAGTCTACAGCGGTGCAAAGACCTGCTGGTCAGGAGATTGTCCTCTGAAGAGGATCGTGATATGCCAACAGCTCCACCCTCATTTTCTTCCACATCTATGACTGCGAGGAAAAAGCTCAGTTTTCCTAAAAGAGCCGCTGGCGGGGATGCTGATAACATCTGGTCCGGACTGAAGGACCTGCCAACCATTGTAGACATGTCTACTGTCGCTGCATTGGATGCTGTCACAATTGAAAAAATGGTGGAGGATTATTTTGCTGACACCATCCAAATAGACATGTCAGACAGTCCATATTGTTACTAGCAGGAAAAAAAAGGCAGTTTGGAAGCCCCTGTACAAACTGGCTCTATTTTACCTGAGTTGTCCCCCCTCCAGTGTGTACTCGGAAAGAGTTTTTAGTGCAGCGGGGAACCTGGTCAGTGAGCGGCGAAGGAGGTTGCTTCCTCACAACGTTGAAAAAATGATGTTTATAAAAATGAATAATCAATTCCTCAATGAAGTACAGCACTGCCCTCCAGATAGTACAGAGGGACCTGTGGTTGTGGAGTCCAGCGGGGACGAATTGATAATGTGTGAGGAGGAGGAAGTTCACACTGTAGGGGGAGAGGAATCAGAGGTTGAGGATGAGGACGACATCTTTCCTCAGTAGAGCCTGTTTAGTTTGTACAGGGAGAGATGAATTGTTGTTTTGGTGTGGGGGCCCAAACAAACCATTCATTTCAGCCACAGTTGTTTGGTAGGCCCTGTCGCTGAAATGATTGGTTTGTTAAAGTGTGCATGTCCTATTTCAACAACATAAGGGTGGGTGGGAGGGCCCAAGGACAATTCCATCTTGCAACTATTTTTTTGGCATTATGTGATCATTCAACAGTCGTTTGCCATGTTCAAAAAATGAAATCAAAAGTTAAATGCCCTGTCATTATTTAAAACAAGAGGGTTTGACGTGCTAGAATTAGTGTAGTGTTAATATGTTATAAACACTACACTTGGAACTTGGAGGAGGTATTGTGGCCCAGGTACACAGTCCAGAATTTTTTTTGGGGAAATTCAGAGCCGTGGAGGGTTTTTTATTAATTATATTATGGTGACCACTCCTCTACGCAGGTCAGATACATTTATTGGTGCGAATCATACAAGTTCAGGGTTTTTAAATTATATTGTGGTGACCACTCCTCTACGCAGTCCAGGTACATTTTTTGGTGCGATTAAGACCAGTTGATGGTTTTCAAATGGTTTTCATATTATATTGTGGTGACCCACTCCTCTACGCAGTCCAGATACATTTATTGGTGCGAATCATACAAGTTTAGGGTTTTTAAATTATATTGTGGTGGCCCACTCCTCTACGCAGTCCAGGTACATTTTTTGGTGCGATAAGACCAGTTGATGGTTTTCTTATTATATTGTGGTGACCCACTCCTCTATGCAGTCCAGATACATTTATTGGTGCGAATCATACAAGTTCAGGGTTTTTAAATTATATTGTGGTGACCCACTCCTCTACGCAGTCCAGGTACATTTTTTGGTGCGATAAGACCAGTTGATGGTTTTCATATTATATTGTGGTGACCCACTCCTCTACGCAGTCCAGATACATTTATTGGTGCGAATCATACAAGTTCAGGGTTTTTAAATTATATTGTGGTGACCACTCCTCTACGCAGTCCAGGTACATTTTTTGGTGCGATTAAGACCAGTTGATGGTTTTCTTATTATATTGTGGGGACCACTCCACTACGCAGTCCAGAAAGATACCTCGTTGCAACGTTTTGGACTAATAACTATATTGTGAGGTGTTCAGAATACACTGTAAATTAGTGGAAATGATTGTTATTGAATGTTATTGAGGTTAATAATAGCGTAGGAGTGAAAATAAGCCCAAAAACTTGATTTTTGAACTTTTTATGCTTTTTTCAAAAAAAATCCGAATCCAAAACCTTAAATCCGAACCAAAACCTTTCGGCAGGTGTTTTGCAAAACAAATCCGAACCCAAAACATCGCGGAAATCCGAATCCAAAACACAAAACACGAGACACCAAAAGTCGCCGGTGCACATCCCTACTTAAAACACAGATAAACAAACTAGAAGTGAATAAGCTGTGGCCCAGGTCATCTGTACTGCCTTTATTACATATTTAATGATACAGAACTGAAAAAAATCTGTTTTTAACCATAAACTGCTTTCCTGGGTGTCACACCCAAGAGAGATGCTACCTGCTGGTATTTGCGCTGCTGAAACTGGAGGCACTGAGTTTAACGTGTCCCTGATCTTCACCAAAGAACCCCTGCAAGGAGGTATGGATTTGACTGCTAGGGATGCGCAGGTCGCGGTTCTCCAGTACAGCTGCCAGGACAGTGTTTGGGATGTTCAACACTGGACAAGCTGAACAAGTGGCGGATCCAGGGGGGGGGCGATCGGGGCATTCGCCCCCCCTAGCAGCAATAAGCTAGGTCCCAGCCGCCGATCAAAATGGGAGGGGCGGGGCTAAGTGTGATCAGGGGCGGGGCTAAATGTGGGCCAGCCAATCAGAGTGGTCCTAGCCGACGATCACAACGGGAGGGGGCGGGGCCAATCGCGGGCGGAAGGCGGGGTTTAACGCGAGCCAGCCAAGCAGAGCAAAGGAGGGGCGTGATTATGCAAAATCGCCCCCCCTAAACATAAAGTCTAGATCCGCCCCTGAGCTGAACGACACTACAGAGATGGCAGCAACGGGGAGCTAGGATAAGAATTACTTTTGTATCACATGTGAAATAAAAATGGATAAATGGCTTTGATTCAGCACAGCTGTGGATCAAGTGTGACACAGCACAATTCATACAGGAATTCACATTTTTATGTATGCAAACACTAATGTAATTAAAGCATTAACATATAACATATGAAATAAAGCTCATTTCCATCTGGAGCCCACAAAGAAAATAATATGTTTGGATCCTTTACATAAAGTTATTCACTAAAGCAAAGAGTGAATGTAGATAGACTGCTCCAGAGAACTGCATTATTATTTTGTAAATAGCAATGTTTCAGGCATGAATGTATAATAAAACTACTGGCACCTTCAACAAGAGAGTTACTCTATGAGACTGCTGTTGGAATCACTTTTAAAGTCACCTAACAAATGATGTTTTTTTTTGTTGTAGTACAACATAGAAGACATTTAGGGCTTTATTATTTGCATTTATTTATATCTCAGATTTTCTACTATAGCCTTTTGAAAAATCTGAATATACAGTATATCTGATATGATACATTTTCTACATGCTGTAAATTGCATATTACATTACCAAATGAATTAATATAGTAAAAAATATTCAGCCTCTAATTCCTAGGGGAAGTCAGCAGAATCTTATATCTGATGCAACCAAGTGACGTAACTGAGGCAACCTTCTGCCAAATGTAATTAAAATAAGTATACAAGATGCTGTGATCACATCAGTTTCTTGATCTGTACTTTATAATCATATGAGGGAAGATAAAGGATAGAAATCTAATAAAACATAGAACAAGTTGTCTGAGATGGTTTTAGATTAACACACAAGTAACCAAACACATATAACCACACACATACACTGTGTTAAATGAAAGGGAACTTTAAATGGGAGTAGTGGGTCAATATATCTGCAGTGATAGCAATGTCTAAAATCTCTTTCAGTTACAGATAAAAAACCTATTGCTCTCGGTTTCACTTGTTATTTCAGTGCAGACAAATAATGAAGACGCTTGTGTATTTAATAGAAGGGCATGGAATGCGCACAGAAGGATTGTTATGACTGTGGGTTTGGTGACTATGGAGTGGCAGATAATTTATAGGAGAGTCCGCTTCCTATCAGAATATGGATAATAACAAAGCAGCGCTCAAACCATAGATGTGGGTATCAGTGTGTCTGATGTGGAAAACTTGAATGATGTTAAGGCTAAATGATTAAATAAAATTGGTAATATATTTGTCTGCAATGTCTACTGAATCCCTATCAGGTGACAGACAGAGATATGAGCTCAGTACAGCCCACTGCTGCACCGATACAAATCTGATCAGCAGCAATCAAAATAAAAAAAAACAATACAAATAAAACAATAAGCAAAATTGATAATATCTCAGAAGTAAAAATTCAAATCGACAGTTCAAAATGCAACAAGAATGTGTGTACAGCCAATTGCTATTTTATGTCCATTCAACACCAGTATATGGTCCTCTGTTTTAATTCCAATGCCAAATGCCGTCAAATGTTGGACAGAGAAAATGTAATCCAAATACTTGCGTGTGTGGTGCATGACAGTCTCAATAGCTCTCCTTAGTTGAGGTACCCATAGAGTCGAGGATCGTGGGTTAATCAAAGGTCAGCTACTGCTGGTGGTGGAGATGCTCGTAGTTTGTGGCGATATCTGTAGAATGCTGGCGTGCGTTCCAGTTTGGAACACACGTAGCTAGTTCCTGGTGTAAAGTAATTGGACTATGAGTTTCGTCACATGACAGTGAGTTTCTCAAGGCTGGTAGTGTCTGTATTTAAACCTATGTCAAACATTTAGAGGAGTTGTAATCACACAATACTAAACCTAGAGACAAGTACATATAACAGTTTACAAAATTAATATAACAATATTTTTAAGCAATTAAATACAAACACTTAATCAACAAAATATTTAAAAATCACAGAAACAAGGTTGTTTAGATGAGAAATAGAGGCAGAGCACAACTTCCATTTCTATCTTGCGATACCTACATTTACTTATTTGAAACTGAGGAGCTGTGTGTTTAGGTTGTTTCTACAGATGTGACAGGCGTAAAATTGGCAACAGGCAATCCATGCTGCCCTTCATGTACCGCACCATAGCACTTTAAAGAAACACATTGCAACGAGTTGCAGGGGTTCCACAAAGTCTTAAGGTTCTAGTACCTCCAGACCTTGAAGAGCTGGATTTCCCATTGATATCAATAAGAAATGTAAAATAATGATAAATAAATATAATTGATAGTGTGGACCCAGCTCCTTAAAGAAATAACCAGAACCAGTTCTACAGCCTGAGCTGCTCACCACTAAAGCAGGGGGACAATGAGCGTGAAAGTCCCTGCAAAGCGGTAATAAGCACAGGTTATGCCAGCCCAAGCAACATGGGGCTGAATTCCCTGGTGAAATCAGTCCTTAGGGACAACCAGTCCCATGCTGAATAGCACTAGGGCTCATCTGGGCATCCCCTGGGGTGGTAGGGGCAAGATTAATAGTGTTAGGTGAAAAATAAAGTTCTATTGTGGTACCACCTCAATCACTGGACTTTTAGGATGTATTTTTTCCTATTATATTATGTAGCTCAGAACTAAATGTAAATATGAATTGCTTGAAAACAGAAAAAACATAAATGTGATACGCATAACAAAAAAAAAGAATGTTGATTTATTTGGAGTACGTGCAAAACTTTTTACTAGCCTAAAACAAATGAAGTCATTTACAATGTTACACAAATATAATACTAACTGTGACATAACCAGGGGAACAGGTGCCATCAGGGCTGCCATCAGAAATCGTGGGGCCCAATACAAATGAAACAGGCAGCAGTTCCCCCCCCCCCCCGATAATACACCCCCTCCCTGTAAACCCCCCCACACCCGTGAACACCCTTCCCCCCCAAAAAAAAACACCTTAATTGATGACATTATGGGAGAAAATAACTATTATCCCTCAAGAGAAACAGCTTAACCCATTATCATACGTTTGAAAGATGATAGTATCCGCACAGAGTTAGGATAAACCTCATTTCTATAATTATTACTCTACAATATTTAGGGGAGGAGGTGCTTCTCCCATTGTAATCACATAAAGGAAAGAGAGTAATAGGATAGGAATGCTTTGTGAATCCATTAAAGAGATTATGTTAAAATACACTGGTTAGTACCTTTATTAATATACATTAAAAAATTAATCAGCCCCAAACATATATACAGACATTATCCTACTTGTAAGCCTAATCTCCTCCAAAATGCAGGGTAAAAAAAGGTGAAAATAAAATATCTATAAAATATACTTACCCAGATGTTGCAGCTGCTGCTCGTTGCTCCCTATTCTTACAGCGGCGATGGAAAACATCAGTGTGATGTCAGGTCACACCACACCATCTCACCGACAGGGAGAATCACATGATCGCAGGGGCGGAGCAATGATTCCCACGATTGACAGCTGCCTTGCTGTCACAGGCAGATCACATGATCGCAGGGGAATGATAGCTCCGCCCCTGCGATCGCATTTTGCTGCCTGGCTGAAGGCTGTGGCGGAGAGGTCGGTGACTGGAGGAAATTACAGCGCCCCCCGCTCCGGTAAGTGTGTGCCGCCGGGCCCCCTGGTGAGCCCGGGCCCGGTACAAGAGTATCCCCTGTACCCCCCTGATGGCGGCCCTGGGTGCCATCACCTTTACAACAAGGGGAAGGGGATTCATAAGTGTTCATCCTCCCCTTCAGATTAATTATCCTAGCAACCACAGACACCAGGTGTCACGATTTGGGGTCTTAGCCCTGTTTACGCCACTCGGTATCATATCACCATGCATCTCCCTCCTGTCAGAATGCAGCATTCTAAATCCTGGGACAAAGCATGACTTCTGTTTGCTGTACTAGAGGCTGCCATCTTGGGCGAGACATTTACTAAACATCTTTCTGAGTCTGAACAGCTGATCTTATCCACCAATTAGCTTCCTCTGCAGACTATAAGAGTCTCCTCCTATACTCAGCTATTTGCCAGTGCAACACTTCCTAGTGCCTAGTTCAACTTCACCACTGTTGCTGTGTTGATGCTTCATCCTGTTTGCTGTGATATGGACTTTAACCATTTAGCCTCTGAGTAAGTTCAGCTTCATCCTGTTTGTTGTGATACAGACTCCAACCATTTATCATTGTGTGAACTCTGCTTCACTTTGCTTGCTGTGATACAGATTTTAACCATTAACCCTTTGTGTGAATTCAGCTTCATTCTGCCTGCTGAAATAAAGACTTTAGCTATTAATTCGCAGTGTGGAATTAACTTCATTCTATTTGCTTGTGTACAAATTCCAGCTGTTACCTTCCGTGTAGATCCTCCTCTCTTCAATCTCTTCCTGTCTCTCCTTCTGGCTATCTGGGGTAGTAGGTTGTTGTTCTGAGTCATCCACATTCTGGAGTTATCTCTGTGTCTCAGGGTACCAACTTACATTTCCAAGCCTACCCCAGGTTCTGAGTTCTGAGTTGTCCAGGGCAACACTTGTATAGCCACTGCCTGAGTTCTGAGTCTTCTCAGTCCCAGTTGTAGTACTATATTTGTCTGAGTTTCTGATTTCTTGGAGGTACTGGGTCTCTGGTCATGGGTTCACGTCCCCCCTGTTTCCACATCCAGGTTCCAGTCCATCAGGTCCAGATTCCAGCCATCTATTTCAGTACGGAGTCCAGTCCAGCATTCCTCCTCCTAACATCCGGTATACAGGAATAGAGTAACCACTATGAGCAAGATATTCATCAGGCCTCCCAGATTCCAGTACATTCCTGCCACAGCTAGTCCCAAGGGTCCCAAGACAGATCCCAGAAACCCTATTGCCGTAACAACAGTTTGTCTAAGAAAAGTTACTACAACTTTCATAGCTGGGGTTCGCTGTCTTAATAGAGAAGGAACCATGGCTTTTTTCTCTACTAAATTGTTATCATGACTAACACTCAGTCCATGTGCACGATCTTGCTGAAATCAAGCTAGCCAACCCACATAGACCACCTCTGCTTTAAAACCTAGGGGGAGCTGACAAACTTGCCCCATCTCCAATGATTTTATTTTTTATAAAATAATTCAGAAAATCAATTGATAATCACATGATAAATAACATAATTAATGATGTCACTGATAACAGAGTATTTCAAACATTATTATATCACTGATATCACACAGCACCTCCTATGACATCGATAATTTCAAAGATCACAAAAATAATACAAAACATTCAGATTAAAATGATGCATAGCTATAGAGATGAGTACCTTATGATGCAGTTTCTCTGTAGTACACAGGAGGGATTGCACCAATATATGTATATTTTTATTATAAGATATATATCACATTTTTCAGTTTTTCTGTTTCTACTTTTACAATCTCAAGGTTATTGTTTGCGTGAAGTCAAGGAATCTCCAGTTAATGCTTTAGGTAAATAGTACCCTGCATGGGTACTGTATACCCTACTATATACCGTTCTTTGCTTTTTACCCTTCAAAACCAAATGTCTTCTTTCATGCCACAGTCCAACTGAAAATATCAATGAAGTAATGCAAATGGATGGCCATTAAGAATTAAGTGTTATCAGTTGGAGGGGTTAAGACACAATCAGTCAATCACAAGTGACTAGCTAGTGCTACTGAGCATCATCAAAAGATACTCCTTCTGACAGGTGTAAATACTACGTTTGCATCTTCATTCTTAATTCTGTGAGCACACACTTAATGCATTTGTATTATGCTTGCCTGCGCCTTCTCTCCATACCATATACAGCATAGTCCATTGTTACACTGTTGTACATTTGAGGCTTTCAGAGAACTCTATTCAAAGTACAGTGAAGTACAATTACAGCAGTGATGGCCAGAAAGATATTGCAAGGAACAGTAGTATTAGATACAGTATACAATTTATAGTAATATCAGCATAATATGCCAGGTATCAAAAAATCTTAACATCCCCTCCATTAAAAACAAAAGTCCCCAGCACAGAAAAAGGCATGGTGTTGGGTATGGTAACAAATAGATTGCT
This sequence comes from Mixophyes fleayi, assembly GCF_038048845.1. Classification (NCBI taxonomy): domain Eukaryota; kingdom Metazoa; phylum Chordata; class Amphibia; order Anura; family Limnodynastidae; genus Mixophyes; species Mixophyes fleayi. The sequence continues at coordinate 39,585,766 of NC_134411.1, read as the reverse complement.
GGGGAACTATACAAGACCCATGTTGATTAAACAACATTACCTATGCTATCTGACATGTATTGGCTACCATAAGATAGTGTTCTACTAATCATAATGATAATATCACAGGCCGCTCAGTGGTGGTCCTACTAATGAGATGTCGGTCCTGTCTACTAATTGTTACCAGCTTCCACTGCTGAAGGGTGAAGGAGATCTTCCCAACCAAACTAATGCATAGAGTCTCTAGGGAAAAGGTGGGACCCCAGAACGTAGAAAGTGTATCATTATGTGTGTACCCATTATACAACACAAAATATAAAAACCATCCATCTCACTCATATCCCCACTGTTTCTGATTTTTTGCATTCAAAACTACTCTGATTTGCTCTTTTCCACAACTTCTTTCTTCTCTCTTCCATTTTCTGTTCTTTTTGTTTCCTTTATTTCTCCAGTGGTATCCTGAAATTCTCAGAGGAGGATCTCTTATTTATATTCTACCTTGAGTTCAGATTGAATAAATATTCCCTCTAGCTATTAGGGGGGGAAATAATTTTGCAGCAAGTCTTCTAAATCCGGAAATGATATGAAGGTGCAGGTACCTACTAGTATGGTATATTAGCCCAAAAAACACTATATTAATTAATAAGGCAAAGTTACCTGCTGAAAAATATAGATCAAGCTTATCTGTACCAACTCTTGAGGTCCTCAGTGTTCCTACATTATGGATTGATGACAATTGTTTGAGATTAGGAAAGAGCATCAAGGCAGGGAATATATAGTGTAATAAAGTAACAAAATGCTTTAATAGAAACAGAATAAAGAATTATGTGTACATTAAAAGAAGTTGTAGATCACAGCATCTGATTTACAACAGGTATTCAGAAGGGTGGCTGCTACCTTATTACACCAAAGGTGTTATGAACCCCACAAGCAGCGACTGATTACCACTATACAGAAAACATGCCGCAGGATGGTTTTTACTATAAGCAGCCGCCTTTTCCGGAACCACACTGTTCACAGGTACTGAGATCCCCTGTGGATTTGATCCCAGTAGCGTATAGTTTTTAAGAGCCATGAGTGAGGTAGAGTCAGGGAGACTTGCAGCTATGGAGAACGCATAGACAAAACAAGACATACAGGACACAAAAGAGGAAGGTCAAGCCGGGTCAGAGGACAGGAGTGTACACAAGGTTAATACACAGGCAGAGAGTTCAAGGGCAGGCAGAAATCCAACAGGAAGGTCCAGTAAACAAAGCCAAACACACTTGATCCAGCAGCAGAAAATATACTAGTCGATATAGGATACAGGTACTTACCTAGGTAAACCTACCACCAGCAAAAAAAATAACGGCAATGAATGTATTTATGTAGATACTGGCCAATCAGCAGCTTGGTAGTGATCATGTGAGCAGAAAGTGGTGACTGCTCAGCTGCTAGGTAGTGAGTAGTGATGAGTTTTGCAAGAGTAAATCAATTAGCTGCAATGTGGAATACCCATTAGCAGCTCAGAAAGCAGGGGGAGTATGGTTGCTCAGCTACAGAAACACAGCAACTCTGGCATACATCAAAATCTGAAATTAATTTCTGTGACAGCAGAGCAACAAAGACATAACAAAGATAGTGTTTTGCATATTGTATCTGGCATTCTATAGGCTAAATTATGTTTATTTCACATTTGCTTTGATTCCAGTGCTTTATTATGCATAGACAGTAGGCTTAAATAAAATACTTGTTTTCATAAAGGATAGGGGTTAATTGAATTCCCTTTTTTAACAAATGTGTACTTGGCAGAGGTCTTGTTGATGTCAGATGTGGACTGGGACCTGGAGGATTTCAGATGATTCCAAGACAGTCAGTAATATAGAACTGTAGAAGAGCTAAATTATGCTGAGAAAAAGGTTATGACTCAGAGATTGATAAACTTGAGGAAAGGAGCACATCTCTGGGCTCAATAAATTACTAAACATAAGGCCAGTGTTTTAGTTGTCAGCTTGCTTTGGAGTGGTGGCCAGGCACATGATATTCCAGCACAGAGATGATAATTGTCTGCTTGTGGTAGAAGCTGACAGGGAACATCCATGTGGAGATGTTGGGAAATAAGAGGCAGCAAATAGCAGAGAAGGTTACATTCACACACCCTCCGAAGAGAAGTAGTCAGGATTAGGAGTCAGTTGCAGGAACCAGACTTAGGAACAAGGTCAATTTCCAGAGAAGTCGAGATGCATCAGCTAAAATGCAACACTCACCAGATAGCTGTAATGTTCAATAATTATAGCAAGAAATAGGAACATAGAGGTCTCTGAGGTTTAGCCATTTATATCAACCCCACATGCAACTGGATGCAAAGATCTTTTTTTTTTTGTGATCCCAGTAGTGGAATGTCTGGATATAGCAGAAAACATGGACATAAACAATAGGCTCCCAGGAACTTTCATCCAGGCCATAACCTTTCTATTTAATGAGATACTGTAATTGTCATTTCTGGATCAATGATCAATTTCTAAGGTTATATCAGATATAGCAGAAATTCAAGAGATACATGGAGTATGAGGAATCATGGATGAACGAGATATGTAGCTGCAGAAGAAGAGACTGTATTTTGGAATGATTAATGTTGAAGGGAATTCTGCTATTTGGAATGTATTGGGAACAGCCATTTTGAATGAAGTAAATAGAGCAATTTAGATATTTTTTTAAAGTCTGGTTGGTACTTATGATCTATCTATTGATTTGTAGGTGATAAGCAGTAATGAGTTGTAAGTTGATGCAGAAAAGACTGCAGAATAGTTTGCTCAAACAATACATAATTTGGGCCCCCTGATCTGAAAGGATGTCACCTGGAACACTGTGCAGTCAGAACACGTGCTGGATAGTTGGCATGGAAGTTTCTAATACTGAAGGCAACTTTTGAAAGGAATGAACTGTGCCATTTTGGTCTGGCCATTGACCATGACTATGATAGCTTTGAAGCCTTTGACCAAAGGAAGATCCACCACAAACTATAAGGCTGTGGAAACCCATAGCCTAGCTGGAACTGGTAGAATCTAAATTAGGCAAAAGCGTTTGCTGCCTGGTGTTTTTCAACTTGTGCATACTTCACAGAGAATCCTAATGCTGACATCACTGTGAACTTTGGTGCACCAAAACTTGTGACTGAAAAATTCAAGGTTTCATGAACCCTAATATGAACATATTTAAAATAGTTCCAGACATGCAGCATGGGGGGTGTAGCCATTTTTCTCAGCATCAGAGTTGGAAAATGATCTGATCATGTGGTTAACCATCAGACCTTTATAGATCTGACGACAGGAAGTTGAGTAGGGTGGAAATATATTTGTGCAGGACGGGTTCAGGCTTAGTATTGCTATAAATCACAGTTTCACCTAAATGAGAGAGGGTGTCTACTTGCTATATCATGTTTTAAGTTAAACTCAGCAAGGTATTGGGCCAAATGGGGACTGCAGCTGTGTCATATGTCTGTCCCCGCTCCAGACATGCCACGTCTTACCTGTAGGACAAGCCACGTCTCTCAGTTTGCCCTCCGCTCCTGCTATTTTGCCTTCCCCTGTCTTGCTCAGGCTCTCTGACGGAAGTTGGGTGCAGTCTCCTGCATTGCGTAGCAACCTTGCCTGTGGTTCTGTGCATGTACAAAACTTCTAATTCATTCTTTGAACTTTTCTGCTGACATCATAAAGATGCACCCACAGGTACTATTTTAGTGACTCATTTGAACTGTGTTACTATAAACTGTAAAGCTCAATCCTTCATGTTTTCTTAATATCTTCATTATCCGGCTTTATCAGGAACCACGCTTCTGGACCTCATCATCCAGCACCACTCTGAATCTGTCTTCCTACCATCGTATCAAGCTCCAGACAAATACCTGACCCTTCTGCAACTTCATCTGCCTACCTCCTGAATGCGCCTGCTACCAGCCACAGGAGTCCAATCACTGGAGACAGGTAATTGAGTTGTTTTCTTATTGTTACCGTGTCACAGAATAGGGTAATGTCACACACCACAGCAATCTTGGTTCAAACCCCAGGCAGACATAGATATATAGTGTTCCCTCTCAAAGCCTATCATTTCAAACACCTTGCCATGAAGATTAGGTCACTCACATTTTGGCGATTGGCTTACAGGTTTAGGATGTGGTTTTCTGGGATCTAGTGTTAGGTGAAATGTTCCAATCTGACTGCTATATGCAAACAGCACTTAGGTGCTAGGAAGGCTTTAAATAGTCCCGGTGTTGGTCATGATGCCACACAACAAAACAGACCCTTGGACTGTTCCTGTTTCACCCAGGCTAGTTGCGCCAACCACTTAACTTCTCTTCCTTGGACTTTTCCTTACTACAATACTGAGTTCTCCAATTGCTCATTATTATTCCACTTATAGCATTAACTCTATGTCTGCTGAGCCTAGAGACCTCGCTGTCAGCATTTACTAACTGTGACCGTGCTGCCTTTTAACTATGTCCAGACTATATGGTTCCCCAGATATTTAGCTTATGAAATGACCATAAATACAGATTATTTTCAAACATTAACATTTGATTTCATGGTACACTCTTTGCTGAAGAGCGTTATCTCAATTTCCGGGGTTTAGTTGCTAGCACCAATTTTATTATGAACACTCAATACTAAAGATATTAAAGTCTTAGTTTAATCCACGGTGAAATCCTATTTATGTTCGTGCACTCGTGTTGTCCCTATTTATGATCCCTGCCTTGCCGACATCCACTGGGGTCCAGTCCTCACAATACCAGCTGCACAGGACTTCAGCAGCACAAACTGCAGATAAACATCTCCTTGCAAAAAATATCCCCATTCCTGATCTGCCAGATTAATGACCAGGGGTTTTTTGTTGTCCACACCTTAATTCTTCTCACCAGGTAACAAAAATGTAAAGGGGGTTGAGTCCTGCTTCCCCAAAATAAAACAGCTCTGATGGCAACATCATCCAATAGGAAAGGCAAATCAGGCTTGAATCTTCCCTTCAGGTAGACAAGGAGTCTGGAGCTACTTGAGTCCAGACAAATGGATGTTTCTTATTGGATAACTGGGTAACAGGTGTAAAGTGATAGAAATCCCTTAATTAATATGGGCAGAGGTTCTTGGAGAGACTCAGAAAAGACTACTGCCAAATAGAGAATATCATATTGGTCAATGATGTCGTCCACAAGATGTTGTGAAGTGGCAGAGTTATTATACAGTCTGAAGGGCATAAGGGCTTACTGTACTCAGTGACCATGTTGAGGGTGATAAACAGTCTTCCATTCATCACCCTGCTTAATCTGAACCAAGTTGTAGGTTCCTTGATGATCCTGTTTGGTGCACTACGTGGCCTTGCCCAGGGGAATTACCAGTTTAGGGAGGAGGCCACCTGTTCTTTATGAAAATCATTTAATCATTTTCAACAATAAGGACTCCCCAGCAGGAGATTAGGATGAACAAATAAATGCACATCCTTGTTGTAGTCCAGGCAAAAATATTCATAACACATTCACCCAAAGTAATTGTTACACTTGTTTTATTCATTTATAGCCCTTATTACCCATAATACACCAAACTGTGGGTTGTATTTGGGTGCCCTGCAATGTCAAATAAACCATACATTTTATTAGGAACCACTCTTTTGGGCTGCAGAACAATGACATTTGATTGTACCACTATTTAAAATATTTGCTACTTTGCATGTATCTATTCCCTGTCTTTTATTTCAAGAGGAAATTATGAACAACATAAAAAATGCAAATAGAAATATTAATTTCAATCAAGTATTTATATTTCAGAATTATCTGTTAAACATGTATTATATTTTAAGAGTAGGGCAGAATAGTCAAACACCTGCTACAAAATTCAGGAGATCTGTTATAAAAGGCAGTGAGATGATCCAGGGTCATTACACTAACAGACAGATGCATCAGGTTTCAGTGCCCTACGTGGCATGATGCTCTGAATGTTACATTTGTGGTTTTAAATTCTGCAAGGCTTTGGGATACATTGTGCTGTCTATTGTACCAATGGCTGTAACTACAGTGGTCAATTATTTATTTAAAGCTCTGCTGTTTTTAATGATCCTGTGGGTGACACCCTGCAGACCTGTTACGCAGAACACGTTACCAGCGTGTCATCTGCAAATAAGTAAAACATATGAAGACTATGAATATTTTCAAGATGGAGACATCATAATTGGAGGAGTGTTCACTGTAAATCAGTTTATGACGAAAGCTCCACTAAACAATATTGTTACACAAATGCTATGTTTTAGGTAAGTGATAAAGAATGTATTTATGTTATATCATTAAGATTCCACATACTGCATTAAAACATTTTAAATTTTTCTTTACATAAAAATACTAATTTCTTTTAACTAGGAATAGAGGAGGGCGAATCGATGCGGTCGATTCTGAAATTGTCCGAATGTCTTAGATTTAATGTTGCAGAAATAATATGCAAATCAATCTCAGCTGTCTATAATTCTGCCACTGGATAAATGTAAAGATGCCAATCAGCATGTGACATGTCTATAGTCTTATAGAAGCTGATTACAGCTCTTTGGACACAATCTTTCTAGGGTGTATTGGGGAAAATCTTCTGTGAATACTCTGTGACTATTATTAATCCAGACTACTGTACACTCCTGTGCTCACTGCATTTCCTACATAGCTGTGCAGCAGTACTGAAGCATTACCTGAGCTATCTTTTCCCTTTTAATCTTATATATTTTATACATTCCCTGTACACACTGCTGCAAAGTACAATTGTTTTCTATAATGCAATTGCCCATCAAGGTTTAGAAATGCACAGGAAACTCAACAAGTATATTTGTTTTCAAGCAGAAAATTAGCATTTTTGCTACATTGTAGTTGTTGTGAATTGTCAGGAAAGCTCACATGAACTCTTCAGTAATTTATACAGCAACATAAGGCAATGTCAGGGAATAGAGTGTGTCAGTGTCTTCACATCAACCTCATGTCAGTGGTAATAAATATAATAATGATCTAACTAAATCTCTCTCCCTGAGAAAGAGACAATCTAAACAGTTAAAAAATATATAGTTTGTAAATTATTTATTTTGATATGATTGATGCAGAAGTTTACAAAAAGAGAATAAAAGCTGTGCATTCTGCAACTAATAGATCTGAATTGCCCTATAGTCATTCCAACTGATTATAATCTGCAGAATACTGGTTGAAAGTGTGTGTCCAGAATGCTCAAAAGTTCCCTTAAGGCTCTGTCCTGCCCGCGTTCTAGTGTATTGTCTGAATGTGTGATCAGTGCTGCCGGTGTAATTGTAGCCATTATCATTATTAGAAATGTCACAATATGTAGGAATAGTGACTTTTATAAACATGAATAACCCCTAAACTCACACACACCCCTGTGCTAGATTCACAGGAACAATGTATAACATCAATATGTAAGGAGTTATTTTTAGAGACAGAATTATCTGCAGATTGTTATTGAATGAGTCTGCAACCTACAGCTTTAATATATTCTATTACACATGAACTTCAATAACTTTTATTAACACATCTCTTTCTGCCTTCCTTCTATACTTTCTACACATTTATTCATATAATCAGGTAGGTGAGTTTATTTAGATTACACTAAGATATGTCAGTTGGCTGATTTCTGGATACAATTGTTTCCAGTGCAGAGATTAGAGCAGAGCTGTGTCCTATTACAGAGCTATGCAAAGAAACAAATCTTCCTGATTATATAAAAACATTGCTGAAAACCACAAAAGGAGCCAGAGATAAAACATTGCATTTCATAAGATTAGTGAAACCTTGTGCACAAAACAATACATTACATTCATCCACACATGGAAAATCCCTGTAAGAATTACATAGGAAGAAATGTATCTCTAATTCCTTTGCTTACACTGGAAATTACAATATATTATATATTTTTCTGTCAAGCTATTATTATTATATTACGGTTCTGTTCTGCAGAGTTCTTCCATATGTTAGTGAACTAAAAATCGTGAAATGATTTATAGAAGAAGGGGTCTGTGTCAGAGACAATGGGCCTGATTCATTAAGGAAAGGAAAGCAAAAAAAATTAGTAACTTTGGACTTTGGCAAAACAATGTTTTATTGGAGAGGAGGTGAATTTAAAATGTGAGGACAGATTTATAATTGGGATAGGGCATGTCCTAGATCAGTCTTGGCTAACCTGTGACACTCCAGGGGGTAAATGTATCAAGCTGAGAGTTTTCCTGCGAGTTTGAAAAGTGGAGATGTTGCCCATAGCAACCAATCAGATTCTAGCTATCATTTTGTAGAATGTACTAAATAAATGATAGCTAGAATCTGATTGGTTTTTCAAACCCGCCGGAAAACTCTCAGCTTGTTGCATTTACCCCCAGGTGTTGTGAAACTACAAGTCCCAGCATACCCTTGCAGCAATAAGCTGCTATATTTTGGCAAAGCATGCTGGGACTTGTAGTTTCAAAGCACCTGGAGTGTCACTGCTTAGCCAACACTGTCCTAGATCAACTTTTAATGTCAGTGTAAAAATAAAACTGTCAAATATTTGCGTCCTACATGAAAAAACAGCCAGCATTTTACTTATGTGCAAAACAATAAACTAATTTATACCCCTTGCATTGGAACATGGTTTTTCCAAGGTTCAAAGTTACTCATTTTCTTGCTTTACCTTTCCTTAATGAATCAGGCCCAATGAGATTATAGAAGGTAAAAGTTAATACAGTTTGATATGCACAGGAGATACAGATTATACAGTACTTACACCCAGCTCCTGCATCCTATCAAATCAGCAGTAACATATTGTACATTACAGGAGGAGGTTTTAAATTCAGGAGTTAAATAAAAATGCTCAAAGCATATTAATCTCTGCAAGTATAATAACCTAACACTGCAAATAGGGGATAACTATATTTTTTTCTTTAAATTGAAACTTTTTCCAGGAAATGTGTTACAAAGTCACCTTTTATGGACACATTTGCTGTAAACCGATTTTGTATTATAAGTGTGTTACTGAGTGACAGACACATGAATGAGACCTATTACACAGAATGATGATACAGTGTATAGAGGAGCAGCTAATGTAATATTACTCCCATATACTGTGTGAATACCCCGCTCTATGTGGATACAGCTCAGAGGGCAGAAACACTACAATCACAGCTGCTCTCCACCTATTGTGTATGGAGTTTACCCCCGACCTGTTCTCAGAGGTAACTAGAGGGAGATGATGCAGATCTGGCCAGTGCTGGGCAATTATACTGCAGTGAAGGACAAGAAGGAACCTGATATGTGTTAGAGCTGATCAGTTACCTGGTGGAGGAAGGGGGAGTATTATGGTTACATACTGGGACATCCCCATAAGCTGGTGAGGAGTCATCTCACTCACAGCTTCACTTTCCTTCATCTCCCAGCTAGAAAGACATTTATGTATGAAACCAGCCTGGATCACCACTAAGATTTACACATTCTCTGGGGCTGACATTCAGGGGCGGATTGGGAACTTAAAATGCCCTGGGAAAAATTATTGAAGTGGTCTCTAGTGGACGGGACCAAATCAACTGTAAATGGGGCCAACACAAAAGTGGGCGGTTTTTAGAACTACTGGAATTTGGTTGTAGTAACATTTAGGAAAACCAAGATGTGATGAATTAAGAGACAGTTGGTGTTTTCTAAAGCAATCCAGGGTAAGAGCAACCTGTGTTACTGGTTTATGCCTCAAACTTGTTTAGCTGCCTACTAACACATCCTTCCAAAATTCCTTTCATGGAAACATACCTGACTTTGTTTAATCAGTTTAACTATTATGAAACATTTAGGCACAATCGTATTTGATCAGTCTGCCAGAGCAGCATATGAGCATCTCACCGCACTGTTTCATCTTCCCCTGACCTCATGAGATGCAAACTACAGATCTCTCTGTTTATAATATATTACATATATATGTGTACGGTGTGTTTCAAAAAATGCATTTACAGTAATTCTTATAATAAATGGCTTTCCAGGTGTGATCAAGGTGAAATGATTTAAACATCTGCATCAAAACCCTTATTTTGTAACAATTGTGTAAGAGCTCTTAATGTGCCCAGTGGCTGGGGGTGGTTTGAATTAATAATAGTGCAGGGAGGGTTGGCAATGAGATTAGTACAGTGGGGGTTGACAATGGCATAAGTGAAGGGGAGATCTATTCCAAGGGTTTGCTGGTGATATGCTAAGTGCAAATTAGGTAGGATTGGTGATATTATCAGTGCAATGGCTCCCCAAAGCAGCCTGATATTAAATCAAAAGCACGTTTAATAATTAGTCCTCCCATCAACCAACCCGGACAGTAAATTAATGTCATTCACATTTAATAAAAAGACCAATTTCCTTCCCAAACAACCCCAACAATAAATTAATAGTATTTACATTTAATAAATAAACCTATTTCCTCACAAACATTAAATAATTAGCATTCACTTGAGATATATCTATCCTTCACCCCAAACTCAGCCACACATTAAATTAAAATCACCCAAGCATTAAATGAATAGTGCCATCATCCCACTCTTAGGTCCGCCATAATCCCACTATTAAATTAAATATCCCCACCCTTCACCCCACCAATAAAATAAAAGTTCCCACTCTCAACCTACTATGAAATTAATATATCACACCCCATCCACATCACATAAAATACCCCCCTTCTCCTTACACTTACAGTCATGGCCAAATGTTTTGAGAATGACACAAGTATTGGATTTTGCTGCTTCAGTGTTTTTACAACTTTTTGTCAGATGTTGCAATGGGATACTGAAGTAACATTACAAGCATTTCATAAGTGTCAAAGGCTCTTATTGACAATTACATTAAGTTTATGTAAAGAGTCAATATGTGCAGTGTTGACCTTTCTTTTTGAAGACCTCTGCAATTCGCCTTACATGCTGTCAATCAACTTCTGGGTCACATACTGACTGATGGCCGCACATTCTTGCCTAATCAATGCTTAGAGTTTGTCAGAATTGGTGGATTTGTGTTTGTCCAACCACCTTTTGAGGATTAACCACAAGTTCTCAAGGGGATTAAGGTCTGGGGAGTGTCCTGGCCATGGACACAAAATGTCAATGTTTTGATCCCTGAGCCACTTAATTATCACTTTTGCCTTATGGCAAGGTGCTCCATCATGCTGGAAAAGGCATTGTTCATCACCAAACTGTTCTAGGATGGTTTGGAGAAGCTGCGCTTGGAGGATATTTTGGTACCATTCTTTATTCATGGCTGTATTCTTAGGCAAAATTGTGAGTGAGCCCACTCATTTGGCAACTCCACACATGAATGGTCTCAGGATGCTTTAATGTTGGTATGATACAGAACTGATGGTAGCGCTCAGCTTTCCTTCTCTGGACAAATAATCTGAAAGGGGATTCATCAGAAAAAATGACTTTTCCCCAGTCCTCAGTAGTCCAATCCCTGTACCTTTTGCAGAATATTAGTCTTTCCCTGATGTTTTTCCTAGAGAGAAGTGGTTTCTTTTCTGGCCTTCTTGACACCAGGCCATCCTCCAAAAGTCTTCACCTCACTGTGCGTGCAGATGCACTCCCACCTGCCTGCTGCCATTCCTGAGCAAGCTCTGCACTGGTGGTGCCCAGATCCCACAGCAGAATTGACTTTAAGAGACTGTCATGGAGCTTGGGGCAGAGGCGCATGCAGGGAGGGTTTCTGGGTCACCAGAAACCCCCTCCCTCCGCTAACGAAGTGCCCCACATAGCGGCACTGTACTATACAGCAGCCGCGGCACTATCAAAGAAGCTTCCTTGACAGCGCTGCGGCTGCTGTATAGTACAGTGCTGCCGAAACGGAGCTGCTGCGTATTGGGCGGGCACATGCGCAGCAGCTCTCTCGCTTTTTTCTTTTTTTTTTTTTTTAGTTGGGGGGGGGGGGAAATCCTGCCCTGAAGCCTACTTCACAACTATTGAACCTCTCTCTTTGATGTTCTTGATGATCCGATAAATGGTTGATTAAGGTGCAATATTACTAGCAGCAATATCCTTGCCTGTGAAGCCCTTTTTGTGCAAAGCAATGATGACTGCACATGTTTCCTTGCAGGTAACAATGGTTAACAGAGGAAGAACAATGATTCCAAGCACCACCCTCCTTTTCAAGTTTCCAGTCTGTTATTCTAACTCAACCAACATGACATAGTGGTCTCTAACCTTTCCTTTTGTGGCAGGGTTGAAATGCAGTGGACATTTTGTTTTTGGGATAAAGATCATTGTCATGACACAAAGGGACTTTGAAATTAATTGCAATTCATCTGATCACTATTCATGACATTCTGGAGTATATGCATATTGCCATCTTAAAAACTGAGGCAGCAGACAAATAATATTTGTGTCATTCTCAAAACTATTGGCCATGACTGTACATGTTCAACAAAGTGATCTAAGAATGGAACCAGTGCAAGATAGAAGGCAGGCAATGGGATAAATGCAAAACCGCTATAATATCACCAGAGCTGGATTAAGGCTCCAGGGGAAACTTAAGACAGGGGGGTTAACATTTTAGATAAATACACAGGCAATACAGAGAGCACTACTGTTAGGTGCAGGCAGTTCTGCCTGCACAAGCAGCACTGTGTGAAGCGGTATATACCTCTCAACTGTCCTTGCAGTCGAACCAAATCCTGACTAAGCGAGACAGTCACCCAAATTCAGGACTGCAACACCAGATTCAGGACAGTTGGCAGACTATCCTGCTCTCTCCTATCTGTTCTTGTCACTTTCACCACCAGCGGCTGCTGGTTTCTTTAGATCAGTTGCTGCTTTTCTGGATCCTGCAATGTTGGGGGCTCTATTTGGAAAAAAAATGGGTACATGAAATTTAGAATACTCCAACCAGCCCTGGCATTAAATCAATAGCACCCACATTCAATAATTAGTCATCCTTCTAGCCCAAACATTAAAATAATAGTACTCACATTTGATAAATAAAGCTATTTCCCTCCAATCAGCCCTGACAATAAATTAATAACATTTATGTTTAATAAATATAACCATTTCCCACAACCATCCCTGGCATTAAATAGTTCATTTTCACATTTAATAAATAGACCTTCTACCCAATCTCAGCCCCATATTCATTTAATAGTCCTAAAACACCCAGCATTAAATTAAATGTCCTGTCACCTTAAATAAATAGGCACCAATATTAAATTAAATATTTAATTGATAGAGGTTGCAATAGTCTTGACTAATGCAACCGCCTGCTATCTGGCATCCCTGACAGCCATATATCCACACTTCAATCCATCCTAAATGCTGCTGCAACACTGATCTTCCTCTCTCACAGCTCCACATCTGCTGCACCACTTTGCAAATCCCTTCACAGGCTCACTATGTCCTCCAGAATCAAATTGAAAATAGTCATTCTTACCTACAAAACCCTCAACAACACCACCACCTGCATACATCTCAAATCTGTTATCAAAATACTCTTCCTCCCGCCCTCTTAGATCTACCTCTCCCGCCCTCTTAGATCTACCTCTCCCGCCCTCTTAGATCTACCTCTGACCTGCTCCTTGTCTCACCTCTGGTAACCATCTCACTCCCGCCTACAAGATTTCTCCCCTGCTGCTCCCCACTTATGGAATTCCCTACCACGCTCTATCACACTTTCCCTCAGCCTTCAAATCTTTAGAAGCTCTTTGAACCCCATCTCTTTTTTAGAGGTGACCCTATCCTCGATATCACTATTCACACTAATGCACCCTCACAACTATCCCAATCTCCACTCTAAGCCACACTAGCTCCTCTTGTTTCAGCTGTACCCTCTCCCACTTAGAATGTAAGATCTCTAATGAGCAGGGTCCTATATACCCTTTGTCTTCATGTCTACATTTATTTCACCAATATAAATAAGAATGAAGGAGTTGTGGTTCAAAATGTGAACTCTGTGAACATTATTATTTTAGTCTATGCACCATGATGGTGAGTCTTACAAACACCTTTTTTTTATTCAAAGAGATACTGCAATAGGTGTAATTACTGAAAGAATTGCCATATTTTATTATTATTGAGAGAGAAATATTTTTATTTTTTAAAAACATCTTTTTTTTGCAGTACGATGTCTCCCTGTGAAATCTTTATGTTAAACATTAAACCATTGAGAAATGTTACTTACATTACCATAGCTAGATGGTTGGCTGTTAAATTATTGCAAATATATGAAACTGCAGATTACACTGAAGGACAAATGCCGGCAAAAATAAACAATTAAAATGCTTAATTATTTTTACATTTTGTTGAATTGTCAGCATCTCTGGTCTAAGTGGAGTTGTTAGTCGCTTTCAGTAAAATCACATGTGGAGCAATTACTTCCCAAACCCTATTTACCATTTTATAAAATATAAACTATAATACTATTTAGTCTGTCTTAATCCAAATAATAAATACAAAAAAACTTTCTTCTTGATCCAATGTACTTAAATTGGGGAAAAAACTTTGGAAAATTCAAATAAAAATTATCTGCCTGGTCACAACGAATGACAGATCAGTTGTAAATGGGTTCACAATTTTGCTATATTTTTTATGGGGATTCTTCAATGCTTTTTTTTGTCCCTCCGATTTTGACTTCATCACATCCAGAAAGGGACCAGCAGTGTGGGCAAACGTGGAAGGGGGGGCACGCACAGGGCGTTCAAATAAAGAGTGTTGGTGGAGGGAGTACATAGATATCTAATGGCTATAATATTTGCTTCTGCTACCTGTTTTACTGGGTAACTTTATTTTGTTAGTGTTGCCATTTTATATAATTATGTATTCAATTTCTATTTTAATGTGAAAAAAGGGGGAGGCTCTCATACAGACACATAAACCCCTTTGAAGTGTATAGGAAGGGGGGCAGCACTTGTGGGCTCTAACTCCTTGGGGATTTTAATACGAAGGGCGAGGGGGGTGGGGGTGATGGGTTCAAATTTAGTGCCCCCTTCTTATATGTAATAGAGGGGAGGTCCGATATCCCTGCTGGGTACGGGTTCCCCTGCTGGCTGTGAAAAATGGCAGCTTGGGAGGGAGAGAGAGAAAGGGATCCCCTCTCCCTCACTCTTAGCACCATGTAGCCACTTCTAACTGACTCCAGAGCTGGGCAGCAGTGCCCCTTGCTCCAGAGAGTGGGAACTCTGTCAAGTACCCGGGCCGGCGGTCTGGCAATGACCGCCAGGCCCGTGTCAAGTGACTGACATCCAGAGTTCACTATAAGCTCCGGAGGCCACCTAACAAGAGGAGCCGGCATCTGGTGTGTAACAACGTGGCCACTCTTCTGCTGCGAGAACTAACATGGCTGCAGACATGAGGTGGGGGGTTAAACGTGTTATGGATAGCTGGTGGTTCGGGGGGCATCCATGAAGCAGGAGGGTGGGTATCTGAGTGGGATATATCAGCAATAAGTTAATGGGGGTTGAAAACTGCAGCTCTATTTAGTGGAAAGGGGACTGGGATGCTGGGCTGCAGGTATGGACGGAGGGAGAATGGAGGGGGTTGGAGTTGCGACAGGGGAGAGAAGGAGAGATGTAGGGAAGGTAAAGACAGCAATTTTGGGCAGCACAGTGGCTAAGTGGTTAGCACTTCTGCCTTACAGCATTGAGATCATGAGTTCAATTCGCAACTATGACGTTATCTGTGAGGAGTTTGCATGTTCTCCCCGTGTTTGCATGGGTTTCCTCCAGGGGCTCCAGTTTCCTCCCACACTCCAAAAACATACTGGTAGGTTAATTAGCTGCTAACAATTTGACCCTAGTCTGTGTCTGTGTCTGTCTGTGTTAAGGAATTTAGATTGTAAGTCCTAATGGGGCAGGGACTGATGTAAGTGATCCCACAAATGAAGAGGAAGTTTCTACTCTCTTCTCATCTTCCTACTCTACCTCCTGTCCTCTTGATCCCATTCCCTCACAAATGGGTATGTCCCTGTCTCCTGTGCTCATTCCCCCTCTAACTAAAATCTGTAATCTATCTCTTTCTACTGGTATTTTTCCATCTATATTCAAGCATGCAGTGATTACTCCCATTTTAAAAAAAAAAGAATTCTGACCCTAACTCTCTCATAAATTACCGCCCCATCTCCCAGCTCCCATGCCCCTCCAAGCTTCTCGAGAGAATTGCCTACACACGCCTCACACACTTTCTTACAGCAAACAACTTATTGGATCCTCTTCAGTCAGGCTTTCGCTCTCAACACTTCACAGAGACGGCGCTGACCAAAGTTGTCAATGATTTGATCACAGCAAAAAATAATAACCAATACTCTCTTCTAATTCTCCTAGATCTCTCTGCTGCATTTGACACTGTTGACCACTCTCTCCTCATACAAACGCTGCAATCCCTAGGTCTTGAAGGCACTGTCCTATCCTGGTTCTCATCCTACCTATCTAATCGCTCTTTCAGTGTTAATTTCTCTGGATCCACCTCTGCTTCGCTTCCTTTATCAGTTGGAGTTCCACAAGGCTCAGTCCTAGGTCCTCTGCTATTCTCTATCTACACCACTTCTCTTGGAAAACTAATAAGCTCCTTTGGATTTCAGTATCATCTCTATGCAGATGATACACAAATTTATCTATCCTCTCCTGATCTTTCCCCATCTGTGTTGTCTCGCGTTACTGACTGTCTTTCTGCCATTTCATCTTGGATGTCTTCTCGCCAACTCAAACTCAATCTTTCAAAAACTGAATTAATAATATTCCCACCCAAGAACAGAAGCTTCCTGCCTGACATTTCTATTTCTGTCGATAACATGACCATAAATCCCACCCCGCAAGCTCGTTGCTTAGGTGTAATCCTTGATTCACAACTGTCGTTTATTCCCCACATCAACTCTATATCTAAATCATGTTACATACACCTAAAGAACATTTCCAGAATACGCACATATCTGACAGAAGACACCGCAAAAACATTAATTCATGCACTCATCATCTCCCGCATCGACTATTGCAATTCCCTCCTTACTGGTCTTCCCAAAGGCAGACTTGAACCCCTACAATCTATTTTGCACGCAGCGGCTAGACTGATTTTCCTTACAAACCGTTATTCCTCTGCTGAGCCACTCTGTCAGTCTCTACATTGGCTGCCTGTATTTCAACGAATCCAATATAAAATTCTTCTACTAACATACAAGGCCATCAACAAAATTGCACCGACATACATTTCCTCACTTGTCTCGAAATATCTCCCTACTCGACACCTCCGTTCTGCACAAGATCTACGTCTCTCCTCCACTCTCATCACATCCTCCCATTCTCGGTTACAGGATTTTTTCCGGGCTGCACCTACTTTGTGGAATTCCCTCCCTCGCACAGTAAGACTTTCCTCTAGTCTTCAAACCTTCAAGCGTTCACTGAAAACCCACCTCTTCAGACAAGGTTATGATATTCCTCAACCATCATCTTAATTTCCCTAGATTACCCTATTGCCATCCTCTACACTGCTAACGAAAGACAACAACCTTCTGACCAACATTGCAACACACACAGCCCACTCAGTACTTTTACCTTTGCAGTCTGGCTGGTCCATTGTGCAATATGATGTAGCACATGCCCTTGTGTTTCTAACTCCCATTGTCCTATAGATTGTAAGCTTTCGAGCAGGGTTCTCTTACCTCTCTGTCTGTATGTATTACCCAGTATTGTCTTATTAATGTTTGTTCCCAATTGTAACGCGCTACGGAATTTGCTGGCGCTATATAAATAAATGTTGATGATGATGATGATGATGAGTGAGTTCTCTGTACAGCGCTGCATAATTAGTGGCGCTATATAAATAAATGGTGATGATGATGATTTCCCAGAAATAGGGCACATGCATATGTACCTTTGCAGACTTGCGCAATTCTGGCTCTTATACCTGCATGGAGAGGAGGGCTGGGGGGAGCAAGGGTTCTACAAATTCAGAGTCCAGTACATAAATGTCTGCGCAAATGCAGCTCATGCAGACCACTGTTAATGCCTTCCCCATTCTCAATCAGTCCTATTCTAAAGCAATATTTTGTCACCTGTCGCAGTCCTGTTCTGTGATATTGGTGCCTGTAACCAGGACTATGTGTTTTTATTTGTCTTCCATTCTTTTTACTTCAGCTACTTATACATTATTTAAGTGCTTCCATTTCAACAAACATATGATTGGACAATTTCCTGTTTTTTCTTTTCACAGACCTTATCCTCAATATTACAAAAATCTAATAACTTTTCTGTTTGCGATTGAGAAATTTACCAATTCTTATCTTTTACCTAATATAACACTTGGATATCATGTATATGACTCATGTAATGATGAGAATAAGGCAATAAAAAGTGTATTACAGATATTATCAGGACCAGGACGGACGGTGCCTAATTATTCCTGTGCAGAAAGAGGCAAGGTGATTGGTTTTATTGGAGATCACCATTCAGTGACGACTGTACCAATGGCCAAATTATTAGGAGTATATCCATATTCACATGTAAGCAAGACATAATTTTCCTAAAATAATTGACTATAATGTTATAAATCATAATGAATATTTCCTCTTCGGACTCCCTGGTACCCCTGACCAATGGGTTAGTTCCCTATTCAGTTGAGCATAGACTGGAAAGAAAACACCTGAGCCTATATAATGTCACTACTCCTCTTTCAAAAAGACTTGTTTCCTGTCTTGTTCAGCTGAGTAGGCAGTGCCTGTAGTGTGTAAGTGAAGTGCAGAGAGTGTGTTTGTTATTTTAGCACATGATAGCTACCCATTTACCTGGGATTGGATCAAGAGGGCATTGGGGTCACCCCACAGTCAGTTGCTACCCAGGGCAGTAGGTTAGCTTCCCAGGACCACTACATTCAGCTGTTGACCATGAAGATCAGGGACATTTCTTACAGTTTTAAGCAGATACTGCATGACAGGGCAAGACCAGTGCGTCATAAGGAAGCACCAGACAAATACTTTTAGCTTTTGCACCGGAGTAAAAGGTGCAACATCTGGATAGCAGCTACAAGACCAATAGAGTGCGATACAAGAGGAATAGACCTCAAAGCCAAAGTAAGCCACACTATTAATATGTAATTCTATAATAATGAATATTCAGATCCTTTATGAGTGGATTGTATACCTCAAGCTTTGAACGACACATGCCACTGTATCAATTTAGAGAGTTACAACATTACAGGATGATTTCTTTTTGGATGGTCATCGTAAATATTAGTATTTTTTGCAGACAATGCTATTAAGGATCTTAGAAAAAAAAGAATGGGGGCAGCCAAAAAGAATTCAGTTGAACCCTAAATGGCTTGAAAGAAGAAGACAAAATGAACACCATTTAACAAGATATTCCCTCATGATGAATTCCACACACTCTGCCCATTCTACCCACCTTCTCCTACACTCCCCATTTCACCATAAATTTATTCTCTCCAGTAAATGAAGATGAAGTCTCTGCACACTTCTCATCATCTCAACCTACAACCTGTCCCCTCAACCTATTGCCTCCCAACTTCTCCATTCCATCTCCCCCACTTCATGGCCACCTTTAGCACAGCTCATCAACTTGCACATTTTCATCCTGCTTTAGTCATGCGCTCATCTTACCAATTCTAAAAAAAAATCTCGATACAGCCTCTCTCTCCAGCTACCACCCTATTTCTCTCCTTTCCGTTACCTCCAATCCACTTGAGCAATTGGTGTATAGCCGCCTGTCTCACTTTCTCTTCTCTCACTCTATTCTCCACTCTCTGCAAAGAGGCTTCTGCTGCCAACATTACACAAAGTCTTCGGTCACAAAAGTGATCAAAGTCTAAAAGTCTCCTTGCCATACTCATTATCCTGGACATCTCTGTTGCTTTTGACATCACCCTCTTCACCTACACACCCTTCACTCTGTGTCCTTCATGACACAGCTCCTTCCTGGTTCACTTCCTACATATCGAACCACTCTTTTAGTGTTTCTATCCCTAGCACATTCTCCTCTCCACTCCAAGTATCTGTTGGGGTTCCACAAGGTTCTGTTCTTGGCCCTTGACTTTTTCATAGTATACCTCTCCTCTTGGGGAACTAAATCTCATGGCCACTCGTGCGGCATAAACTCATAGAACAGGTAGAAGAGGTCTTCACCTTTAGCAGCCGCCTTTCTCGTAGAGACTGGTTATGCTCACAGGTACTCAGATGCCCCCAGGTCTTATGCTCAGAGTATTATGAGTTTATGCTAACACAGCAGCACACAGGTACACAGGTACAGGAGGTAGCACACAGAGTCGCGGCAGGCCAGAGATCAGAGGACTGGACAGAGCACAAGAGAGTATGTCAGGTAGAGGCAAAAGGGTCAAGGGCACAGGTTCAGGATCCAGGGATAGGCGATAGGTCAGGGTCACTAGCAGAGGTTCAGAATCCGGGTACAGGCAAAGGTCATACACAGGTAATCAATCTAAGGTTTACAACAACAAACACAGGAACTGGAGCAGGCAGCAGTACTGGAACAGAACGCTATAACCGGCAGTGAGGCTCAGTCCTCACTGCCTTAAATAGTACAAAGAGCCAATCAGAACAGAGCCTTACAAGCATCCACAGGAGTAGCCTAATTGATTAGATTGCTAGTGGCCAATGAAGCTAAAGGTACCCAACTAGTAGTAATCAGCTAGGTGGCAGCATAATAAATTACTGGCATACAGCCAGTAAAAAAGGTCACAGGATCCCCCTTAATCAGCCACTATTCATACAACCCCTGTGCGCATACGCCCAGCTATCTGACAGCTGGCCGGGCGTTGCAACAGGTAAATGCAGGCGTCCTGGTTGTTGCCTAGGCAACTGGGACGTCTGGACCGGAAGTGACGTCCCGGTCGTCATAACGACGGCCGGGACTCCAGAAATCAGGGGCGGGGAGTCGCGGCAGCGCCCGCGGCCGCGGCTCCTGACACTAATTAGCCTATTTACCTCTAGTACCACCTCTACACTGTCACCCAAATCTATAACAGAAATATCAAATATAGTGCAAAATTGCACTGGTGAAAAATGTGAAATCAAGTGATAAAAAACATTATAACCAGATATAACAAAGTTAAAAAATATAATAAATAGTTTCTTCGAAAGGACGTGTTCTCTCTTCTTATGGTGTATATTTTTATTTCTTCCTCCCGTATTAACATGTAAAAAAAGAATAAAATACAAAACATAATGTACAACCTGTATATATGCTGCACATAAATCACAATGTGATTTGGAAGTAACTTTCACCTCAAAGAGAAGCTCTCTCTAAATCATCCAAAACTGAGACTTTGAGCTGGATATTTAGATAATATTTTTTCTCACAGTGTAAACAACATTAAAACAATTTTTCTTTTATACCCAATACTGATTAGACCTCTAATATATTTTAGGCCTTATTAGACCTCTAATATATGTCTTGGGTAATATATAAAAAATATAGGTAATGCAGATTTGAAATAAAAACTTGTCCTTTATTTCCAGACTTGGATTCAGGCACTTCAAACATAGTGCGATATCCAATCCCCCTGAGGGTATATACTTATCCCATGCAGATGGAACATAGAGCGTATAGAAACTGACAAGTGTCTGCAGACAGTAGTATTAAACGGCCAGCAGGACATACTCTCTGGCTCACAGATGGGGATAGCTGCGCATCCACACCTGTGAGTGAGCGCAATTTTGCACTATATTTTGTTATTTCTGTTATTTTGGTGCATACTGTAGGGTGGTATTAATATAGAGCATTCTGCTGCAGGTGTTTGGGGCACAGGTGAATTTAGATTTTATTTTATTTTTGCAGTCACCCAAATCTGTATCTCTTCCCCTGACTTTGCCCCTTCTTGTGTATCCAACAGTGTTTCTGTTATATCCACATGGATGTCCCAATGAAATCTGAAGCTCAAAATGTTCAAAACAGAATTTCCTCTTCGCTGATCCACCACCTCCCCAGGGGCGCAGGCAAGGGGGGTTTCTGGGTCTGCAGAAACCCCTCCCCTCCGCTAAAAAAGTGCCCTACATAGCGGCACTGTACTATACTGCAGCCGCGGCGCTGTCAAAGAAGCGTCCGCGACGGACGCTTCTTTGACAGCGCCGCGGCTGCTGTATAGTACAGTGCTGTCGAAACAGAGCTGCTGCGCATGCTCGCGGTTTTTTTTTTGGGCGGAGGGGAAACCCCCTTAAAAATCCTCTGTGTGCCCCTGCTCCCCTCAAATTTTCCTCCCTGTCAATAACACCTTATTCCTCACATCCAGACTCCAACCCAGTCCTGTCGACTCCACCTTGGATAGAAACATTGCCAGATTATGCTCTTTTTTACCCAAAATGCACCCAAACACTTCCATCCTCTCATCATCTCCCGTCTTGACTACTGCAACCTCCTGTAGT
This sequence comes from Mixophyes fleayi, assembly GCF_038048845.1. Lineage (NCBI taxonomy): Eukaryota > Metazoa > Chordata > Amphibia > Anura > Limnodynastidae > Mixophyes > Mixophyes fleayi. The sequence continues at coordinate 39,563,436 of NC_134411.1, read as the reverse complement.
GTGGCATCCCCCTACCACAGTGTTGGCTAACCTGTGACACTCCAGGTGTTGTGAAACTACAAGTAGCAGCATACCCTTCCAGCAATAAGCTGCTATATATTGGCAAAGCATGCTGTGACTTGTAGTTTCACAACACCTGGAGTGTCACAGGTTAGACAACACTGCCCTACCTCATGCATCCCCACTTCAATCCAATTCAAATACTGCTGCAAGACTGATCTTCCTTTCTCCTCACTAAACATCTTCTGCACCACTTTCAATTCATTACACTGGCTCCCACTGTCATCCAAAATGTAATTCAAATTACTCACCTTAATCTACAAAGCCCTAAACAAAACCACCCCTTCATACATCTCAAATATCATATCAAAATACTATTCCTCTCACCCTCTCAAATCTACCTCTGACCTGCAACTTTCTCATCTCATAACCACCTCTGACTCAAACCTACAAGACTTCTCCCATGCTGTTCCCCACTTATGGAATTCCCTACTAAGCCCAGTTATGCTTTCCCATAGTTTTCAAATCTTTAGACGGTTTCTTAAAACTTAATTCTTTATTAGAGCTTATCTTATCCCTGATTATACTGCTTACACTAATGCACCCTCACAATTGTTCCAATCGCCACTCTGAGCCAAACTCGCTCCTCTTGGTTCACCTGTGCCCTTGTCAGGTTTGCACACGAACAAGTGAGAGAGATCCTGCTGTCTTAACTGGGATTGGCTAAACTCCCCTAGAGGTGCGGAGTCTAACAGGGTGGAAGGTATTCACCAGGGAATCCTGCAAGGGACTTTGGGCTTAGCGGCTCCCACCCTGCAGGTGGCGGCCCTCTAGGGAAGTTCCCAATGTAACAGATAGGAGAACAAAACAGCATACAGAGAGATACAGTTCAAGTATCAATTTAATAATAACTATTACCACTTAGAAGTGGAACATGAATGCAAGATCAATAGAGTACAGGATGCCCTGATAAACCACGGCAGTGTATGGAAGGGTAGCACCAATCACCGGAGTTCCACAATGTAAGCAGAATACATAGTGAATGTAGAAAACAGCAAGGGCTCCAACGAAGTGAGATACAAATACAAAGTTCATTGAAGTGCAGAGAATACTGCAGGTGGTGGAGCACGGCCGTTTATACAGGAGAATAAACAGTCAATGAAGTTAACGGTTCAGCTGAAGTGTAGTAAGCATCAGCAACAGCGAGTATCACTAAAAGTCAATAGAATGTGAGTTCGATTGTATCCATAGATGCAATAACAAAGAAAGAACACAGACACCACTGACATGTGGAACGAGTAGACAATGGTCAGCAATCCATGCAGAGTAGCTAGCTGGTGTTGATAGCTGAGATCAGTGGAATCGGAAATACAGCAAAGATGAGCCACGGCTTACCACAAGAGTGTGAACCAATTCAGTAGTAGCAGTCAGCGGTGTAGCTTAGCAGGCGTTGATCACAGCGATTACCACAGATGAGTGGAACAGGTGACCAGAGGCCAACGAACTCCGAGTATGCAGCAACGATGACCCACGGCTTACCACAGGGATGTGGAAAGGATAGCAGCAGTCAGCGGTGTATGCAGAGTAGCTTAGCGGGTGTTGGTTACAGCGATTACCACAGATAAGTGGAACAGGTGAGCAGAATAGGAATAACGGGAACAAGCAGCTGAACCAGGCCAGGTGTAGACTTGGAGAACCAATGAAGGACAGATGAAAAGAGGAGCCTTATAGAAGGAGGGCTAGCCAATATTACAATGACTGGAACCACAGGTGAAGTTATCACAGATGTAAGGCGTGGCTGACAGACTGTACCAAGAAGGTTTAATAAAAGAATCAGTGCTTTGAGGCTCGGGTGGAGACACCCGGGGAGCGGAGTGTGACAGCCCTCTTCTACTTTGAATGTAAGATATCACATGAGCAGGGCCATCCATACCCTTTTTTTCATGTCTGCATCTATTTATTTTTATATTTTTTTTTAAAGTATGTTTTATTAATAACATCTTATCTTTAACAATGTTACAAAAATTCTCAAAAGGTACATTAACGAGTATATGTACATATAAATAAACACAATGTATAACAATTTCTCACCGTGCTTTTACAACATAAATTTGACTGTGTGTTAATCTCGTACCATGCAGATGTTGTTTTTATTTTGAACAAAGCAGAAAGAAATAATAAAAAGAAAAGGAAAGAAAGGGGGGAATAAGTAAAGATGTAGGGCAAGAAAGGGGAGGAAAGAGAATTAGAGGGATTGTGGGAAGGAGTTCCCGCCTTTAACAAGAAGGAGTAGTCAAATCCATTAATTTCAATGAAGGATCGGTCTGTACTAGAATTGAAGCAGGGGTTGATTATGGTATGAGGCCCATGGAGACCATACCTTGTGGGAAGACACGGAGGAGCCCCTTAGCACACTGGTGATGTGCTCCATTTGGTAAGTATGCCAAACCCGACCACAGACCATTTGGAGAGTAGGGCGTGTGAAATTTTCCCAGGAAGCAGCTATCTGGCAAGTAGCCGCGCTGATTATGTGCCGGAGGAGCTTATGCGCATGTGTAGGAATGTCCGGGAGAGGCAAGGGCAATAATACATGCTTAGGGTCAGTGGGTATGGGAGTATCGAGGACCGCTGTAGCGAGTGTGAGAACCGCTGTGCAGTACGAGCGTATTGTGGGACAGTCCCACCAAATATGCATAAAGGTGCCAACTTGGCCACAATTTCTCCAACATGTGGGGTTTGTTTGTGGATATATCACGTGAAGCCTAGAAGGTACATAGTACCATCTGTGGAGCAATTTATGAGCATTTTCTTTAATATGGACATTTATGGAACAACGCGCTGTCCACTCATAAATGTCTGACCATTCTTCTGGATCTAGAGACGTTCCCAGGTCCGTCTCCCACTGCGTCTGGAATTGGTCCTTGACCTCTGTGGAGGTGGGAAGTAAAGCATTGTATAGTGTGGAAATGAGACTTTTTTGAGGATGATCCAGAAAGGCATAAATTCTCAAACACAGTGGGAGGCCTAGATGATAACTGAACCTTGACCTTTTGGTGATAGTGTCTAATCTGTAAGTATTGGTGGAACTGTCCCATCACAACCCCGCACCGGTCCGCTAACTCTGAGAACTGATGGAATGTTAGGGTCCTAGTGATATGGTTTAGCAACAATACTTTACCCTCCCCTGCCCACTTTGCGTGCATAGGGCATACAAGGCGCTTAGGCTGGATTTGACCAAAGGGGCACCATTATCGAAGGTGCAGGAGATAGAGATGCCATTCTATTACATCGGGACCAGATTGAGAGGGAGAGGGCTATTACTGGGTGAGTTCGAGCTTGGGCTGGGCGTTGTGCAGCTAGAAGCCAAAGAGCAGAGCAAATCAGTGAGCCCCCCAGGAGATCTGATTCTATATCAACCCAGGCTCTAGTTCCAGGCGGGGAGTGCCATTGGACACATTGAGCTAAACACTCCGCATAATAATAATTTCTGAGGTTGGGGATGCCGAGGCCACCTGCCATGGGATGACGTTGCAAAATACGACCAGAGATTCTGGGTCTCCTATTTGACCAGATAAATCGCATTACAGAGGCTTGCAACATTTTTAGCACAGAGGGGGGAATTCTAATAGGAAGGTTATGAAAAAGGTAAAGCAGTCTGGGAAGCAAGTTCATTTTCACTGATGTAATCCACCCCACCCAAGATATCATAAGTTTATCCCAGGAGATCATGTCTTTTTTAATAGAAGCTATAAGTTGGGGATAGTTTGCTCGGTAGAGACTTTCCACATTTCTGGTAAGTGTAATACCCAGGTATTTAATACAGTCGGAATTCCAGTGAAAAGGGAAGTTTAGTTCCAGGAGCTGCTTTAGCTTAGGGGAGATATTGAGATCCAAGATATCTGTGTTAGCCGTATTGATCTTAAAATTCGATATTATAGAGAAATGATCAAGTTCTTAGAATAAGTTGGGTAGCGATGTTAGTGGATTGGTGATGGTAAGGAGGATATCATCCGCATAAAGTGCTATCTTATAAGTGCTAGAGGATAGTTGTATGCCGGAGATATTAGGGTTTTGACGTATTTTCATGGCCAGAGGCTCTATGATTAATGCGAATAAGTGGGGGGAGAGGGGGCAACCCTGTCGGGTCCCTTTTCGAATATGAAAGGCTGATGAGGAACACCCGTTCACCTGGACAGAGGCAGTTGGATTGACATACAAGGCAGAGACCCCTTCGATAAAGCGGTTTTTGAAACCATATGCTGTGAGGGTTTTCATCGTAAAGGGCCAGCCAATGCGGTCAAATGCCTTTTCGGCATCTAGGGACATGAGAGAGGGTAATTTATATTCGTTAATACGTTGAATGAGATCAATGGTCCGCCTGGTGTTGTCAGCTGCCTGCCGGCATGGGACAAATCCAACCTGGTCGTGGTGTACTAATTTCGGGAATACAGCATTCACCCTATTCGCAAGGACTTTGGCATATATTTTCAGATCCACATTAAGTAAAGAAATAGGCGGTAGCTGCTACAGAGGGAGGGGTCTTTGCCCTCTTTCGGAATAACCGTAATCTGGGCTTGAGTCGTGTCTAGATCAAAGGGGTTCCCATCAAGTATGGCATTAAACCAAGTGCTTAGCTTTGAACTGAGAATCCCTGCAAATTTTTTGTAGTATTTGGCAGGGAGGCCATCCGTACCCGGGGCAGAGGCTTTCTTCAAGCTACGTAGGGCTGAAGTGGTTTCTTCAACTGTTATAACTAAGATATTGGATCTCTGAGCCCGATAGCTGTGGGAGGTGGCAGGAATGCAGGTACGCATTTATTTTGTCATCTAGATCAGGAGGTGGCGGGTCTGATTCATTCAAATTATATAGTGATTAATAGTTGACTCATACCACATCCCCTGAAGAAATCTGCTCCTGCAGATGAAACGCGTTGGGCCACGCCCACTTTCGTGACGTCATCAGGATATGCGGTTCATGCGTTCCACTGTGGAACGCACGCCAGGCTCTCCATCATCATACTGCAGCATCGCTAGGGACACAGTTATTATCGGTTCCTGTGAGCTCCACCACTAGCCTTCCCGATTTCACCCTGTCTACCATCGTGATATTTCCCGGATGACCGCAGCACTTATCAGGTATCTGGACAGTTTTTGCATCCCCGTCTGGGATTGCTGTTTGTTTTATTAGGTCATCTTGAGCCATTTTTTACCAGGACTTTTATTAGTGCATCTATTTGGACTGCATTTTTGCACTTTCCGGATATTTTATTTTATTTTTATTTTTATTTTTACTCTTATTGTTGTTTTTATTTTTCATTTCAATGTATGTATTCAATTATCAATATCCAATTATTGTTGATAATACCCATTCCCCTTTTTTCTGGAATGTTTATTTATGCTAATTAAATTCACAGTTTTTTGCAACTCTGCACCATTTCATGGTCAATTATCTTATTCTACCATTAGTTACTATTTACATTATAGATATGTTCTAGGCAATTTGAGCGCAATTATTTGTTATACAGTGATGAATAGTATGTCTGAAATTCTTTCAATAAAGAATTTGGATTGTATGTCAATTGCCCTTGGGAATTTTTAATAGATGAGATCACATTGCGTGGGCACTTCTGGCGGAGTTTCCGGGCTAGTAGGGAGTTCGCCTTGTCACTTTTCTCATAAAAAAGTTGCTTGGTCCATTTGAGGTTTCGGGCTGTTTTTTGGGATAAGACCGCATTGAGCTGGCTTCTGACTATCGTTAGCTCCCTCAGATGTGACTGATCTAGGGAACCCTGATGCTGAGTGAGTAGAGAGAAGTCGGGTTTCCAATGCAGATATCTGCTCCCATTCTTCTTTAGGAGGCAGTGATACTAATAAGACGTCAACGGATTGTAGCCTTGTGTGCCTACCAAATTTTAGACAGGGATATGTCAGGGGTTTCATTTAGGGCAAAGAATTCACTAAGCGTCTCTGCTATCTCTAGACATGTCGTGGGGTTAAGTAAGAGAGTATCATCCAACCGCCACGTTGGGCTTCGCCTAGGAAGACTTGTGACATCTAATGGAAGAGATACTCCCATGTGGTCTGTCCAGGCAAACGGATGGACCTCGGCCCTGCGAATCTTAGTGGCCAGTCGAGTGTCAATCAGATAATAATCTATTCGAGTGTATACGTTATGGGGGTGAGAATAGAAAGTATATCCCCTGCCAGTGCCATTAGCCATCCGCCAGGCATCCAAGAGGGAATTCTCTTTTAGTAATATGGCAAATCGATTAGCCTGTCGGACAGAATGCTCTTGGCGCTGAGATGAAGGCATGGTCATTGGTGTCCTATCAAGAGAGGGTCAAGGATCATATTAAAGTCGCCCCCCCATAAGCAAGTGGTCCTCGGCATGTTTATCTATACGGCTAAATAGCTTCTGAAGAAAAGGGATTTGGGCACTATTGGGGGCATAGCAACAGACTAGTGTGACCGGTAGCTGACCTAGTGTGCCTACTAATATGAGAAAACGGCTGTCCGGGTCTGCAATCGAGCGGCACACCACCAATGGGACGGATGGTCTTACCAGGATGGCCACTCCTCGGTATTTAGAGATGGCTGAGGCAAAGAATGTCTGCGAGAAGAGCTTTCCTTGAAATGTTGCATGTGGTTCAGTTAAATGGGTCTCTTGGAGAAAAACTATATCTGCCCGTGATTTTTTAAGAGCAGTCATAAGTGTAGAACGCTTCTGGGGTGTGTTTAACCCCTTAACGTTAACTGTTAGTAACTGAAGAGACATGGTACAAGTTATATTCTAAAATATGCCGCTGAGGGGCTCCCCCGAGTCTGCGTCCCTCCATGGATCATGTTAGGAGCATAACTTGACAGGCGAAGAGAAGAAGCTTGAAAAAGATTAGGAAAATGGAAGGATAGGAAATGAAGGATAGAGGAAAGTTTAAGCCATCTGCAACCAGCCAAGGAGGGAGAGTAAAGACCGGTCATAGGATGTCCGGTCTACGGTTGCTCGACTTCGGAGAGATTGGAAAATGTTGCTACCAAGCGCAGCAACAAGGGGGTGCAAGAAAAGGAAGGGGCAAGGGGGTTTCAAGTGGGAGTGGAGATCGGGTAGTGAGTGAAGATGAGCAGGGGCATCAACAATTAACGAATTAAATCGGTTTACAAAACATTAACCTGTGTAGTAAGGCTATTATCTGGACAATTGCGTGACAAAAGTAACTAGTGTTATATGAGTTTGGTGAGTTTTCTGGTCATAATAACTATAGAACTATAGAAAATTAAACATTAAACAGTAAACAGCAAACGTCAACATTGCATAACAGTCCACAGTCACGTATTAAAAAGTGGAGGACTAAACTGTGAGCTTGGAGTGGCATGACCCCTCGGTAGCTGCGGGAGCGAAGGTGATGGGCGAACGGCAGTGTCCTCTCCGTGCTCCTATTGCAGATCAGCCGAAGTCAACTTGTATGAAGATCACAGATGTGCTGCATTAATACCTGCAAAGAAAAGGGAGGAAAAGAGAAGAAACAACAGGATGGGAGAGCGACAACATCCGACGCCTTCGAGGGACAAGTCACCGAGGTACAGGGTCATGTCCATTGCCCTCCATGGGTTCTGTACGTTGAGTCAGCAAAGAGAGACCAACAGTCCAGATTTTCAGTTTCCAACCTTCAACAAAATCAAACTGTGTCACATTCGGCCTGTGGGAGACCCCGTGGAGCCCGTGGGGATGCCGACGTGAGCGGAGATGGCGCTGTGCTAGGAGGTAAGCCTAACTTTTCCAGGATAAAAGCACCCTCTGCAGGGGTCTTTGCAAAGAGAGGCCTGGACTCCGTGAAGACTTGGAGCCGGAAGGGAAAGCACCAGTGATAACGATATCCATGGTGACGAAGAGTCTTTGTGGTATCCTTCAACTCTCTGCGTTTCTGGATGGTGAGAGGAGATAGATCTGCAAACAACTGAATGCTATTTCCAAGGTATTGAATGGAATCATGGTTTATTGTGGCCTGGATGATTTTTTCCTTGATGTGATAATAATGCATGCGAAGGATAACATCCCTAGGCCGTTGGCCTGGAGCGGACCTAAGCCGCAGCAACCTGTGTGCTCTATCCAGAAGCAGGTCAGCATCTGTGGCGTCCACTAGGATGGTTTTAAAGAAGCCAAGTAGAAAGCCTGGAAGGGCTAACGTGTCCACAGTCTCAGGGACGTTTTTGAGCCGGATGTTATTCCTACGGGCTCTATTTTCCATGTCCTCACATTTCTCTGTTGCAAATTTCATCCGTCTTGGTCTCCAAGGCATTGGTGCGATCCCCCAGTTTGCTAATATCTTTGTGGAAATCCGTGATCGCTTGGCGCAGTTCAGTGTGGAACGTTGTCTTAATTTCCTGAACCAGGGAATTGATTAAGAGTCTCGTTGTCAGGGGGATTTCGTCTTCTACTGGCATATCAGAACTTGGCGAGTGATCCCGCTGATTTCTAGCTGGGATTAACCTCTCAGTATCTGAAGCCCTTTTACTTCTGTTGCTTGTAGTAGATTGGGACCACAGTAAGTCTAAGCCCCCACTCTGTGAGGGGTACCGATTGGGAGCAGAGGTGTCGGAAAGGTGGGATATTTTATGCAGGCCCTTCCGGTGGTATAACCAGTAGGAGCTGCAGTACTGACCTGTGCAGGATCACAGCAAGCACACAGCTGCTGAGTGATCCGCGGCACCGTCACCCGCTGCTCCGGGGCACAGATGGGCAGATGCGCGGTGCAGGCTGCTCCAGTAAATAAATGCCACAGGTGTTCTTGCCAGCGATATAGTCCCTCTTCAGCGTGGTTAACGTGTTGTACCTCTCAGTTTCCACAGCCAGACCTCTCCATTAGGCGATCATGTCACTCTGGATATCGGTGCCGACCGGAAGTTGGGAGCTGGACCGGAAGTGAGGGGGAAAGAGTCGCCAGCGGCACAGGAGATCACAGCAGTGCCAGTAATGCGAGGTCTCGGGCCACGAGTGCAGCAGACAGACCCCGATCCAGGTAAGGCTTTGACAGCTGGTTTAACTTAGTTCTCTCCGAGGGCGTGGAACACCCGAGCCACCATCGGGTCCGCGAGGAGCAGCTGTACAAGGAGTGCCAGGGGGGGGTCATGCTCCCATTTGATGTTTTTTGTACTGTTTTGAGTTAAATTAGATTCAATAGTGCAAAAAGTGACTGGGAGGAAAGTAAACCATTTACCAAATAGTCTCCATTGTAAACCCAATAGTTCAGGGAAGTCAGACAAAATTGGTCTGGAAGACAGAACCTCAGACAATCTGGAACTAATGTACCTAGACAGTCCTTTCATAGCTGGAGGGGCAAAAAAAGAAGATTTAGACCAGTCCAGTTGTTATAGATAAACTCAGAGACAAAGGGCTAGATTTACTAAGCTGCGGGTTTGCAAAAATGGGGATGTTGCCTATAGCAACCAATCAGATTCTAACTATCATTTTGTAGAAGGTACTAAATAAATGAAAGCTAGAATCTGATTGGTTGCTATAGGCAACATCCCCACTTTTTCAAACCCGCAGCTTAGTAAATCTAGCCCAAAGTCTTTTCATAATATGGTGGTTTATTATGTACGTACGGTACAGACCATTAAATAGAAAATGAGCAATGGTAATTATTAATTATTTTCATATCTCTTTTATAGACTCAAACCGTAAAGGCAATACATAGATAAATGCATCATTTCAAACATTAAACCAATAATATCACACCATTTACATGTCATCAACAGTTCATTTCAAATTCTCTTTGTAGTCCCACAGCAACTTCAGTTTTTTAACATCATGGGGGGGTACATTTCTTAGATCAGTTGCAATTTATAAGTTTAGATTAATACATTACTTCATAAGCATGAGTCTAATTTCTGCTAAAAGATTACATATTAATTTGTCAGCTAATATTGTTAACGCATTACATCCTAAGCATATAAGCAGAAGATAACCTGTATTATTCAACTTCCATTTTGGATATATTGATTATCCATATAGCCGCAATGCAAAAACAAGCATTAATAAACAGATTACAGACACTTCTGGAAAATCAAAAATTCTGCTAGTCATAAACGGGTAGGATTTCATGCCAAAGCTTTTCTGACACAAAAACAATCAGGGGACTTTAGGAAAGTACAGGATTTACACAGGTTAAACATATTGAAAGTATTTTGTATTTTCAACTTTCCTTACACCATGCATTCTCAGACAACCAGACGGTGATAGCACTAATATGCAAACAAGGAGGTACCAGAAGTACAGTTATTATGAAAGAGTTAACACCAATCACGACTTGGGCAAAAAGTAACATCAGCGTTCTCTCTCACATGTAGCAAGCCAAAACCTCATAGTGGAAGATTATCTCAGCTGTTATTAGATCACCCAGGTCATTAAATGAGGAGCTGTTCTTGGCTACTGATACAAAAGTTTGTCTTACCATAAATATGTTTAATGGCAATGGGCCAGAATACCAAGCTGAGTCAATTTTTTTACATGCCACAATGAGAGAAGGGGATAAATACCTTAACAAGACCCTGAAAATTTCACCTGGGACACATATACTCTCCATTCCCTCTTATCCAAAGAACTCTGAGAAAGAACAAAAAGGAAGCAATAAATGTGATCACAATTCTCCCACTCTGTCCTCGGCTACCATGGTTTGTCATAGCCTGGATTTACAAAGGCTGAACAAATTCATTATGCTTCTAAAGCCTCTGTAGCCTCTATTGTGCCCTGATTTCCTGTGCCGAGGACCAGTGTCGAACCCAAACCTTAATCCACTCTTCTTGATAAGGTGGAAATTCAGGGCTTGAATCATTAAAGGACGCAAACAGTGTTTTCGCGTGTATAATCTGCACAATTACTCTGCACAGCCCCAGAACTAGGGGTGTGCACCGGGCACTTTTAGTGTTTTGGGTTCTGATTAGCTTGAGGTTTTGGTTTCTGATTTGTTTTGCCAAAACACCTGACGAAAGGTTTTGGTTCTGATTTAGGGTTTTGGGTTCTGATTTATTTTTAAAAAAGCATAAAAAGCGCTTAAATACATTATTTTGTTTTTTTTACACTCCTACGCTATTATTAACCTCAATAACATTCAATAACAATCATTTCCACTAATGTCCAGTCTATTCTGAACACCTCACAATATTCTTTTTAGTCCAAAACCGCGGTAGCTTTCTGGACTGCGTAGTGGAGTGGCCCCGGTACCCAATTTGGTACCGGGGCCACAATATATCACCCTCAACAGGTCTGAATTCCACTGCACAGATGGCGGACACCGGATGGACGTCTAAAACCAACATAGATGTTAAGACCGCAGTTCCTCTTTTTTGAGACTGCACAAACAATTAACGTAGTAATATAAATGGAAGTTACTATTTTTTTGAACTACAGAAAGAACGTAGTAATAAAAATGGCAGTTACTCTTTTTTGGAACTACAGAAAGAAAGAACGTAGTAATAAAAATGGCAGTTCCTCTCTTTTGTAACTACAAAAACAAAGAACGTAGTAATATAAATGGAAGTTACTATTTTTTGGAACTACTGAAAGAAAGAAAGTATTAATAGAATCGGCAGTTACTCCTTTTTGGAACTACAAAAACAAAGAACGTAGTAATAGAAATGGCAGTTCCTCTTTTTTGGAACTTAACAAGAATTATATAATTTTGTTTATTCAGAAATGATGAGTCTCTCTATTAGAGTGTAATGCCCCTTAAAACTCCTTTAAATAAAATAGTACGTATTCTAGGAGACCCTGTTTATATATTTAACTTGGTTCTGCAAAAATATGCATGATGATCACTGGACAGAGATCTGTAATAGAGCAGCGATTAAAGTGGCCTGATTAAAGGTCATGTAAGATCTTAAAGCACTCACAATTATATAGAGACTGTATTCTCATTAAAGACACTGCCTAACGTGTCTAAAAGTTGGCACTTATATAGCGCTTGCTTCACTGGGTGATGTGAGCAAGCGGAGTGTGTTAATATGGAGAGACCCTATCTAAACATTAATATGATAGAACAAATTGCAGCGCTGTATACGCTGTGTGTAGGTAAGGTAGGGATCTCAAATACCATGACACTCTGTTTAGCCTAATCCCTGACAATGTAATATCACGGAAAGCCTATTTGCTTATCAAGGGCAATGCCTAGCTTCTGCTAAATCAGACAGAGTATGCAGCGCACGTCTAACACCAACATAGCTGTGCCGGTGACATGGCCTGCAGGAATATCTCTGATGGAGATAGAACTAGGCCCCAAAGAGCACATAATGCCAAAAAAAGAGTTGCAAGATGGAATTGTCCTTGGGCCCTCCCACCCACCCTGATGTTGCTGAAATAGGACATGCACACTTTAACAAACCAATCATTTCAGCGACAGGGCCTACCAAACTACTGTGGCTGAAATGATTGGTTTGTTTGGGCCCCCACACAAAAAAAGCTATTCATCTCTCCCTGTACAAACTAAACTGGCTCTACTGAGGCAAGATGTCGTCCTCATTCTCATCCTCTGATCCCTCGCCCCCGTCAGTGTGTACTTCCTCATCCTCACACATTATCAATTCGTCCCCTCTGGACTCCACAACCACAGGTCCCTCTGTATTATCTGGAGGGCAGTGCTGTACTTGATTGAGAAATTGATAATTCATTTTTATGAACATCATTTTTTCAAGGTTCTGAGGAAGCAACTTCCTTCGCCGCTCACTGACCAGGTTCCCCGCTGCACTAAAAACTCTTTCCGAGTACACACTGGAGGGGGGACAACTCAGGTAAAATAGAGCCAGTTTGTACAGGGGTTTCCAAACTGCCTTTTTTTCCTGCCAGTAACAATATGGACTGTCTGACATGTCTATTTGGATGGTGTCAGCAAAATAATCCTCCACCATTTTTTCAATTGTGACAGCATCCAATGCAGCGACAGTAGACATGTCTGCAATGGTTGGCAGGTCCTTCAGTCCGGACCAGATGTTATCAGCATCCCCGCCAGCGGCTCTTTTAGGTAAACTGAGCTTTTTCCTTGCAGCCATAGATGTGGAAGAAAATGAGGGTGGAGCTGTTGGCATGTCACGGTCCTCTTCAGAGGACAATCTCCTGACCAGCAGGTCTTTGCACCGCTGTAGACTTGTGTCCGCCGGAAACAGAGACACAACATACGCTTTAAACCGAGGATCGAGCAAGGTGGCCAGAATGTATTCCTCTGACTTTAAAAGAGTGACCACCCTCGGATCCTGGCAAAGCGTACGAAGGGCTTCATCCACAAGAGCTACATGCTTGGTGGAATCGCAATGGTTTACCAGCTCCTCCCTCACTTTCTCCTGTAATATAGATTGCAGTACCTATTCTTTGGAACTGCTTAAAGAATGAACGTAGTAAATGTAATATAGATTGCAGTACCTATTCTCTGGAACTGCTTAAACAATCAACGTAGTAAATGTAATATAGATTGCAGTACCTATTCTCTGGAACTGCTTAAAGAATAAACGTAGTAAATGTAATATAGATTGCAGTACCTATTCTCTGGAACTGCTTAAAAAATGAACGTAGTAAATGTTATATAGATTGCAGTACCTATTCTCTTGCACTGCTTAAAGAATGAACGTAGTAAATGTTATATAGATTGCAGTACCTATTCTCTAGAACTGCTTAAAAATTGAACGTATTAAATGTAATATAGATTGCAGTACCTATTCTTTAGAACTGCTTAAATATTTTTTTTTTAAATTAATTTTGTATAATTTTTAAAATAATTTGTTTTAGTAATTTTTAAGAGATTTTAATAATTATAAAATTTGTATGGACTTAGCACAACAAAGCACAGGACTAAAGCACCACTGGACTCAGCAGGACAGACACTGGCCAAAGCACCACTGGACTCAGCAGGACAGAGCACAGGACAAAAGCACCACTGGACTCAGCAGGACAGAGCACAGGACAAAAGCACCACTGGACTCAGCAAGGACAGAGCACTGGACACAGGCATAAAGCACCACTGGACTAAGCAAGGACAGAGCACTGATCACGCAGGAGCACCACTACCCTACACACCCTCCCTTTTCCCTGATGTCAGGCGAAATGAAGACGGCGGCCGCAAGGTGAGTATTTATGACATCCGAGTATCGCAAGATCCGACGCGAGACTTGGATGTCATAGCCTCGTTTCGGATTCCTTTGGCGGCCGGAAGTACCCGAACAATGCTCGGATCCCGTCGGATCAGCACTGTTTGGGTGGGCTCGGATTAGCGGAATCCGAGCCCGCTCATCCTTACCAAGAACCAGACCATATGCCACAGAACGCAACAACGTTCAATTCATCTTTGAGCACAAAGGACACTTACTTGAGTCTGCGATTTCAGGAAGGGGACACGGTGGGGAAGGGGCGTATGCCCATAGGCAATGTCCAGTAGTGCGTGCCAAGCTCATGCCGCAGCGGCCGATTCAAGCTCTGGGCATCACTTAGGTACTTGTTTTTCAGCTGTATCTCTTGCTTAAGCTACAGATCTAGTCTACGTGCTGATTTACTAGTGATGATGGCTGAGCATGCAATGCTAGAACATGTGTTTACAAGCATGCAATGCTAGAACATGTGTTTACAAGCATGCAATGCTAGAACATGTGTTTACAATCGGGAGAAACTGCAAAGATTTATTTTATGTACATTAGTCATTAATAATCATATAATAACATTAATAAAAATTAAATAAAACTTTTATTATTTTTAATGTTTTATCATTAATACCTATATTATTAACAGGTGGCATTAATTGAACAGTATTTTTTCTGTGCCTTCTTTTGTGAGTTTATAATACACATAGGTATTGGACATATCCTGCAGTGTCTTGTTTAGTACAACAGAGCAGGCCTAAACCATATTCGTCACCACACGAATCTTCAGATCCGCTTGAATTCGGACGTACATATACCCAACTTATATGCATTTTTTAAAAACAGACATAATGTTCAGTATACGTCCCTTAATGAGTCAGACCCTGAGTGGTCGTTGCTCAGGAGCAAAGGAATCACTAGTCAAGTAATCAACATTTTGTTACACACTAATATATGGAAGTTTATCTGCTACTGCAAACAAAGATCCATTAGTCCAATGGCACCAAGTGTTCCACAAGTATTGGATTTTCTACATGAAGACCTAAATGAGGTATCAAAACTCTGCAAGTTCAAGTTTCAGGATTAATCATCCCTTTGTATTCAAGCATTAGCATTGAAAAACTTAGTAATATATTTTTTCCAAGCAGTTAAGAGAATTCAACCATACATTAGACGCTTTGCAACACCATGGGATCTTTATCTCATACTGGACTTATAGTAAAAAGTCCCTATGAGCCTTTACAGGAAAATGTTCTGCTATGGCTCACTCTTGGGGGGATGCAATTCGGCACAAGGTCCCCGGAACAGTCCTCAGAGACCCATCGCTTCAGATTTTTATCTCAAATTTCTGCTAATTTTCCCTCACGTCCCATAGGGATGTGAGGAGAAAATGAGTAGAGATTCTGTACTGTGCTGGCTGGTAATGTGCACAGCCGGAAATCTCAGTGATGTCCAGAGACACATCGCCGGCTACTGTAAAAAAAATTATTTCTGGGGGCATTTACTTCTGCTACATGAATAGGAGAAATACATGTATTATGGAGGAAGGATCCATTTCTGAATATTGTTACAGATAAAGTGATATTAAGGGAAAATCCAAATTGTTTTGCCTAAATTAGAGTCTGATTTACATATAAATAAAGAAATTGCATTACTGGTATTTTGTTTACAAGCAGAAAATGAGGTGAAGCATCTACATAGACTAGATCTGCAAAGGACAAAGAAACTGAGGAAAACAAACCAGTTCTTTGTCTTACCATCTGACATGCAAGATGGATCTGTGTGGTCATCACAGACATATAAGGAGAAAGGTCTTGAGCAGGGCCGGACTGGCCATCTGGCACTTGGTCAGATGGGCCGGTCTGAGCGGTCAGTGCACTGACCATGCACTGCACGGTGTGTGCACTGACACTTCCTGGTTACATGTGCCGCGCATGGCACATGTCAACAGTACAGGTCCTGGAAGGCAGCTGATGAGGAGCGGAGAGAAGCAGACAGACAAGAAGCTGAGAAGGCAAGTGCAGAAAACGGGGGGGAGAGAAAAGGTGCCAGACAGAAAACAGGAGAAAAGAGAGAGATTAGTAGGACACTAGTAGTCTTTATTATCAACAGCTGTATAATATACCCAACAATTTTACACATTTATTTTATAAGAAATTGTTGCCCATAGTAGAGCAAATAGGGACAAATTACAAATGGTCTGCTTACATTCTACATCATTTGATATTTGTATAGTAAAAGGTGATGAGAGATATTTCCATTAAGTCTCAAAGTAATACTTTCACCATCATCTGTCTGACACCCTCTTCAAAAAGCATTTCTGTACATCTTATTTTAGTATCTGTCTCCATGCTCCCACTGGTAACAAACCTTCATGGATTACAGCCAAGTACTGAGACGTATGCCACTACTCTCATCTTCTTTTCACAGACATCTGAGGACTGTACTGAGCATCTTTGGCTCATCTTTCAGGTCCCAATCATAGTCCAAATGTCACTCTGCCCAAATATTTTGATGACATCTTACAGCTCTATTTTAAGTACCTTTTCTGGAGCTGATAAGCCATCTCCAAAATATATTGCTGGACAAAGGTCAAGGGGGGGGATATTATTATTTTGCCAACTAGTGTGTGACATAATATGACTTGGGAGCACTTTTGTGGCATAATATCAACTGGCAGCACTATTCGGGCATAAAATCAACTGGGGGCACTTTTGTGGCATAATATCAACTGGGGCACTATTGGGGCATAATGTCAACTGGGGGCACTTTTGTGGCATAATATCAACTGGGGGCACTTTTGTGGCATAATATCAACTGGGGGCACTTTTGTGGCATAATATCAACTGGGGGCACTTTTGTGGCATAATATCAACCGGGGGCACTTTTGTGGCATAATATCAACTGGGGGCACTACTGTGTGGCATAATATGATTTTGGGGCACTACTGTGTGGCATAATATCAGTTGGGGGCATGTACTCAGGCATAAGGGAAGGAGGAGAATGTTAATATAATGTGGGAGGTAGGCTATTAATTTAATGGTGGAGTTTAGGTGGGAGCTATTTTTTTAATTGGTGCTATTTTATTTGTGGGGTGATGTGGGTTAATTTAATATTGGGGCCTAGCAATTTAAGATGGGGTGAGTGGACCTTTAATTTAATGCTGGGGTGGTTTGGGGGCAATTAATTGAAAGTGGGGCTGTTTGGGAAAAAAATGTCTATTTATTAAATGTGAATATGAATTATTTAATGGCAGTGATGGTTGCGGGAAATAGGTATATTTATTAAACGTAAATGTTATTTAATTTATTGCTGGGGTTGTTTGGAGGGAGGGAAATAGGTTTATTTATCATCATCAGCTATTTATATTAAATGTGAATACTAGTATTTTAATGTTGGGGCTGGAGGGAGGCCTAATTATAAAACATGGGTTGTATTGATTAAACGCCAGGGCTGGTTGGAGTTTTCTAAATTACATGTACCCATTTTTTTTCCAAATAGGGCCTCCAACATTCCAGTATCCAGACAAGCAGCAATTGAACTAAAGACACCAGTAGCCACAGGTGGGGAAAGTAACAAGACAGATAGGAGAGAGCAGGACAGTCTGCTAACTGTCCTGAATCTGTGGGGAAGTCCCGAGTTTTGGTGACTGTCTCGTTTTGTGAGATTTGGTCCGACTACAAGGACAGTTGGGAGGTATGTCCCGCTTCACAATGTACTGCTTGTGAAGGCAGAGCTGCGTGCAACTAACAGTAGTACACACAGTATTGCCTGTGTATTTGTCTAACATTTGTCTAAAATGATAACCATGTTACATAATAGGGATCCCCTGTCTTAAATACCTCAGGTCCCCCAAGCATTAATCCAGCTCTGGTTAGCAGGAGGGAGCGGATAGCTGCTCCAAGTCTCTGGATAGGACACAGCCTGCAGAGCAAGCCGAGGAGCTCTAAGTTGCATGAGATTTCTTAATCTTAGCATAGATAAGTACAGTGGATTGGGGTGTTGTAATGTGTTTCTGGGGTGGGAGGTGGCGTGATGTGGATGGGGAGGACTGGAAAAATGTAATGTTTTATTATAATGTATGTATCAATGCCCCATGTTGACTATGCCCCCAACATAATGTGGCCACGCCCTTGGCGCCACTGCACCGCGGTAACACAGTTTTTCCCTGCTCATCAACCGAGGTGGGCCTGTCTGCTTCAAATGCCAGGGCTGATTTTTAGTCCCAGTCCGGCCCTGGTCTTGAGGTACTCAAGATTATAAAGGAACATTCAACAAGAACAGTGGCAATTTTTTGGGTTCAAAAAGTGCTCGTATCGTCAAGTGAAATGTATAATGCGGCAGAATGGTCTACAGACCACACCTTTAAAAATCATTATATGCTGGATGTGACACCAGTAAATGAAACTCAGTTTTGAAGGCGGATCCTTCAGACTTGATATAAATATTTTATTTTGTGCATTTAATTTGGTGTCACTGGTTATCGGTTCACCTTATATTATTACTGCTTGGGTACATCTCATTGGTCAGTACTGCCAGGAAGTTCGAAGAGGAAATAAACAAATTATATTTACCATACAACAATGATCATTGTGAGGTTCCACTCAGTTATTTGATCACATAATCTCAGAGCAGCACTGGAGAGATAAAAGGCAGAAACGTAGAGAGACGGCTCTTAAATTGTAAGACAAAAATAAAGCTCTTCAATATTTATATAGTAATGTTCTATTGGACTAGTGCATAATTAAGATATTGAAATACTCTATTTCAAAATAATATTGAATACAACATGGATGCATAGATTTTTTTTTGTAACTAGAAATTCTATACAATTTTCAAACATAACCATAAATTTAACAAATGTTCATTATAGATGACTGCTGGAGTTTTACTCATCTCTAGATAAGATTGTAACAGACAATATTTAACCGGCCATGTTGACATATCGATTTTATAGCCATTTCTAATTAAGACAAGTATGACAACACATTAAACAAACATCTGTACTAACGAATGTTTGTTACTTTAAAATATATTTTTAAACAACTTTATTAAATTACTTGTAGTATTTATTTGTTCCTTATTTGTTGTAGATCAGCTATGGTGCAACAAATTCTGTGTTAGGTGACAGAGATTTGTATCCAAGATTTTTCCGAGCTGTTCAAAACGAGCGCACTATTTATTCAATGTTATGTAAACTTCTAGAATATTTTGGGTGGACGTGGATTGGAATTTTAGCCTCCGATGATGACAGCGGAGATACAGAAACCCAACTGCTTATAAATTATGCGGCTAAAAGACGCATCTGTGTCGATTTCATCATAAAAATGAATATTTTTAATAAAAATTGGATAGTAAACAAAATTACTGAAATAATTTCAAAATCAACTGTCAAAGTTATAGTACTTTGTGGAACGTTTTCTCAGTCTTTCGTAAAATGTCTAGATGAATTATTTCATGTGCTCTTGGACCAGACCTTAGTCCTGAATCCTCACTGGGCATATAATAAGTTTCTCATGGATCAGTATTTCCCAATATTTAATGGTAGTTTGGCAATTGAAAATCTACCAATAACATTTCTTGATATTTTTACATTCTTTAAGAAATTCAGTCCTGAAAATTACCCTGAAGATAAGTTGCTTGAACATATTTGTGCATTATACTATGGTTGCTGGTCAAAAAACAGTGAAGTGTGTCATTATTATGGCTCCATATATAAAGTAAAAAATCTTGTTAAATGTTCCGGAAAAGAGCTAATTATACGACTTCGCCAGTTTTCCTACTATGGGATTTACCCACGAGTGTATTTAGTAGTCTTGGTTATTGCTCGCGCTCTACGTAACATGCGCTTAGTCCTGGACAATGAGCATCAGAAAATGGAAACTAAACTCTATCATTTTAGACATCACGTAAGACACATATATTTATAACTTTTGGTCTCCAACTAAAAAAATCTAAAACTAAAAGTAGCTTCCACATAAAGTATATAACTAAATACATATTACTTAGTATAAAGATGAGTAAATATCAAAGGCTTTAATTTTCAAATCAACGTATTACTTTAGAAATATTGTTCAGATTTCTGGTGAACTGACTTAGTGAACCTGGGAACCACAGAGAGCCTTGAGAAAATCCAGATATTTGATACTGACACAAATCACTGAAGAAGTGTAATTATTAGGTGAAACTCACCGGACTCTCCAATATTATACTGTAGACTGGGCAATTACAAGACCCGGAAGTCAGTGAGTTCCACTGCAGAACACAGGTAGAAAGTTGATGGCAGCAATTCTATAACTAACAATGACTGTCACTATAGATATACAGCATGGATGTATCGTTAATCAATAAAAAGTGATTTTATAGAACTAGCCCAGTGACTCACTAATTTAGCCACACTCCTACTTGCATACACTAAGAGGCTGCACAGAAAATTGGAGGAGTCATCAGAGGATGCACTTCAGATCCCAAGCGTGAGTATCACCATTCTTCAATTAGAAGCCGTCGGATTTCAGATAAGCTACTTATCTTGATGTTTGTTTTATTCCGAGGTAACTCACTATTGGATAGGATAAAAAAAACTGCAATTATGTGCAATGATTTTGTGCGTGGAGAAAGCAGGTACAGATAACAAGTGAGAGAATAGGTTGGCTAAAAATAATTGCAGAGGCTGATTTAGGAAAGTACCTTGGAACTGTACATTTGGACAAAAGAACTATTGGCAAAAGATCTTGACAGACTTTCCTTGAATTATATATTTATGGACATATCTAGAATAAGACTGTGAAACTAGAAGATTCTGTGGATAAAATTAGATTAAATACTATATAGTAAGTAGATGGACTGGTCCTTCGAATACAACATATTCACCTACTTGTAGACAATAAGGGAAAGTGCGGCACTGTATATTGACGCACTCCTAGTCTCCCCAGGACTTTGCTGGGCCAGTGCGACACTGCGTCCTATTCATGTACTGAGTCCTATTCACTTTTTGTGACAGAGCTCCTCACAGTGACTGAAGGAGAAGGTGCTCTACAATCATAATGTTTTTCCATATCTTATGTTGAATATATTAAATATACACTTAATCTCTAATTTATCTGAGTCTAAATAACCATAAACTTAAATTGTTTATTGGACATTTTAAGCTATCCACATATTGTTACAATATTTTGCTCTTGCTACATTTATTCTTTTGTTTTAAAGTTACATCACTACTTGAAGAATCTTAAATATTCTCCTAATGACTCAACTCTAGTTTTTGATGAAAATGGAGATTTTGTCACTGAATATAATATTTATAATTGGATAATGGGAGAAACTATGGTAGTGAGATCATTGGAAGTTGGTAAATTCACAGCATCAGATAAAGATCAGCAGCTTTTCATCAATGAAAGTGCAATAATATGGAAGAACGATGACAATCAGGTTAGGTGCAACCACTGGTTATTTAATATTTATATATTACACACCAATGGACAACATCAATTGTTGCTTCTGTAAATAATATGTCTGTAAATGATGTGTTCTTATGTCAAATGTTCACTTACCTATTTTGGATGTAATGGATCCCTTGAAGTCCTTATCCCATGCTCCGGTCATAGCGGCCACAGATTCCTAGTCCAGGAATTCAATTCATAGTAAGAAACAGGAAGTCGCTTTAGTGCAGCTCCCTGTAGGCTGTGTCTTTGGACTCAGTTGTTGCTGGAGTCCTAACCTGGACGGCCAAGAGTGATTTCAGGTACGATAACCTCTTGGGGCTCTTTCAACAGCCGACGAAGGAGGCGAGGAGGGTACCACACCTACACAAGCAGGCCTGGCCTCAAGTTCTTTGTAAATATAGAACAACAGAAAAAAATCCTGTGCTGAGCTGTAGGAAAGCATAAATATACAAGCAGCTGAATAACAGAGAAGGGTAAATGCCAAAACCTAAGACTAGGATACAATGTATGAAGAACATTTCTTACAGCGCTAGAATAAATGAATATACAAGAGGGACTAATATCCAAACACAATCAATAATGATATGATATCATAAAATGATATAACCAAACATTTAATATGTCACTAAAGAACAAAAAAATGTGCACACAATCGTAAAATGATTAAAAATCACAAGAGACCGGTCTCATATGGGTTAATTGGTCAATAATAAAAAAGGGATAAATAGAGTCTCCCCGATATATTGAAAAAGGTGAAGAGTATAGATTCTCAGTTCAAATGTAATCTCAGTATTGGTCTACAGTGCTGAATGTAGTAAATGAGTAATTACTCATGATGGTGTCAACAAAGTACTATGTCCGCAGCACGATGGATTGAGAAACGAATCTTTGTGGTAAACATAGCAACCGATTCTTTACATCGTATATAGGAACTTTGAGATAATAGGTCTGTAGACTAGATGGATGCAGCTTCACTTACAGGTCCAAATACCAGCATATGAATATAATAGGTGATATGTTCAACCTTTTATCGGAGCTGATTCAGCTCCACTAGTTGTTTGTAAGAAAAAAGGCAGTATATTACCTTAGTAGATCCCTGCTTCCACAGCAGGACTTGAGGTTTAGCCGTGATGAACAGCGATGAATGAACACTCACTGCTAGCGTGTCTGTTCACTTACGAAATGTAAGTCCAGCTTCAATAGGGTAAGTAAAGCGAGGTCATCATCAAATAGAGTCCGCCGTCCCGTGGATACTTGGTATAATAGACTGATAGCTTGAGAATCCTGCATGTCGTGAGTATAAACTCTTGAGACAGCTGGCTACTGCAGATAGCTTAGAAGTGCCTCTATAAAGATAATCCTTGGTGATCTTAAGAATCTTTAACATGCATGAGAAAGGTTTCCTCTCCCTCTTAAACGTCTGATGCGTTTCGTTCAGCTCAGCTGAACTTTTTACTTTTTCTGCCTTTGAAAAAGTTCAGCTGAGCTGAACAAAACGCGTCAGTAGTTTAAGAGGGAGAGGAGACCTTTCTCATGCATGTTAAAGATTCTTAAGATCACCAAGGATTATCCTAACAGGAGCACAGGAGCATAGGAGATCATACAGAGTAAGAAATGTAAGGAGTAGAGAGGACTCTTGCCAAACTGTCAGTGTGTCGTTGTTATGTACTTGCCCTTAGTTTTGCCCTCATTCAAGATGGCCGTGATTGCATCATGAAGTTTCCATCTTGGATCTCTGTTATGAACTTGCCCTTACAATAGCCCTTATCCAAGATGGCCGGGACTGTCTCATGAAGATTCCATCTTGGATCCCATTTCCTGTTTGGGCCTAGAAAAGGCACTTCCTGTTATGAAGCCTTTGCACGAGTATTGTGTTTGTCTCTGAACCAGATGCTTCCACAGAACCTTGCCTCCTTGTGATTTGGACTACAAGTACTTGATACTTCCACCAGACCTTTAACCTCTTGTTACTTTGGACTTTATTTGTTGGACACTGGAGATTTATTTGTATACCAAAATAAATCCTTTTGAATTCAGAAATACCTGGCTATTGGGCTCGTTTGTGATACCAGAATCGTGACAGTCGTTGTCTCTCATCTCTTCACAATCCTCCAATCCCCGCTGCCTTTTTGCCACTTTCAACACACTCCTTTGCCCCTTCCACCCCTCCCATCCTCCATTACTGCTACAGACTTTGCCTCCTCTTTCCCTTCCAAAACTGAGGCAGACATAAAAACTCCTTCTCCCATCACTCTTCTGCCATCCCTACCTCTCCACCCTCCTCTCCCTCCTGCCACCACCCATCAAAACACTGATCCACTTACTGAACATTTCTAGTCTTGACTACTGAAACCTTCTCCTTACTAGCCCCACCTTCTCTCATCTCGCTCCCATATCGCTCCTCCTCGATCTACACTTAATACTGTCGCTAGACTTATCTTCCTCTCTCACCACTTCACTTCTGCCTCGTCTCTCTGCCAAGACTTACATTAGCTCACCTTCCCCTACAGAATCCTCTTCAAGCTCCTCACCTGCACGTACAAGGACCTCTCCAACTCCACTGCTCCATACATCTCCACCCTCATCTCCATACATACTGCCTCCCACCCTCTCTGCGCACTCTACCCACAGTAGGAGGGGCTTTTGGTGCTACCACCACTCAGCTCCTTAGCATAATTGCGATTTTCTATATACAGTTTAACATTAGCATTTGTATAGCCAATTGAATAGATTGACTCCTATTTTTCTATTTTTGCGTTTGGTTTGTGAATAAGGAATACATTAATTCTTAAAGCGCAACGGAGATGGAAGTGTAATAGGTGGTGAGTCATTTGAAAAATTTCAATTTGGATAAAGGGCACTTTTTTTTATTTTTAACTCAAAGTTTTATTATATAAAGATAAGTGACACAATCAAAAGGAAAAAAACTTGAATGAGACATTAATCAACCAATGTCACTTTCCATGGTAGAAGTATATGATATTGAAGGGGTGTAGGGCAGGGGAGGGGGGAAGGATATGGTCATCAAGTGAAAGGAACTAAAAGGAGCATGAGCTCCCAAAGGAGGGGATGTTGTCAAATCTGTGGTATGGTATTCGGGAAAGCAATAGGCCCGATGTTATATGGGGTTGTATGGGGGAAGAGTTATTTAGAGGGAGAAAAAGTGCGGGACCCTAGGAATAGAGCCACGGAGCCCAGATTTGATGGAATTTATCTTCTTTGTCTCATAGTAACGAAGTGATTTTTTTCCATGTTGGCAATGAACCAGACATAAGATGTTAGAGAAGAGATGTGGGGGGATCCACCCGCACCAAAATTTAGCTATCAGGCATCTAGCAGCCGCCAGAACATGTGAAGCCAGTTTCGCAGAGTCAGCATCAAGGTCCTGTATAGGGTAGTAGAGCAGGAAGGTCCATGGATTCTTCCTAATAGTGCATTGGAGAAGGGAGTAGAGGAGACCCGCAACCCTGTCCCAGAAGGAGGACATGACAGGGCACGACCACCAAATATGGGTGAGGGTGCCTCGGTGACCACAATTTCTCCAGCAATCAGGAGAAGCAGACTGATACATCTTTGCGAGCCTATCAGGTGTAAGATACCACCTGTAGTAAACTATGTAAGTGTTTTCTTTGATTAATGTGGATATAGAACTAGAGGCCACATTCAATCTGATGGTCTCCTAGCAGTCCTCCTTCGGGGGGTGGGCCAGGTCCCTCTACCACTCTCTTACATGTGTATTCCCAGAAGGCAACATTTTCTCCAGTGGGAGGTTATACAAGGAAGAATTCATGCTCCTCCGCAAGGGGGGCGAGAGGCAGAGAGATTCAAATGTGGAGGGGAGGTGAGTTAAGGTGTCCGACAGGAGAGACAGGAGAGACAGGAGGAAGTGCCGAACCTGCAAATATTGGTAGAAAGGCGGATGAAAGTCAGGAACTCTAGAGCAAAGAACGTCATAGGGTATGGGCCTTCCTCACTCAAGGAGGTTTCCTGCAAATCGGAAAACCGCTGTGTTCCATATCCGAGGAAAAGATTGGGACATACCAGGAGGGAAGGCAGGGTTATGCCACCGGGGTGTGATGGGAAGAGGGCAGGAAGAGACAGAAAGATGGCGCTTACAGTTCTCCCAGGTCCGAGCAGCAAATTCCAAAGTTGGAAAACATTTGATCAGAGCCCTCCTAATATCAAGAGGTATTCCCCAAAGACCCGATAGGTCAGGCAAGGAGAGATAGGCAGCCTCTAAGTCTGCCCATGCATGAGAGGCGGGAGGCGCAAATGAGGAGACCATTGAGCCAAGCTGCGCCGCCCAGTAATAGGCCTTGAGGTCGGGAAAGCCGCTGCCTCCACGGCTCGTGGGTTTTTAAAGTAGCGCCAGTTGGAGCCTGGGAGGCCTGCCCCGCCAAACAAATTTAGTTAAATGTTGTTGCATAGAGTATAATTCGGACAGAGGTATTTTAACAGGCAATGTCTGAAAAAGGTTGAGAATTTGGGGAAGAATAGTAATTTTTACCGCAATGATCCTGCCCAGCCACAAAATGATTAGAGTCCGCCAGGAGAAAATGTCTGATTTAAGTTTAAGAAAAAGAGCTGGATAGTTCTCCTGATATAGCGACTCGAAAGAGGTGGTTATGTAAACCCCAGATACTTTGATTTTTTCTTCTGCCATCTGAACTGAAAGTGGGAGGTTAGATCACAGCAATCCTGGGGAGGCAGATTAAGAAATATGGCTTCAGATTTTGTTATGTTAATTTTATACCCGGATAGCTTGCCATATCCCATGAGGAAGCCGAACAGGTTGGGCAGAGATGTTCTTGGTTGCTCGAGCGTGAGGAGTATATCATCGGCAAAAAGAGAGAGCTTACTCTCCAGACCCGTCTCCAAACCCCTTATATCTGGGGAGGCTCGGATAGTAGCTGCCAGAGGTTAGATGAACAGGGTGAAAATTAAAGGGGAGAGAGGGCATCCCTGGAGGGTACCATTACTAATTAGGAAGGGATCAGAAGGAGAGCCATTAATCATAACCTTAGTGGAGGGGTGGGAGTATAAGGCCTGTACCCAGAACAGTAAGTCCCCAGACAGACCAAAATGCCTGAGAGTTTGGGTCATGAACTGCCAGGAGATCCTGTCGAAGGCCTTTTTGCCATCCAAGGATAAAATAATGGAGGGAGTTTTCCTAGTGTTGAGTATGTGAATAAGGTCAATGGTTCTCCTCGTGTTATCCCTGGCCTGCATACCAGGGACAAAACCTACCTGATCATAGTGAACTAAGCCAGGGAGTACTGCGTTCAAGTGATTGGCAAGAATCTTGGCATATAGTTTCAGGTCATTGTTGAGCAGAGAAATTGGATGGTAACTAGCACAATTATGGGCATCTTTTCCCTCTTTGTGGATCAGGACTATCCGAGCCTCCAGAGATTCTTTGGGCCAAGGGCTGCCCTTCAGGATAGAGTTAAAGAAAGTGGAGAGGCAAGGGGCCAGGAGAGCTGCAAATTTTTTATAGTAAGCTGGCGAAAACCCGTCAGGGCCAGGTGCCTTACAAGCTTTCTGAGCCTTAATATCCTGCTCCACCTTCTCTAAGGAAATAGGTTCCTTGTGAAGGTCAGCGGCCTGGGGGGTCAGCTTCGGAGGACGAGCGCCCTCCAGGAATTTCTCAATACATTTCGCCTGTTTCTGATGGTTCAAGGCATTAGGGGGTTGAGGGAGGTTGCACAGTTTTAAATGATAGTTCTGAAATTCCAAGCGAATTAATTTTGGATCATAGACCAGGACCCCCGAGGAATACCTGATAGCCATAAGATTACGGGACGAAATTTTAATCCACAGTCAAGTGGCCAAGAGCTTATCCGCCTTATTGTCCTTTTCATAAAAAGGCTGATTCAGCCATTTTAGCTTGCTGGCCACTCGTTCGGAAAGGAGCAAGTTGAGCTCACCCCTTACGGAAACTATCTGTTTAAATACAACAGCGTCCGGGTTGGATTTATGTTGTACCTCTAGCTGCTGGAGGGAAGTAGAGAGGCGCATAGTTTCAGCTAGTCTTGTCTTCTTGGCGTGTAAGGGCACTTTTTAAAGTTGTTGCTTATTTTATTGACTATTTGTTTAAGGCCAGTGTTATAGTCACTGAGGTTAGATTTTGTAAGCACCGTGTTCTTTCACTGGTCATTATTTAAACTATTTAAGAGGGAATACTGAAAAAAAAATAGTAGAACCCTCTGGTCTCCTAAAGATGATGAATAGTGTACTGATAATAGTAGTGACAAGAAGTAAAGGAGTAATGAAAGCGGAGGTGGTTTTTTTTTTGGTTTTTTTTAAATAATGAGATTATTGCAACTATAATACAGGGCACTGCAGATAGGATTGGGAATATTTGGGCAACTCTAGAAACAGATGAGAGAGGATCTTTGAATAGGAACAATTTTTAAACCATCAGGACAAGAAGAGGAATTGGAGAGATCATCATCACAGTTTATTTAGGCACCACAGAATCAGTATCGCTGCACAAGAGAAACAATCAGTGAAAATCAAGACGAGAAGGGACAATAGAGAAGACAACTATATTAAAAGACACAACTATAACAAATGAAACATTACACAGAGGATGAGGAGATAGGTGGTAAGGAGGACCAAACTCATGAGAGCTAATATTCAAGAAGGTCAGGGAAGCAATATATGAATCCACCAATTCATATGTTAGCCACTAATAGTTACATTCTGGATTGTTTATGTGGGAAATCTCACAAGCAATTAGTTAGTGAACCAACACACAAGGAATCAATCCTAGTTTTACTTCTCACTGACTGTTAGGAACCCCCACAGCCAGCAACACAAAACCCGGAGTCTGCTCAGAAGCCTGGTTTTCGCTGGAGCCCCTAGTGGTGAATCATGCGCTGACTGGGGAGAACCCAGAAAGAGGATATGAGCAAAGGCAGAGTGAGGTCCAGGCAAGGGTTGAGTCCGGCAGCAAACAGAATGTACAGAACACAGACCGTGGTCGGGGGTCACAGGCAAATCAACAGCGTAGGAGTCCAGGCAGAAAGGTCAAAAGGGCACAAGCAAACAAACGAAGTCAGGAATCAGGCAAAAAGGTCGGCAACAAGTAATCAATCCAAAAGGTACAGCAACCAGGAACAGAGCAGGCTAGTCAGCAGCAAGCAGGAACTATAACTGGCAGGGGAGGATTGCCCCTCCCTGCCTTATAAATACAAGCTGGCCAATAAGGAAAGACTGGGGGCAGGACCTAAAATTAGCCCTCTGACTGGGGTATTGATTAGCGCGCGCACCCGGCTCCCCTGCATGCCGGGACGCGGCGCTACAGCCAACTAGCGTCCCGACCGTTGCCTAGGCCGGAAGTGACGTCCCGGTCGTCAAGACGATGGCCGGGACACAGGAGGACAGAGGAAAGCGAGTAGCGGCGGTGCCCAGAGCCGCCGCGGCTCGTAACAGTACCCCCCCTTGAGGAGGGGTCAAGGAACCCCGACAACCCGGTTTTCTGGGAAATTTTTTAAAGAACTCCGCAAGTAATTTGTCAGAATGTAAATTTCTATGTGGCACCCAAGAACGTTCCTCGGGACCATAGCCTTTCCAATGGATGAGGAAGTGAACTTGACCCCGAACTTTTTTTGAATCAAGGATCTTCTCGACTACAAATTCTTGATGTCCATCCACCGAAACTGGTTTAGGCCTAGAGGGCTGTCGACGTCTGAACCTCTGGGAAGACTGGGCAGGTTTCAGCAAGGAGCAGTGGAACGTACTGGGAATTTTCAGAGATTCAGGAAGCTCAGTTTGAAAGATACTGGGTTAACTTGTTTTATGATGGAAAATGGACCAATAAATTTGGGTCCTAACTTCTTGCAGGGTTGACGGAGTCTTATGTTCCGGGTAGAGAGCCACACTGAATTCCCTACTTTAAAGGAACATGCAGAGCGATGTAGGTCGGCAAAAACTTTTGATCTAAAAGATGCTCGAAGTAAAGATTGATGAACTGATTTCCTAAGCCGGGTGGCCGTGGCCCTGGTTTCGGGTGACCTATCGGTAGATAGAGAGGACAATGAGTTGGCTCTGGAATGGTACCCCAGGTTGCAATAAAAAGGAGAGTACCGGGAAGAGGTATGGAATGCGTTGTTGTACGCAAATTCGGCCCATGGAAGTAGATCAGCCCAGTTGTCGTGATTTTTGGATATATATAGCCGTAGATATTGCTCCAGGGATTGGTTCACCTTTTCGGTTTGCCCGTTAGACTGTGGATGGTAGGCCGATCATAGGCTAAGACTGATACCTAAGAGGGAGCAAAAAGTTTTCCAAAAAGCTGCAATAAACTGTGAACCTCGCTCTGATACTATATCCACCGACAGACCATGATGACGAAATACATGTTTAATAAACAAGGCGGACAGAGAGCGTGCTGAGGGTAATTTGGTCAAAGGGATAAAATGAGCCATTTTACTAAATCGATCCACCGTGACCCAGCTGCAGGGCCGGATTAACCCGAGGTCTAACTGGGCTATAGCCCAGGGGCCTCGGGCATCCAGGGGGCCCTTCAAACTCCTCAGCAGCATTATTGATCGGTCGGGGGCGGGGGCGCCCCCGGCCCGATCGATGCTGCTGAGTGCTGTCAGTGCAGTCCTCCGTCCCGGCGTGCTGAAGTCTGCTTACTGAGGATATCTCGCGAGAGTTCATGAACTCTCGCGAGATCTCCTCAGTAAGGAGCTTACAGCGCGCCGGGACGGAGGACTGCACTGACAGGTAAGTGCTTGGGGGGGTCCTCGCGGGGGGTGGGGGGCGGTGGACGGCTCACATTGGGGGCCTCGCGGGGAATGGAGGGCCCCTTAGCCCAGGGGCCTCCATTCCCTTAATCCGGCCCTGCCCAGATGGTGTTGCATCCGGAAGATGGAGGCAAATCGACAATGAAATCCATGGACAAGTGGGTCCAAGGTTTAACCGGGGCTGGAAACGGCAGTAATAACTAGAGATGGGCGGGTCCGGTTCTCCGCGAACCGAACCCACCGGAACGTTGGGTATCCGAGTACCGAGCTGAGCAGCTCGGTACTCTCCCGCCCGTTCCGAATCCAAATCGAGGCCGAACGTCATTGTGACGTCGTTGGATCTCGGGGCTCGGTTCTCACGATACTTCAACTTTATAAATACACGCCTCCACAGCAATCCATCGCCATTTGACAGAGGGAGAGAGCAGGGTGTAGTCATAGGCTGATTAGAGCAGGGACAGAGAATACAATATTGTTCTTGCAATTGCTCTAACCAAAATCGCTAGTGCAGAGAGGAGGATAGAGGTTTATTATTTTTTTCTTAATATTTGGCACTCCCCAGCGCTAATTGTGCATTAATATTTCTGGCTGTCAAAAGTCATATCTGTCAGCAGTATCTACTAAATAATTTTTAGCACTCCTCAGTGCTTTTGGGGTGCCCTCCCTAATTGTGCATTAATATTTCTGGCTGTCAAAAGTCATATCTGTCAGCAGTATCTACTAAATAATTTTTAGCACTCCTCAGTGCTTTTGGGGTGTCCTCCCTAATTGTGCATTAATATTTCTGGCTGTCAAAAGTCATATCTGTCAGCAGTATCTACAAAATAATTTTTAGCACTCCTCAGTGCTTTTGGGATGTCCTCCCTAATTGTGCATTAATATTTCTGGCTGTCAAAAGTCATAACTGTCAGCAGTATCTACTAAATAATTTTTAGCACTCCTCAGTGCTTTTGGGGTGTCCTCCCTAATTGTGCATTAATATTTCTGGCTGTCAAAAGTCATATCTGTCAGCAGTATCTACTAAATAATTTTTAGCACTCCTCAGTGCTTTTGGGGTGTCCTCCCTAATTGTGCATTAATATTTCTGGCTGTTAAAAGTCATATCTGTCAGCAGTATCTACTAAATAAATTTTTAGCACTCCTCAGTGCTTTTGGGGTGTCCTCCCTAATTGTGCATTTATATTTCTGGCTGTCAAAAGTCATATCTGTCAGCAGTATCTACCAAATAATTTTTAGCACTCCCCAGTGGTTTGCGCTCAGAATGGATTCAAAGCAGTCCACATATGATCTGAATGAGCAACCAGGTTCTGTCACCAGTCCTGATGTTAGTGTTCCCAGTACGTCATCTGGCCAAGGCGATGTCAAACAACAGAGTGTTTTCAAATTAGTGCAAAAAACAAAAAAAAAAAAAAATTTACTGTATTGAAGCGAAAAAGAAGTGTAACTGAGCAAAAGTTAAGTGACGATAAAAAAAAAATTGCAAGCATGCCATTCTACACACGCAGTGGCAAAGAGAGAATGAGGCCTTCACCTTTGGCTATTAGTGGCAGATCCCAAAAATTTACCCAGCCTACAATTGGTGCACAACTACTGTTACGCGTCAAAGCCGAGCTGCAAGATAACAGTGAGGCATTACAGGAGAATATTTGCTCTGATTCACAAATGACAACAATCCCTGTGGAGAGTCCATCCAACAGTGGGATGTCTAATCGTGAGCATTCTGCTGATGTGTGCCTTAATAGCCCGAGTGTAGCCGGTGATACCCAAATTGAGGATGCCACTTTGGAATTAGAAGAGGATGAGGGGGAGATTTGTGTAGGCGACGAGGGCGCTAATGAGGATGTTGATGAGGATGAGGTTGTTTGTGTAAGTCCTGCACCAGTGGCAGCAGTTCTGGCACGTGACAAGAAAAAGGCCATTGTCATGCCTGGGCATAAAACAAAAAAATCCACTTCTTATGTGTGGAATTATTTCTACCCAAATCCAGACAACAATTGTATAGCCATTTGTAGTGTATGTCAAGCCACAGTCAGTCGAGGGAGGGACCTTAACCATCTTGGAACCTCGTCTATGTTACGCCATTTAACGAGAGTTCATGGCAAAGTTTTGGGAAAAGCTGAAATTTCTTCCCAAAAGAATACAAGCACTCCCTCATCAGCTAAGACCCTCCACTCACTGACATACCGACGGCTACAAAATACACCCACCACACCATCCTCATCAATATCCTCAGTAGCGCTCGGAGTTAGCTCGGCATCCCACTTAAGGCTGGATGACTCCGGCACTATTATAGATTCCTCTGAAGAAAGCGTTAGTCCTGCTGCTGCTGGGGGTGAATCGTCATCCCAGAGGCAGGTTAATAAAATGAGCAGTCCTACATTTCAGCAATTAACTGTGAAACAATCATTTGCGAGGGGAAGCAAATATGACAGCAGTCACCCAGTCGCCAAGCGAATCACAGACACCATGGCTGCAATGTTAGTGTTAGATCTGCGTCCAATCTCCACAATAAACGCAGCTGGTTTTTCACAGTTAATTGAGGTTTTGTGTCCGCGTTACAGAATTCCATCGCGACACCATTTCTCCCGTAAAGCTATTCCACAACTATACCAAAAAGTGTGTAAAAATGTAGAGATTGCGCTGAAAAATGCCATTCTGCCCACTGTTCACTTAACCACAGATAAGTGGACAAGTGGAAGTGGCCAAACCAAAGACTATATGACTGTGACAGCCCACTGGGTTGGTCATTCACCTTCACCAGCAGGAACAGCAGCAGCATATACACCACTACGAAACATTTGTCACAGGCAGGCCACTCTTTGTATCACCGGCTTCACTAACAGGCATACGGCTGACAATTTGTTACGCAAACTGAGAGATGTGATTGATGCATGGCTTATACCACTAGGACTCTCCCCAGGGTATGTCATTTCAGATAACGCCAACAATATAGTGCGAGCATTACAGCTGGGTGATTTCCAACATATTCCCTGTTTTGCTCACACCATCAACTTGGTGGTGCAGAGCTTCCTACGAAATAACCGTGAGGTGCAGGAGATGCTTTCGGTGGCCCGTAAAATTTCAGGCCATTTCAGGCATTCAGCCACAGCATGTAGGAGATTACAGCAGCTCCAAGAGCAGTTATACTTGCCCTGCCACCAACTTAAGCAAGAGGTGGTAACTCGGTGGAATTCCACCCTGTACATGCTTCAGAGGATGGAGGAACAGCGCAAAGCCATCCAAGCATATTGCACAAGCCATGACATTGGGAAAGGAGGGGGGATGTATTTCACTCTTGCACAGTGGGGAATCCTTTCAGTGCTGTGCAAGGTGCTGAAACCATTTGAAGTTGTGACATGTGAGGTGAGTGCAGACTGCTAGTTTGAGCCAAGTCATTCCTTTAATTAGACTATTGGAAAAGCAGCTTGAGAAAATGAAGGAGGAGCTGAAAGCAAGCAATTCAGCAAAGTATGTTGGCCTTGTCGATCAAGTACTTAATTCGCTTCACAATGATCCTCGAGTTATTAAGATCTTGAACTCGGATCAGTACGTTTTGGCCACTGTGCTTGATCCAAGGTTTAAAACCTACATTGAGTCTTTACTTGTAAATGAGCGAGATGTGAACTTTTGCAAGGAGCTATTGCTCAGCAAGTTGGCCACTGAACTGGGCCTCGGCTTGACGACGTGTCCTCCTTCACTTTCTCAAGCTGCTGCTCGTAAAAAAATAAATTTCTAAAAAAGAAGCAGGGAAGACACAGGGGGCAGACCAAAACAATTTAACATCTGGGCTGGTTTGAAGGATTTTTCAAAAAAATGTGTCACTTTGCCCATAACTCCATCCAATACGAGTATAAACATGCAAAGGATGGTGGAGGATTACTTTCACGAGGTAGTTGATATGGAAATGTCAGACAGTCCCTTTCCTTACTGGGAAGAAAAGCAGGCCATTTGGAAACCCATGTACAAACTTGCTTTGCAATACCTAAGCTGCCCACCCTCCAGTGTGTACTCTGAACGAGTGTTCAGCACAGCAGGGAACTTAGTCAGTGATCGCCGTAGAAGGTTACTTCCCAAAAATGTGGAGAAAATGATGTTTATAAAAATGAACTACATCTTCCACGAGGAAGGCCTTCACCATCCAAAACATCCAAGCACTGACTGTTCTCTAATGGCGGATTCAAGCGGCGATGAATTGATAGTCTGTGATGATGACGTACACACTGATGAGGGTGAGGATTAAGCTGAAGATGATGCCGATAACATCTTTTTAAAACTTTCTATGTAAGTGTAGGGTGCAATCTACCCCCAAAGAGGAAAGGGACTTGTGGCATTTCCATATCACATACCATCTTGAAAGGCTGCTGTTAGGGCAATTTATCCTTAAGGGTAGGGTGTCATAGACAGAGTGACCCTAAACTGGCTTTGTCCATTTTTCATAATATTGTACAGTCTATAATGGCTGCATTTTTGGGTATTTTATACAAGTGGAGGGGGGCCTAGAGAGACAGAAACCAAACTGGCTTTCTCCATGTCAATTAATATTGTACAGTCTATAATGGCTGAATTTTTTGGTATTTTATACAAGTGGAGGGGGGCCTAGAGAGACAGAAACCAAACTGTCTTTCTCCATGTCTATTAATATTGTACAGTCTATAATGGCTGAATTTTTTGGTATTTTATACAAGTGGAGGGGGGCCTAGAGAGACAGAAACCAAACTGGCTTTCTCCATGTCAATTAATATTGTACAGTCTATAATGGCTGAATTTTTGGGTATTTTATACAAGTGGAGGGGGGCCTTGAGAGACAGAAACCAAACTGGCTTTTTCCATTTCTTTACATATTTAACTATAAGTGTAGGGTGTAATATACATTCAAAGACGATGGCTGCATTGCCAATATGCATAGATGGAGAGGGAGACAATCTGTTTTATGTGTAGAATAAATGAAGGCCTACCAACGAAGAATTAAACTGTTTTTTTGGATGATTTATTACCTCAACAATTAGATTACTTGTCTCTAAAACAGTTGGAGCACTAAATTGGGTTAATTTAGGCCCAAAAACATGGATTTTCCAAAAAAATAGCAAAACAAAACCAAAACCAAAACCAAAACACGCAATGGCGGTTTTGCAAAACCAAAACCAAAACCAAAACATGACGGTAATCCAGATCCAAAACCGAATCCAAAACCAAAACACGGGGGTCAGTGACCATCTCTAGTAATAACCCAGAAGGGGAGTTTCGAGAAATCTTATTCTTGGAACACAGATCACAGGACGATACATAATCTTTAACATCCACAGATAATGATGGCCACCAGACAACAAGGGAAAGGATTTCGATGGTCTTAGCCACACTGGGATGTCCAGAAGTACTGTGGTCATGACATTCTGAGAGGACCAACTTCCTGAGATGTACAGGCACGAAGAGTTTGTTTGCTGGGGTTTCAGGAGGTGCCAGTGGTTGAAATTGTCGAAGGGTCTTGCCTAGTTCCTGTGTAAAGGCAATCAGGACAGATGAAGCGGGAACGATGGAACAGGGTTCAGAGATTGGAGCTTGAGAAGAGATAAAACTGCGAGACAAGGCATCAGCTCTGAGGTTCTTTGAACCAGAAGATTGACAGAACATGGATTTTATCGCACCAGGAAAAGCCCTCTCTAGAGACTGGTTATATTACCTTTATATCTAGACATAACCATTATATGAAAACCATAGAAACTAGAGATGGTGCACCCACACAATCCATTAGACATTAACAAAAACAGAGAAACATTGTGTCTTAAATGGGGCACTCTTAGGGCAAAAATAGATATAAAACATAATGAAGCTTTATTAATATGCATTAAAAATACTATTACCTGTTAGGATAGAACAGTGAAATATTAAAAGTTGAAAAGTATAATATGAACCAGTAAATTCTAATGACCTGTTAAAACTAGCTATACTGCTAGTACGCGCTGCCCTCTCATTAATAAGTATAACAAATTCTGATAGGGTGTGTAGATATGTATAATGTGATAGTGGTTAAGGCACACTTTAATTAGAATCAATAGAGATGGATCCTGAATGGTATACGTGAAGGCTTAACTGTTAAACCCTCTCCCTGTATCAGGTTAAACGTAACGGAACACACTATAATAGTCTGTGTCACCTATAGAAGTTGGTATACCAAACGTGAGACCGGATTATATTACCACTATTAAGATATATAGTCTTAATAATACTCGGCCAGGATCCATCTCTATTGATTCTAATTAAAGTGTGCCTTAACCACTATCACATTATACATATTTACACACCCTATCAGAATTTGTTATACTTATTAATGAGAGGGCAGCGCGTACTAGCAGTATAGCTAGTTTTAACAGGTCATTAGAATTTACTGGTTCATATTATACTTTTCAACTTTTAATATTTCACTGTTCTTTGAACCAGGTCGGTAGGTGATGAGGAAGCGAAAACGGGGGAAGAAGAGGGACCATCGTGCTTGTCTAGAATTTAGCCTTTTAGCTGATTCTATGTAGGACAAGTTCTTGTGGTCGGTGTATACTGTAATTACATGTTTAGCACCTTCAAGCCAGTGGCACCATTCTTCCAGTGCCCACTTGACGGCCAACAATTCCCGATTGCCCACATCGTAATGTCCCTCGGCAGAAGAAAATCTCCGAGATAGGTAGGCACAGGGGTAAAGCCGATGGTCTGCCAAATCTTTCTGGGAAAGCACTGCTCCCACACCCACATCAGAGGCATCCACTTCGATGATGAATGGAAGGTCTAGATTCGGATGTCTCAGAACAGGTGCTGACACAAAGGCCCGTTTCAAGACTTCGAAGGCAGAGATAGCGATAGAAGGCCAGATTTTCGTGTCAGCTCCCTTACGAGTCAAGGCTGTGATAGGGGCAATGAGAGTAGAAAAGGAACTGATAAATTTTCTATAATAGTTAGCGAACCCCAGGAACCTTTGTATAGCTTTGAGGTTTGAAGGTCGCACCCAGTCGAGAATGGCCTGCACTTTCTCGGGGTCCATGGCGAACCCTTCCAGGGAAATGACATAGCCCAAAAACGTGACAGTGGAAACTTCGAACTCGCATTTTTCTAATTTAGCGTAGAGATGGTGATGGCGGAGTTTCCGAAGAACTTGTTGCACATGTTCACAATGTAGTTTAAGTGAGTGGGAGTAGATCAGGATGTCATCTAAGTATACGACTACAAAGGAGCCTAGGAACTCACGAAGGGCGTCATTGATTAAGTCTTGAAAGACGGCTGGAGCGTTACTTAGGCCGAAAGGCATGGCGAGGTATTCGTAGTGGCCTGTTTGGGTATTGAAGGTCGTTTTCCACTCATCGCCTTTACGGATTCGAATCAGATTGTATGCTCTCCGGAGATCAATTTTTGAGTAGATCCTGGCACCCTTAAGCTGGTCAAAGATGACCGAAATGAGTGGCAAAGGGTAGGTATTTTTTATAGTTATCTTGTTCAACCCCCTGTAGTCAATACAACCCCTTCTGCAGATTCTCCTTTAAATATGATTCCATAGCTAGCGTCTCTGGAATAGACAGGGCGTATAATCTCCCCTTGGGTAGTTTGGAACCAGGGACAAGATCGATAGCATAATCGTACTCCCGGTGAGGAGGGAGAATATCTGCTTCCTTCTTGGAGAAAACATTATGAAATTCCCGATAGGGAAAGGGTAGCTGCTCGGGGCAGGTATGAGTAACCCTGAGCGGCAGGGATAAGCAAGGAGGAGGAGCACTGAGAACTCCACTTGGTTATCTCACCTGTAGTCCAATCGATACTGGGATTATGAAGGGCCAACCACGGATAACCCAGGATAAGAGGTACCGAAGGACAATGGATTAAGTACAGAGAGATAGTCTCAGAGTGAAGGGCACCCACCTTCAGCAGAAGAGGAGGTGAGCGATGATGGATCTCACCTTTGTTCAAGCGATTCCCATCTAGCCCGTGCACAGCGATAGTAGTTTCCAGGGGAACAGCTGAGAAACCCAGGGACCGGGCAAGCGTCAAGTCTAAAAAGTTTCAGCGGCTCCACTATCCACAAACGCAGGAATAGAAATTTCCTGTCCACCGTGCTGGAGTTGGGCAGGTATTAGTAGGGAATCCTTCGGAGAGATTACCTGTAGGCCTAAGTGTACTCTCTCCATGTTCACTTGGCCTGATCTTTTCCCGGTCTGACGGGGCAGGAACGGAGCAAAGGGCCCTTCTCTCCGCAGTATAAGCAGAGACCCCGATTGCGTCTCCGAGTGTGTTCTTCTGGAGACAACCGAGATACTCCCAGTTGCATGGGTTCCACTTGATCAATGGGAGAGGTTGGAACAGGCACAGGTGAAAAGGCCGAAGGATTTTCCTTCTCCGCTTCCCTTTCTCTGTATCTTCTGTCGATACGAATGGCCAATTGCATGAGTTCCTCTAGTGATCCGGATCTAGTAGGATACTGGACAAGAGCGTCCTTAACTCGTTCAGACAGACCTAATCGGAACTGGCTACGAAGCACCGGGTCATTCCATGCACAGTCTGAGGACCAACGCCTGAAGTTGGAGCAGTAATCTTCTGCAGAACGCTGTCCTTGCGACAAGGATCGAAGCTGTGCTTCGGCAGAAGCCACTCGGTCCGGGTCATCATAAATCAATCCGAGTGCTCCAAAAAAGGCATCCACAGACTGCAACTGAGGACTGTTAGGATCCAAGCTAAACACCCAAGATTTAGGATCCCCTTTAAGAAGTGAGATTATAATTCACACTCTTTGCTGCGGTGATCCAGACGAAAGTGGCCCTAATTTGAAATAGAGTTTAAAGCTCTCACAAAAGTTGCGGAAGAGTCTGCGATCTCCTGAAAAGCGATCTGGGAGGTTCATTTTAGGTTCTACCACAAAAGGCTGAGCGGCTTGTGAGGCTCTTAATGCTTGTTCTTGGGCGGCTTGCCGCTGAGACAGTTCCTGGACCATTTGGGACAAGGTCTGGATTTGTCCCGCCAGTACTTGAGCCGGACTGGTTTCCATAGGACCGGGAAGATTGTTTACTCACTTCAAGAGTAAATCTTTTTGGGCCGGTTATAATGTTAGGAACCCCCACAGCCAGCAACACAAAACCCGAAGTCTGCTCAGAAGCCTGGTTTTCGCTGGAGCCCCTGGTGGTGGGGACAGACTTGGCTGCAGGCAACTGAGGGTCATGAATCATGCGCTGACTGGGGAGAACCCAGAAAGAGGATAGGAGCAAAGGCAGAGTGAGGTCCAGGCAAGGGTTGAGTCCGGCAGCAAACAGAATGTCCAGAACACAGACCGTGGTCGGGGGTCACAGGCAAATCAGCAGCGTAGGAGTCCAGGCAGAAAGGTCAAAAGGGCACAGGCAAACAAACGAAGTCAGGAATCAGGCAAAAAGCTCGGCAACAAGTAATCAATCCAAAAAGGTACAGCAACCAGGAACAGAGCAGGCTAGTCAGCAGCAAGCAGGAACTATAACCGGCAGGGGAGGATTACCCCTCCCTGCCTTATAAATACAAGCTGGCCAATAAGGAAAGACTGGGGGCAGGACCTAAAATTAGCCCTCT
Organism: Mixophyes fleayi; assembly: GCF_038048845.1. Classification (NCBI taxonomy): domain Eukaryota; kingdom Metazoa; phylum Chordata; class Amphibia; order Anura; family Limnodynastidae; genus Mixophyes; species Mixophyes fleayi. Next base: position 39,523,563 of record NC_134411.1, on the reverse strand, counting down.
GACTGGGGTATTGATTAGCGCGCGCACCCGGCTCCCCTGCACGCCGGGACGCGGCGCTACAGCTGACTAGCATCCCGACCGTTGCCTTGGCAACGGCCGGGGTAGGCCGGAAGTGACGTCCCGGTCGTCATGACGACGGCCGGGACACAGGAGGACAGAGGGAAGCGAGTCACGGCGGTGCCCAGAGCCGCCGCGGCTCGTAACACTGACAAATGTATCCGTAGGAGAGAAATTGGGGTCTAGTGACCATCGGTCAGTGTGGCTTAATATACTTACATCGGTAAAGCAAAACTGCACCAAAACAAAAGTTTTATAGAGACTGTGATGAAACAGGGTCCCACTGCACTGAGGACTTTTTATTCATCACCCGATTTCTCACAGTTTAATGTACTTTTTAATCCATGGCCCAGTCTCAGTATATACACCAGGACATTGATGTATTATGTGTATTGTTATTTCATGTTTTTAGGTACATTTTGCCATTTCTGTTACCTGCAATATTGTACGTATTAGCAATATAGAGAGTATTGCCATATTGTATGAAAGTAACAGGACAGCAGAAGTCATTTTCCTTGTGTTAGCTAAAGTATTTACCATTTATCTCTAGTGTCTATTGTTATGAGGTGCGACATGGATCTGGGCTGCTAGTAATCAGAACAATGTCTGAGTGACTATTAAGATAGTTAGCTGGCAGCCCAAGTTAATTATCTAGGTCATCAGGTAATCAGAGAGGTAATTAGGTCAGATGATATGCATTGTGTCTTCACAATACTATATTGGCTGAAGTAGCATTGGGAAAAGTATTAATATGTATTAATCGAAATGTTATTGTATCAAAATATATCTCAGACGTATATTGTGTAAGGCTGTGGATACAATGTGTCAAATGTGTTAATGTTTCACACAAGTTTGAAGTATCATGTTATTCCGTTATGTAATATTGTTACCCTTATTAAGTATATCCAGCCAAATAGCTAATTCAGTGAAGCCATTACATTGTCTAATCAAGGTAACAGAGATAGTATGTCTAACAGTTAAAGTGTCCATTGATAGACCCCTGATGAAAAGGGGAGGAGTGGGACATCCTGTGTATATAGAAGAATATATACAGAGTTCCCAGCGCTACTGCCTGTATTCACATAGACTAAAATGTGTAGAATATATAAATATTGTGATAACAAAAACAAATACTTATATTTTGCTGTAGTGTAGATCCTTTTTCACTGCTTTGTGATATCCATTCCACATATAATATTCAAAGTGATATGTGACATGAAAAGAAAAAATTAAAACAGAACATAGTGTGATATTGCTTCAAACAAAAAGAAACAGCTAACCCTCCCGTCTTTAGCAAAGTCTCCTGTGTTGTAGCAGCGTGTTTACTAAACCCATCACTGTTACACTGTTCTATCCATAGAGCCGGAGGTCCCAGGCAGCTGTCAAACCTGTAAAAAATAAAAAAATAGTACAAAGTTAAAAAAAATTAATAAAAGTGTGGCGTTCCCCCGCCCAGCCACTATTAACTCTAGTGATGCCAGCCTACTGCTGGTTTCGTGAAAATCGGGGGGAAAATTTGCATGGGGTCCCCCCGATTTTTGCTGAACCAGCACTAGGCAAACCAGCCGGGGTTGGTGGCACTATAGCAGAGGGAGGCATTATGACAGGGGTCCCCCTGCCATAATGACAAACCAACCCCAGGCTGTTCAGCGTTGGGCTGGATTCCCTAAGGAATGGGTTCTGCTGAAAAAAATGAGCGGGCCCCCTTCTAGGGACACCCAGCCCAGTGTGGGTATCTGGTATATCAGATGGTATTAAAGGGTCCGCCTTTGTTTTAGTTTTCGCAACCCTTTAAACTGACGCATTTCAATCTTACTATATAGGTCTTTTTCAAGGATAGGGCTTCTTAATACTTACTCCCTTTTACACAGAAAGTTTCCATTTCACAAATTCATGGGTCAGAAGGTCATTATTTGTAAAACATGTAAGATATCATATATCATACCATAATCTGAACAAAACTTATTTAGAATATTTGTCTTCTCTTATTCAAAGTTCTTCAAATTAATAGCGGAAGCTGGTGGACGCGACTTGCGTTCCACCATTACTTCTGGTTTCTCTTACAAGCCCATTCAAGTGCTTATCCTTCGGCACTAATTGGCTATAGACGTGTTTTACATTTCTTACGATTGGCGTATTTTATAACACAAAGAAAGAAAAGAGGAACGCAGAATTATGGTTGGTGCACTATACAGTCCTCAATTGTGAACAGCTGATCATGTGACTCTGGTAAAGGATATAGAATATTCAGATCCACTTAATATAAAGAAAGAATTTAATTATAGATTCCTATATGTTCTTCAACTATTATAGATTATTTATTGATACAATCAAAATGAGGCAAGATACGCCAATCATAAGACATGTAAAAACACGTCTATAGCCAGTTAGTGCAAGTTAGGCTGGAAATGCACGTACTGAAAATGATTAAACATTGCCTTAAGGACCATCTTATGCCTGTCACGGTCCACAGGTATCTGTGGGATTCTAGCGCCACCTACAGGGAGGTGCGGAGTGTAGCGGGACAGATGGTTTTTACCAATAAGCCCCGCTAGGGAGTTTGGGCTAAGCGGCTTCCGCCCTGCAGGTCGCGCCCCTCCAGTTAGGTACTCAGCGAGGTCCAGTGGTGAGTGCAGAAAGGAAGGTGTGCGGGGAGGTGTACACGGAGGTCCGCTTAGCAGCAAACAGAACACTGGATCAGATGGGTAGATAATCTGCAGCAGGTCGACAGCAGAGTCCAAGGTAGCCACAGTAGGAAACTGGATAAGAGGGTGCGATGTTCTGCGGCAGGTAAACACCAGGACCCAGGTAGATGCAGCAGGAGACTAGTTGGAGGGTGCAATGTCCTGCAAAAGGTATACACCAGGTCCAGATAGCTGCAGCAAGAGACTGGATCAGAAAGTGCAATGAACTGCAGCAGAAATACACCAGGCTCCAGGTAGCTACTAGGATAGGAGAGCAGGATGTACGGGGAAAAAAGGCTGAATAAGTCTGAGAGTCACAAATGAGAACACAGCTTGTAGAGGCAGTACAGATAAGCTGGATAGCAGACCTAACTCAGAGGCTGGAGAAGCAGAGAGGTCTGGCTTAGTCAGGAGGCATGGGTAAACCATGATAAGTAAGGCTCAAGTTCTTGTCAGGAGTTATGAGGCTCTGTAGTGATCCGTGGGAGACAGAATAGAGGAGGGTCAAACAAGCCAAGGAGTCAAAACCAGGAAATCCACGAAGGTATCAGGGAATGAGCAGGAGAGTAGCCAGAGTCTGGCTCAGGAGACAATGCCACTTTAGCACTGCTCGGATAAGCCCCATTTATGTCACATATGAATTATGAAAGTAGGGGATATCAGGGCTGTCTTTTTACTTGTGACATATTGTTTATTCAAATATTTAACTACATTGGAAGAAATATATTTAGAAATGCACTTTCCCTTAAAAAATGTGCCTTTCCACTTTTGTAAATGTCATGTACAGTATAAATTAAAGATATCCATAAAATCATTTTTAAAACTTATCGAACATATTGTCCCCATCACAGATTTCAGTCTCTCGCTGTTCAGAAATGTGTTTACCTGGGAGCAAAAGGATCTCAATACCGGGAATACATCCCTGCTGTTATGACTGTGCTCCATGTTCTGAGGGAGAAATATCAAATACAACTGGTACATTTTTTGTACTATATAAACCTGCAAACAAATAAGTACAATGTATATTACATATTATTATTAAGCTAAAAATTATTCAAATACAATAATTAGTGTTTAACCTCTTCAGTGCTTAGAATGATTGGAACTTGTCCTTAGTAACACGGGGATCAAAGAAGTAAAAATTATACTTACTTGTCTCCCACAGTTATTTCCTGTTGGTGGCTGATGGAACTTATTGTTGATTTGCAGTCTCCACTGTTTTCTCACAAATGTTTCCATATCTTTATATTATTGTCTGTAACCCATTATATATGGAATATATCTTCTCTTCCAATGGCGGTTATTACAATTAAAGACTTATTTACCTTCTCCAGATCATATCATTTGTCAATAAAAAAAATTCTTTATCTCTGTAGCCTGATTTAAACATATTTATTGTTAATTCTTTCTAAATCATTATTATTATATTCTCTTAAAATTACTGCAATTGACATGTATATAGGCACTGCAATTCATCTGTTTAATATATTTCTGGTACAAATGGAATGATGCTCAATATAAATGATCAAATCTAAAAAAAAATCCCTTTTCCTTACTAATAAGAATGTCCAATCAATCTTGATTTCATTGTTGTTAAGATATGTACAGAAATGGTTTAATTTCTCCCTTTCACCATCCCAAATAAAAATAATGTCTTCAATATTGAGCTACCAGATCACTACACCCCATACCAATGGCTATTCTAGACATGCATGTCCTCCCAATGGCCCATGGATATATTGGGGTAACTTGGAGCAAACCTGGTCCCCATAGCAGTTCCAACCTTTTGGGTGTAATATTTATTATAAAAACAAAAAGTTATTGTTCAAAATGACTAGATGCCATCTATCATTAAGGACTTCAAATCCGCACTCAATGTTCTGTTATCTAGAAATAATCTGACAGCCTGTAAATCCAAATTGTGTCTAATAATACCGTGGAGGGAACAAACATCAGCAATGACTAAGAAATAACTCTCTTTCCAAGCTGTACTATTTAGCTTATTTATAATGCCAATGGTGACTTTTAAATAGCCCTTAATTTCCAGACTATATACCTGCAGATGGTGATCTGTAAAGTGAGACAGATTGGAAGTGACCGAGTATGTGACAGCCACAGTAGGTCTTCCCTGAGGGTTTTCCATATTTTTATGTACTTTGTACAGAATGAATATTATATGTATTACTACAAAAAATTATCTTTCTTTATCAGATAAAGTACTATATTTTGTAATTATTAATAATCTCAATTTATTCTGGATTTAATGGTTGGATTATGCTTAATTCATAAGTGATCTTCTCATTAAGTTGTCTAAATATTTCCTCACTTTATTTGTTGATGTCCATAATTAAGTTATCCCCGTTTCCTTTTCTTATTCTTTTGTGTGTTGTGGTTGGGGTAGAACTGGGGACATTTACGAAAACATTTTATTCTATTTCCATTATTTATAAAGTTCCTGTCTGAACTTTCTGAACTCATTTCAGGTTTTGCTATGCTTGTATTATTGGAAAGTGCACAAGACTGGACCTGATATCAATAGTTTAACTTTATTATTTGTCATTTTGCAGATAGTGAAAATTGCATTAAATGTCAGGATGATGAATGGCCGAATGAAAAGAGGGATTTGTGCATTCCCAAAAGTGAAGACTTTCTGTCCTACACAAATGATGAGATCTCTGCAGCTTTTATTTCTGTCTCAGTTTTCTTCTGTTTCATAACTCAGCTAATATTGGGAATTTTTATATCACATCGGGATACACCTATTGTAAAAGCTAATAACAAAAACCTCAGCTTCCTTCTCCTGGTCTCCATCATGCTGAGCTTCCTCTGTGTGTTCCTCTTCCTCGGTCGTCCTGTAGATATAACCTGCATGCTACGTCAGATCTCTTTTGGAATCCTCTTCTCCATAGCTGTCTCCTCTGTGTTGGCCAAGACTATCATGGTTTGCATCGCTTTCAATGCCACCAAACCCGGCAGTGTGTGGAGAAAATGGATGGGTGTGAAACTGCCCAATTGTGTAGTCTGTATCTGCTCATCTGTCCAAGTTATGATCTCTATTAGTTGGTTGTCTATCTCTCCTCCCTTCCAGGAGCTGGACACACACTCTTATCAGGGACAGATCATCGTTCAGTGTAATGAAGGTTCAGTTATTGGGTTCTACTCTGTCCTGGGTTATATGGGGGTTCTGGCAGCTGTGAGTTTTATTACAGCCTTTATAGCCCGGACATTACCGGACAGTTTTAATGAGGCCAAATACATCACCTTCAGCATGCTGGTGTTCTGCAGTGTCTGGATTGCAATGATCCCGGCTTATCTGAGCACCAAAGGGAAATACATGGTGGCTGTGGAGATCTTTTCCATATTGACCTCAAATGCTGGACTTTTAGGCTGTATATTTTTTCCTAAATGTTATATTATTTTATGTAGACCTGAACTGCACGGAAAACTGTATCTGCATGATAGAAATAGATAATTGTGAAACTTTAGTCTACGCATCAGTATGTGCACATTAAGTTATTATTATAAATGAGATGAAGCCATGGTATATAAATTAAAGTATATAAATTAAAGTCAAACACAAAATAACAGTTTGGGTGTAACAAGGCAAATCTGTTAAAAAAAAGAAAATAAAGTTGAATAATGGCTTTAATAGACAGTAAATACGCCCTTTCAATTCTTTACACTTAAAAAAATGGAAACATAGCTAGATCCCACAAGCGCAATAGAAAGCTTTCCAAAACCTGTACATGAACAGTCAGAAATAATCTCATCGGGAAATCCAGGCAACCGGAAAATAATTGAGCCATGGTAGAAGCTGAAAAGTAAACCTCTTAAGGGTACAAAGTGAGCCGCATGAACAAGACGATCCATGACAACCCAAACAACAGAACATCCCTTGGAAGGAGGTAAGTCGGAAAGGAAGTCCATCGAAACATGGCTCCAGTGACGATCAGGAATGGGAAGAGTATGCAACAGGCCATAAGGAGACTGTCTGGGGACCTTATTTTGAACACAGACAGGGCAAGCGAAAACATACTCCTGAACATCAGACTGTAGGGAAGGCCACCAGTAGCTACAGGATATTAACTCCTTGGTATTCTTAATACCAGAGTGACCGGCAAAACAAGAGGTATGAGTCCATTTGAGGCGTTTACCACGTAGGTGATTGGGTGTGAAGGTTTCCCCATGAGAAATTTTCAAGTCTGTGGATGTAGTAGCTATATTCAGGATCTATGTTTCTGCCGTGGCGCAACCTGGGATGCCTAGAGTGGAGAGAAGAAAGGTGTGGGAGAGGGAGAAGGAGAAGAAGAGGGGAGTGGAGAATAGCAATATAAGCGGTACAGACAATATACTTAAGCGCTGGTGAATTTAGCAGATGATTATAGCTTTTTTTGCAGTTTTCAATGTTATAGCTCTTTTGCTTTATGTTTATAGCTCTGATGCGGTGTATATTGTGCGTGGTTTTGTGTACCGCTGATTGCTAATATCACTAGTTTATAGCTTCGGGAATTATTTGGTGGTATTGGTAATGTTTATAGCTCTGTGTTTATAGCCTTGTAATTGGGGACAGCCCCCAGAACACACAAGTCAAGCGCAGACATCCAAGGTAAACCCCCTAAAAAGGGTCTCCGCCACCTATGTTTAACATTCAGGATCTAGAATGGGTCTATGGGTCAATGCTTACATTTTTTCTCTGAATCAGTTTAGTCAAATGAGCAGGAGAGAGCATCCGCTTTTTTGTTCTTTGACCTAGACCTGAAGGTGATGCAGATATTGAAGTGGGAGAAAAATAAAGATAATCTAGCTTGCTGTGGATTCAAGCAGATTGCTGAGTGTAGACATAACAGATTCTTATGTTCTGTGTATATTGTCACAGGAAATTGAGCTTCTTCTAAAAGATGTCTCCACTCTTCCAGTGCTAAATTAATATCAAGAAGCTCCTTATCTCCAATACCATAATTCTCCTCTGCAGAAGTCAGCCTTCGAGAGAAAAATCCACACGAAAAGAATTTCCCAGAGGAGAATTTCTGAGACAAGACTGTCCCAACTCCGACAGAGGATGCGTCTACTTCTAGGTAGAAAGGAAGGGTGGTATCTCACTGTCTTAGAATAGGTGGCAGACTCTTTGGAGCAACCAGAAGAGAAGAGAATCCCTTAATAAATTGTCTAATAATTGGCGAATCCTAAAAATCGGTGGGCGGCTTTGAGACCAACGGATTGGGGCCAGTCTATGATGGCCTTGAGTTTCTCAGGATCCATTTGAAGCCCGGAGCCTGACACTATATATCCAAGAAATGGAAGCTGGATGTTTTCAAAAACACATTTTTCTAGCTTACACAATAATCAATGTTGCCGGAGGCGCTGAAGAACAGTAGACATATATTCGCGATGAAAGGCAACGTCTGATGAGAATAAGAGAATATCATCCAAATAGATGAACACAAAAACAATACAGGATGTCTCTGAAGAGCTCATTAATTTTTAAAAACTGCAGGCGGAAGGGCATCACTAAATACTCAAAGCGACCGTCGTGAATATTGAAAACTTCACCCTTCACCCTTCTTAATGAGAATTAGTATATAGGCGCCTTTGAGGTCCAACTTGGTAAAGATGTTGGTCCATTTAATCCTATCAAAGAGTTCTGAGATCAAGGGTAACAGATACGTATTCTTAAAGGTGATGGCATTACCACCCCTATAATTAATGCAGGAGCGGAGCCCTATATCTTTCTTTTTGACAAAAAAGAATCCTGCTCCAGCAGGCGAGGAAGATTTTATTATAAAACCCCTTTTTAGGTTGTTCTCGATGTATGCCGACATAGCTTGTGATTTAGGTAAGGACAAGGGGTAGACGCGACCCCGAGGAGGAGACTTGTCTGGTAATAACTCGATAGTACAGTCCCAGGGCCAATGCGGGGGTATCTTGGAAGCTTCCTGGTCACAAAATATGTCAGAGTATGCCGGCATACTGTGTTGGAATACCTAAGACACTGTAGGTGAGGATGAGGAATCCTTCTCTGGCATCGGCACCTTCTGAAGGCAAAGAGAGTGGCAGTTGGGTCCCCATGAAGGTACTTGAGCTTTCTGACAATCCAGTACTGGAGAATGCAGTCAGGATTTATGGCTTTAGGAATCATTAGGAAAGATATGATCTCGGTATGTAGTGCTCCTATTTGGAGAGAAACTGTTTGGAATCTATGAGAATCCCCCTCAATTCTACTGTCATCAATGGCTACCGGTTGATGCAGTAAAACCATGGGCATGGACAGCTTCGCTGCCGTAGCAGCAGATATAAAAAAAAATTATATGTTCCAAATTTTATTTATTTATTTTATCTGTATGAAGGTTTTTTCCTTCTCTGTTTGGTTTATATTGTGTTTGATTATCTGTGTTTAGTTAGATATTTTATATGTACGCATTCAATTCCCATGCATGCAGTATCATCTTTATATATATCTATCCTTTAGCCTATAGTGATTAGAGGCAAATATTTACATGTACTTGTTTTAAATTTTATTAAACATTTGTATTCGGTATTTCTGCGCAACTCCATGTTTTTCTTCTGGCTGTAATTCAAACTGTATTGTGCACTGGTTTAGAAATCCTCGACAGGTCTTGGGATCACCCTCAAATTTAGGAGAATTTGGAATCTGGAGATGGGACGTCGTGGCTTGGGTCACTGCAGGAACTTGTGCCAGAGGCGAAGGGTCTGGCGAATTGGCTCATGAAGCTCAGGTGTTCTGTAGTGTATTGAGGCGAGTAAAGAGACCCTGAAGGTTTTGTAGAAGTTCGGCTTGATTCTTCTCTTGAAGGAGCAGAAGGAGTCTGTGTCCCAATGAGTTTGCCAACCAAATTAACTTGAGCATGGAGAATACCTGGAGAATCTTGTGCTGTGTGGGTGACATTTGTATGAAGCTGGATGAAGGCAAATTATCTCATTTTGAAGGACCCCAACAAGCAAGTTATTTGGGTAAAGAGGTCCTGGTCAATATACCAAGCCGAGTCAGATACACACTGAGGTACGCGGTGACAAGGACAATCCAGAAAGCGAGGTCAGTGAGCAAGTCGAGTTAGATACACACTGAAGAAAGCAGAACAAGGGTTAATCCAGTACACGGAGTCAAACAAGCCAGAAGAAATTCGGTAGGCGCAGAGAACCAGAAAGAACAGCGGGAGCCAGAAGCAGATTTTCTTTGGTCCGCTGAAGTGCAAGGAGCGAGGTGCGTCCTATTAAAAATATAGGACGAGAGCAGAGCTTTGCCATCTCTGAGCTGTATTTGAGGGGGGGGGGGGGATTTTTTCATAATATCTAAATCCAGTAATAGCAATATGTTAATCTCATGCATTCTTAAATCATTTTACTGTTTGAGCCATTGGAATCTAAGAAAAAAGAAGTCAGCATAATATTTTATAGTCTTTATAGTTTTTATAGTATTTGTTAAATGAAGCTCGAGTGGATATGCCATTCTTATTAAGTAGAAGGCAGATTTTACTTCCTAAAAATTGAGGACATTTGCAAAGTAACAACAAAGCAATGAAAAAAAATTATTCTTATCCTGATTCTAATCTGTGGAAGAGCTTAAACCTTTAAAAACATGATGGGACATAGGCGGTGATTCAGGGCTTATAAAATGTGGAACATCTCAAGTAAACATATTGGTCAATGTTTTCTAATCTGAGGTTTAAGAACAACGGAAGCTGTAGCCTGAAAACATGCAGAAAAAGCCAAAAAGCCATTAATTCTTCTTCCAATACTTAAAAAATGTTATCTAATTTTCCAAGACAAGATATTCTAAAGAACCACAATTGAGAGGGGAGTTCTGACTTAAAGATAATACACAGGGCATTTTTAATTAAACAGAAAGGGTTGACCGCACTCACTGTCTATAACGAATTTCCTTTAGAGCGGCTATGTGTATGTGCATGTATGTCTTCAAATTTATTAAACAAGGGTATTTAAAAAAAAAAGTTACAGAATTGTGTTATGACCACGTCCAGCGCCTCTGTTTTAATAAACCTGTCACCTGAATCAGTCGCTAAAATATCAGCTCTGACATCCTAAAAGAAAAATAATTTTTAGGATCAACGTAATAACAAATATTGCTATTACAAATATTACTAACCAGGCACCTCACGGACAATTCCCTCCTTGACCCTCTCCAATCTGGCTACCGCCCCCTCCATTCTACCGAAACTGCCCTGGCCAAGGTTACTAATGATCTCCTATCAGCCAAATCCAAGGGTCACTTCTCCGTACTCATCCTCCTTGACCTCTCTGCAGCCTTTGACACCGTGGACCACCCCCTCCTGCTGCAAACTCTTCTCTCTCTCTGCCTCTCTGGTTCTGTCCATACCTAATTCACCTCATACCTCGCTAATCGCTCCTTCTCTGTATCCACATCTGGTTCTTCCTCTACTCCCTCCCCTCTCCCCGTAGGAGTCCCGCAGGGCTCTGTTCTTGGCCCTCTACTCTTTTCCCTCTACACTTCCTCCCTTGGTGCTCTCATCTCCTCCTTCGGTCATCAGTATCACCTTTATGCTGACGACATTCAACTCTATATCTCCTCTCCTGATCTTTCCTTCACCCTCCTCGCTCGGGTATCTGACTGCCTCTCCGCCATCTCCTCCTGGATGTCCGAGCGCTTTCTCAAAATCAATATCTCTAAAACTGAACTCATTGTCTTTCCTCCGCCCAGACTCTCATCCCACCATGACCTCTCTATTGTCGTCAATAACACCACCATCTCCTCTGTCACCCAACTTCGCTACCTGGGTGTCACCCTCGACTCCTCTCTCTCTTTTGCCCCCCCACATTCACTCCCTTGCCCAAGCCTGTCACTTCCAACTACGCAACATCGCCCACATCAGTCCTTTTCTCTCTCAGGATGCCACCAAAACTATCATCCACGCACTCATCATCTCCCGCCTGGATTACTGTAACCTCCTCCTCACTGGCCTCCTCCACTCCTGTCTCTCCCCCCTCCGCTCTATACTCAATGCGGCTGCAAGACTCAGCTTCCTCTCACGCCGCTCCTCCTCTGCCTCCCCTCTCTGCCTTGCCTTACACTGGCTCCCCTTCCCCTACAGAATCCTTTTCAAACTCCTCACCACCACTTACAAGGCTCTCTCCAACTCTACTGCCCCTTATATCTCTAACCTCCTCTCCATTCACACTCCTGCCCTCTCCCTGCGCTCGGCCAATGACCGCCACCTCTCCTTCACTCTGATCACCTCTTCCCACTCCAGAATCCAAGACTTTTCCCGTGCAGCCCCCCTTCTCTGGAACGACCTCCCTCCTTCCATCCGTCTCTCTCCTACTCTGCTGTCCTTCAAACGTGCACTCAAAACTCACCTCTTCCTCAAAGCCTACCAACCATCTACTTAACCCCTATCTCCTCCCTTTTGCTCATCCTCCCTTCTCTCCTCTTGCCTCAACTGGCTCCTCTTGTGCCTGGTCTGTTTACCCTTCCTTAGGATGTAAGCTCGTATGAGCAGGGCCCCCTCCCCTCCTGTCTCCATACCTGTTCTTCCGCTCCGTCTTTACTGCATATGACTGGCCGGAGTTTCTGAAGTATTGGTACTTTTTGTTCATTGTTCTGTATGGTTTCACCCTGTATAGTCTACTGTTAGTACTGTGTGCGGCGCTGCGGATACCTTGTGGCGCCTAACAAATAAATGATAATAATAATATTTATCAGATCTACTAGCTAGAACAGCAGAAACATTTATATTTTAGACTACATATACTATATTCTATATATAATTCATGCTACATCAAAAACTATTTGCTAAATTAAATGTAATTGCTGATTATGCAGATCCATCATTTCTCCATGATAAGACCAGCCTAGATGAGGGAAGGGGGGGGGGGGGGGACATGTTGTACTCCTGTCTGCAGGCAAAATACATTCAATGCCTCTGTCTAGCACAGTGTCTCCCAAACCCAGTCCTCGGGGACCCCTAACAATGTTGTCTTATTAATAGAGTTTGTTAAAGAGAACCAACTGTGCCCACCATATTGTGCCAATAGATGGCAGAGCAACCCTGCATTTAAATATAAGATAATCAGCATTAAGATTGCGCCACTAGATGGCAGCATAGCCCTGCATTTCCAGAATATTTTTTTTATATCAGAAAAATATGACTTTGCTGGCAGCCCAAATCTCATAATTTACAACAACCTTCCCAAAAATGTAAGGCAGTTCGTAATGTAAACACGTCATTTTGGGCTTTGGTTGTTTTTGCAAAGTTTTAAAGATTGGCTGGTTGGATTCTTTTTTTAGTCTTATCAGATTGCTCTAGACCAGAGAATCAAACACATTTGTAAATAAGAAGAAACAAGATTTAAAGGTGATACATTTAACAGATAACTAGGCAGGATATCATTACAAGCTTTCCAGACACTTTAGATGGACACAAGCACATTCATCTGGTCATTTTTCGTTGCTGAACTTTTTCACTTTGAAACCAGTTGTAAAACAATCAAACTTTTAAATTTTGTTTTGGATTGTTTGACACCCCCGTGGGAAAAACTTTTTTTTTTTTTTTTTATCCAAAAACAAAACAAAATATAATCTTTGTCAGCTTACAAATTAAACAGAGAACTCTGTGTCCTAAAGTTGCCTTTGTTGCACCTGATATGCAGACCAGTAAACCCCAACCCTGCTCTGATGAGCACCAAACTGAGTGAAACAGTCTGTCTCACCCACAGAGAATGCTGTGTAAATGGATTACCCTAGACATGACAGCATAGCAGATGACTATAGGAAGAGTATATCATCAAGACAAGGGAAAGGTCTGTTGGACACAGCATTTGGTGAGGAAGCACAAATTAGGCAGGAGGAGTTGATCTGGACACATGACAGGATTTGGTTCAGTCAATCTGGTTGTTTCCAGTGACTTCATTCTGCATGACCAAAATCCAATAAAATTGTATCTGATAATTCAGGATGCCGAATCTGGATGGCCAGTGACCAGGTCCAAATACGTATAATCAATGACTGACCACACTGCCCCCTACTATACTATACTAATTTAGCCATAGCCGGATTAAGGGGGGGCACAAGGGGCATGTCCCCCGGGCCCCCCTCTCTCCGAGGGCCCCCCGCCGCCGCGCTCCTAACCTCTGATTTATTTATTTTTTATTCTCCTTTTTTTTTTTTTTCAATGGCGGCCCCCCCCAGCGGCGGCTCCTGGGGGGAGAGGGGGCTTGCGGGCTGGCGTGTTCGGTGCTCCCTTCGTTGGTGGGGGGAGTAGGGTAGTAAAAGAAAGAAAGAAAAAAAAAGATATACTCACCTCACCGCGGCGCTGGCATCCATCCTCCTCCCTCCTCTCTGCACTGTTAACACTGAATGACAGGCGTGACGCCATCAAGTCACGCCTGTCATTCAGTGAGGAGCAGCGCGGAGAGGACCAGGAAAGAAACAAGAAGACAGAAGCTAACAGAAAGGTAAGTAAAAAAAAAAAAAAGGGAATAACGCAGAAAGGCACACTATGAGGAAAAAGGAAAGAAGAGATGCACAGTAAGAAAAAAGGGGGAGAATAGAAGCACAGTAAGGAAAAAGGGGGAGAAGAGAAGCACAGTAAGAAAAAAGGGGGAGAAGAGAAGCACAGTAAGGAAAAAAGGGGGAGAAGAGAAGCACAGTAAGAAAAAAGGGGGAGAATAGAAGCACAGTAAGAAAAAAGGGGGAGAAGAGAAGCACAGTAAGAAAAAAGGGGGAGAAGAGAAGCACAGTAAGGAAAAAAGGGGGAGAAGAGAAGCACAGTAAGGAAAAAGGGGGAGAAGAGAAGCACAGTAAGGAAAAAAGGGGGAGAAGAGAAGCACAGTAAGGAAAAAAAGGGGGAGAAGAGAAGCACAGTAAGGAAAAAGGGGGAGAAAGAAGCACAGTAAGGAAAAAAGGGGGAGAAGAGGAGCACAGTAAGGAAAAAAGGGGGAGAAGAGGGGCACAGTAAGGAAAAAGGAGGAGAGACACAGCATGAGGAAAAAGGGGGGGGGGAGAGGCACAATAGTGGGGACAATTAATTTAAGATGGGGTGGTTTGGGCGCTACTGAATGTGGGGGTGAGTTTGGGGAGAATGAGGTCCCTTTATTAAATGTGCCTATGAATTATTTAATGGTAGTGACGGTTGCGGGAAATAGGTATATTTCTGAAATGTAAATACTATTAATTTATTGCTGGGGCTGTTTGTAGGGAGGGAAATAGGTTTATTTATTAAATGTGAATACTATTATTCTAATGTTGGGGCTGGAGGAAGGCTTAATTATTAATCATGGGTGGTACTGATTTAACACTGGGGTGGCTGTAATTTTCTAAATGTACCCATTTTTTTTTCCAAATAGGGCCCCTAACATTCCAGGATCCAGACAAGCAGCAACTAAAGAAACCTGCAGCACAGGTGGTGAAAGTGAGAAGAACAGGTAGGAGAGAGCAGCAAAGTCTGTGAAATATTGTTATTCTAGTGGGACAATCCCAATTTTTGGTGACCGTTCAATGGCGTACACAACAATGCAGTTTTTTTGTCTGTAGGAGGGTGGTCTGACCATGCCCAATGATGCATTATCAATGGTATTTTAATTTGCGGTATCATTGCTAGTTTTAGCTTGCGGTATCATTGCTAGTTTTAGTGTACGTTATCAATGGTATTTTTAATGTGTGATATCATTGCTAGTTTTAATGTGTGGTGTCAATACCCATTTTAATGTGGTGTTTTGATGATTGTTTTAATGTACAGTATTTTAGTTTGTGGACGAAATGATTTTTCTTATGCAGACAACCTAAGCGAGCCCTCTGGGAGAGCCAGTGGCGCACGCAGGGGGGGTTTCTGAGTCTAGAGAAACCCCCCCCCCTGCGCTAACTAAGTTGCCGCTATAGCTGCACTGTCCTATACAGCAGCCGCGGCGCTGTCAAAGAAGCGTCCGCGGCGGTGCTGTAGTGTATACAGCCCCGCCGCGGACGCTTCTTAGACAGCGCCGCGGCTGCTGTATAAAACAGAGCTGACGAAACGGAGCTGCTGCGCATGCGCAGCAGCTCTCGCGGGGGTGGTTTGTTTTTGTTTTGGTTTTTTGGGGTCGGGGGGGAAACCCCCCCTCCCACCGACAATCCTCCGTGCGCCCCTGAGAGCTGTAAGTGTCATACTGTGGGCTGTAGGTGATGTAATGCAGGATGTGTCACTATGCCCTTAATTTTAGATCTTAGGGGCCCCCCTGTCTTAAGTGCCCCGGGCCCCCCGAAGCCTTAATCCAGCTCTGAATTTAGCCCATCCCCCAAACAACCAATTTGGCTCTCCACATGTTTAGCTAAATTGCCAACATATCCAGTTGCTTGGCTATCAGATTGAATGACTGGATCATCATTCCTGTGCCAAGCACTAGGTGTTAGATTATATGTGGACATGAAGAACTAATAAATAATATATTTAACATACAACAGTTAATCTGCCAATAGTGACAGCTGTACTATGTTGCACTAAAAAGATTACAACCCCCCTTACTGAAGCGGGTGAGTACTCGCACTGAAAACACCTGATGTTTCTGAATACTCCCTATCAGTAAATATATTTTTATTTAAGGAATCTTCCACATTTTGATCTCGATTCAACATTACTGAACCCATCCACCAAAAAAAGCATAGCCCTGTACCCCATCTTCAATTATAAAAATAAAAAAGTGAGAATAAATGTCTGTAAAACATACAATAAGGAATGTTACACTCCCGATTCCTGACGTCTACTGTTTGCTCTTAGCTGGAGAATCAGAGGTGGAGTCGTGATACTTTGTAACATTATTACAGCCTCCAGTACCAGCTAGTTCTCGTTATTTATCACTGATCATACAAAATTCCTTTTCCCTTTACTCTGCCCCTATATTCTCACTGTACAAATAAAGTTAATGTCACTACTGGGATTACTTGTCTGATCACATTTCTTACCAGTGAAGAATAGATATCTGCTCATTCTGGTTCCATCCAGTTGTACTAATCTGCTTTACATGTATGTTGATCGTTAAGATTATGAACCTACAATGGTCTGTTTGAAACTCCCATTAAATAGTGCATTAATAATTCATTTCAGAGCATGATGAATGTATTTTTTTAATCCCCTGCATCAAATTTTGTAAATGATCCCAGCGTTTGTAAAATAATCTACTCGCAGGAAAATGCTACACTTGCACTGTTACCCCCCTCTGACCCATCAGCAAGTTTAAGGGGTGATAAGAGATACCTGAAATTCTACAGAAAGTATCACCTAAAAGGGGTCCCTTTATTAATTAATGGGGATTTACCCCATTATCATCTATGATCGCAACGAAGACAGATCATTTTTTAAAAGCATTTATTAAAAAAAATCACCTCAGGTCACACAAGCGCAGTGATATTTTGCGATAGTAACCAGAGGGGAGAGAAGGTAATCTGTGGTGATGGATCTGAAGAGCCCCCTACTACATAGCTGTCCACATAGGATTTGATGGCTAGCAACATCTTCAGATGGCATTAACCATGCAGGATAAGCTCCGAAAATCCCTGCTTTTGGGAACTTGATCAAATTGCCGAGACAGCAGTCGCATTGACTATCACGGGGACTGCGCTTAATGCGGTAACTTGCCTGATGCAGGACATATCTCCTGCATTAGGCTTTTACCAAGTGAACATTTTACGGAAAAATGCCTACACCATGCGGAAAAAGCAGTTTGCGGTTTAGGGCTTCATAAATAGCTTCCTAAGAGAAATTTAAAAAACTGCAGTAACACCTATAAACACTATGGGGCATGTTCAATTGATGGCGGGAAACCCCTGAAAATCCCGCGCTCAAAAAATATTACTGTTAATACGGTAATATCTCGCTGGATTTCAGCTCACAGCTCCCTGAGCTGCGAGCTGAAATCCAGCGAGTAAATTACCGTATTAATGGTTTTCCCGCACAATATTACCGTAATAACGGTAATATTTTTCGAGCGCTGGATTTTCGGCGATCCCGCCGTCAATTGAATATGCCCCTATAAGCAGAATTCAAACAAACATTCTATTTACAATGTATCCTGAGGCAACATACTGGTGACTGTGTTCTGTAGACACAGCAGTGGACAGTTGGAACAGACTCCCAAACAGGTGCAGTTGGAGAATAACCCAAAGGAATTGTTATTTATTTGCTATCAACATTCTGTGTTTATATTTCTTCTTTAACCTGTCGCTTTTGTTAGAAAAATTATCTTATCTCATTGTTTATATACTGAACTAAAGATATTATTTACAGAAAATAGAAACTCCTATTTCATTATCCAAATACAGGATAACGCGGAGATTGTTTCAATGCTTTGACATATTTCTCAGTTGATTGACCCAGCGACCGTTCGGCATTGTTGGGAAGGCCATGCAAGTTAGCTCCGATTCACCTAGTCTGCTGGTATCCCTGAACGTGTTGAGATATGTTGGAGATTAGCGACGCTGTTATGTAACAGGCAAGTTACAGCATTCGTGTCTTCATGGCTGATCCGGTTCCCGACAGTTTCCTTTATTTCTTCAGCAATTCCCTTTACAATAATTTATTCATACAGAACAAATGTATTTGTTCGGTTTGTGTTTGTCTTGGCTGGTGACATGAAGCGATAGCCAACCATGAATACTTTGTACACATGTGCATCTGAGTCATTGGTATCTCACATTATTTCTTGTCCAGTCATGCTGAGAGCAGATGACACAACTCAGCCCTCCTCACATTCTCCATTTCACATTCTTACACGCGAGTGTCAATAATGTCCACAATTCAAACATATGTGGAGACTTTTCAAACCATTACATCACCGTATCACCGTTCCAGTCTTCAAGGGCTGTTGGCGGGTCATGTTTGGATGGTTCCCTTTCCCACGCAGGTGTCCAAGACATGATTAATTCAAAGGGGATGTTGTAAGGATGTTAAAGCCTGTAAGAAACCATTTAGCTTGTGCATTGTTTGCACGGCACAGGGCTCTGCAATAAGATGGAGAAATGCATACAGGTAAAATAAAATACAAAGCCATATGGTTAAGGATGTCAACGTTCTCCTATTATTATTATCGTTGTTTATTTGTTAGGCGCCACAAGATTTCCGCAGCGTCATACACAGAACAAACAGGAGACTATACAGGGAGAGACAGTACAGAACAATAAACAAAAAATACCAATACTTCAGAAACTCTGGCAGGCTAATGCAGTAGAGGCAGAGCAGAAGAACAGGAGTGGAGACAGGAGGGAAGAGGGCCCTGCTCATATGAGCTTACATCCTAAGGGAGGGTAAACAAACAGACACAAGGGAAGGCAGTTGAAGGTATGGGGGAGAAAAGGGGGGGCTGGGAGGAGAGAGGAGAGAATGAGTAGAGATGAGGGGGTTTAGTGGATGGTTGGTAGGCTTTGAGGAACAGGTGAGTTTTGAGTGCTCGTTTGAAGGAGCACAGAGTAGGAAAGAGACGGATGGAGCGAGGGAGGTAATTCCAGTGAAGAGGGGCCGTGGGGGAGAAATCTTGAATTCTGGAGTGGGAAGTGGTGATGAGCGTGGAGGAGAGGCGGCAGTCATTGGCCGAGTGCAGGGAGCAGGCAGGAGTGTGAATGGAGAGGAGGTTAGAGATATAAGGGGCCGTAGACTGGGAGAGAGCCTTGTAAGTGGTGGTGAGGAGTTTGAAAAAGATTCTGTAGGGGAAGGGGAGCCAATGTAAGGCAAGACAGAGAGGGGAGGCGGAGGAGGAGCGGCGTAAGAGGAAGCTGAGTCTTGCAGTCGCATTGAGTATAGAGCGGAGGGGGGCGAGGTGGGAGCAGGGGTGGCCAGTAAGGAGGAGGTTGCAGTAGTCGAGGCAGGAGATGAGAGCATGGATGATAGTTTTGGTGGCATCTTGAGAGAGGAAGGGACAGATGTGGCCGATGTTGCGGAGTTGGAAGCGACAGGTTTGGGCAAGGGATTGAATGTGGGGGCAAAAGAGAGAGAGGAGTCAAGAATGACACCCAGGCAGAAGAGTTGGGTGACAGAGGAGATGGTAACAATGATAGAGAGGTCATGGTGGGAAGGGAGTCTGGACAGGGGAAAGACAATGAGTTCAGTTTTAGAGATTTTAATTTTAAGAAAGCGTGAGGACATCCAGGAGGCGATGGCTGAGAGGCAGTCAGAGACACGAGAGAAGAGGGAGGAGGAAAGATCAGAAGAAGAGATGTAGAGTTGAATGTCATCAGCATATAGGTGATACTGAAGACCGAAGGAGGAGATGAGAGCACCAAGGGAGGAGGTATAGCATTGTCTGTGTGCTATAAACCTTCACTGGACAGTTTTCCGGAAGTTGGAGAGTGAATAACAAGTGAAAGAGTTTGAGAATTGAGATACAATAAAGCAACATTAAAAAGGAGACAAAACATCTTCCTAGCTACAATATCATAGGAATCAAATGAGGTTGTTTTGGTGGTGCTAATACAGGTGATGTTTTTTAGGCAAAGATGGAGAACAACGATTTGTAACTAATTTTGAGGGGAAGCAGATCTGAGGGCGAGGTTGTTTTGGAAGATGTTCTTTGATCATCAACAAACATAAACTAATGAATATATTAAATTAGCCAAGGACAACTCCACTGCCTATATGAGTAAGGGGCAGACACGCAAGGGCCACTTAACAGGCAGAGTTGGGTTTACTGCAGCCTCATGAGTAACGTTTCTGGGGGGGGGGGGGAGTAAGTCACCTGCATGAGATAGATACTTGAGATATCAGGTCCTTGCAGAGAAACAGTAACACAGTGGTGCAGAAGATGGAAGCAGGCACAGCAACATGAGAATAAAACAAATTCCATAGTCGATGGGCACAGAGGAGATAGAAGCTTACTTGCATTTGTTTTTTATTGGCATCTTCCAGAGGATGCCACGCACCCAACCCTGAGACAGGTCAGACAGAACAGGATAATACATTGGGCATCCTAGGCTCCCGTATAGACCTTCTGTGTCCGGGTTTTAATAGGGCTCTGACACAGAAGCACAAATCCCTAAACAATGGTGGATAAGTCAACAAGAGTCGTCATCCTTACAGCAGGAAGAGCCTTATGTAACATCCACCCTGGCTACTAAAAGGATTTACTACACCCAGTTAACCGCAGAGGACTTAACTGCCGTTTTTTATCCTGGCTGAATTTTCAAACCAATGAAATACAAAACACACTAAGGCACCTAGCTGAAGCTGACATCTTCCTACTAGTCCTGGGCTTCACAGTTTCCCTAAACTCAGAATCTGACCCTTCTCCATCAGAGACCCAAGAGCCCAACAGGATGCTCCAAAAAGCAGACAACGTAGACCCTCAAATACAAATATATCTCTCTCACACTTATCTAAAGACGGAGACTCTGATAATGCATAGAGACAGAATCTAGCTTCTACTGCCAGCTTAAACCTTTAAAGGTAGCTGAAATCTATAAGACAATAGCATATATTATAGAGATAGCAAGAGTTAATTTAAAAACTGGAACATTTTTCTGACATTCACTTACAGTGCCATAGTGCTTTCAAGAAATACATTGTATTGCAAAGGTTTCACAAAACGTGGGCTCAATTTCTTTACATGCAGTACTGTTTTCGACTACCAGCTTCTGCCTTAGCGATGAATTTACGCTAGACTGTATGAAACTAATTGCTAATATGAAAATAAATAAATTAAAATGACAGCTTGGTGCCTGTAACACAGAAATGAAAGACCAGCATCAGTGCTATAGACTTGGTTACCGCATTGGAACAAAGGGGAACAAAGAGCAGGGGTCTCCCTTCAAAGATAGAAACCAAGATATGCCAGCACGGGCTGGTCCCACTATAACAGAGATCCGCAGCACCAGAGTCTGATTTAGACCCCATGGGTCCTAGGCAAGACACTGATTTCGACTATCTGCTCAACCTCATTTTTTTAAAAAAAAAAAAAATCAAATAAACATGGGTTAGTTATGTCCAGTCGGTACCACTGTTACTTTATCGTAATTTGTGTTCATATGCATTTGCTAATATACGTTAATATATTCCATGCGTGAGTTAGGCTATTGGTTATATGTTAGAAGGATTTATTTTTAGATGTTGCCAGGTGGAACAGTTACTCAGGGATAAGACAGAACAACGTGTCTGGGCTAAACAATGAGCGTAAACAAACTCTATGTCATCCACTTGTCATCTGGCCAGCAGGGTCATTGCATAATGGTACCTTGGCCAAAACTCCTAAGCACCTTCTCCCTGGGGAACCAACGGTCCCCAGCCAGCAGGGAGAGGACACTCCGGGATTAGCCCGAACATCTTACCACCTGTCACAAGTTGGCTTTCGCCTTAATAACGCCCCCATTAGCTCCATCACCGTGGGAATAATAATGGTTATAGAACCTGTGTCTTGGGCTGTAAAGGGGAGACAAAAAACTGCGCTTCCGTCACGTGAATAGGGTGTGCATTTAAGGCATTATTCTGACATGTATCTGTATGTCAGGCGCCGTCACTGACACTTGGTGCAGGACACAGACGCCTGCACCTTCTCGGCAGCCACGTCCAGTTGCCTAGCAGCGGGACGCTATCTCCACTCACCTGTCGGCAGTCAGCATGACTGACCACCAACATCTCCCTATCAGGATGCACCTTATGGTATATAAAGCAGCCTCTGACACATGTCTAGTGCCAGAGTATTGGTTCACTCCTGCTCCAGCGTTTCCTGAACTTCTGATTCAGTGTTCTTCGGGTCTGACTTGGCTTCCTGTTACTATTCTCCTGTGTTTCGTCTTGGTACCTCGCTGTCCGGCTGGTTTGACTATTTGGCTTGACCTGACTTCTCTCCCTGTTGAATGCCAGGGGTACGTTAGACTCCGCGCCTCCCTATTCAGTTGCGCCAATACCGGTTAGCGGCCATCTCTGCAATTCCGTGACACTGCACATTAACTCACTTGTTCCACCATCTGCTGAATAACCTACACTTTGGTTGCATCGATTCGCCTAGGTGATCTTCAAAGAACCCACCAGGACACATTGTCCTCACACTGGTTTTTCACCCTGGTTTGTGGACATGCAATATTCCCCACATCTTCAATACAGTGTTAGACAAACTGTGAAGCCAGAGGGCCCATGGTCCACAAATGGTGGTAGTGCCCTTGGATTTAGCCAGTCTGGACATCCATAATTCCCATTATTACTTAAAATTTAATTCTAAATCTCACATTTTCTCCATGGATTTGCCGATTAAGTATATCCCATCAGGGCATCTACCAAACAAAGAGCTACGCTGATAAGAAATCTTGTATATTCAGCTTGCTGTACCATAGAGGCAATGTGAAAAGTTCCCTCTACCCTTGATCCCTTGCTGGGTGGATAAGTCTAGAAGGACTTTGAAGTGGAATTTATTAACGAGGAAGTAACTTTGTTTTCATAATACCATAGAAATCAAGTACTTATGGGAATGTATTCCCATGCAATGACACTTATGTGAAACGCGTGGTAATACCCCTTTCCCCACACTTATAACTTTCTGATACTCGCACCACCCACTGACTATAATACAATATATTGTCTGTAAAAGCAACTAGAAAACCTAATAAAATATAGGTAGAAATATAGAGCGATTTCATAACTCCAAGAATGGTTCCTGGGTGGAAATTGAACAGAAAGTCACAACCTGAGGAGCAGAAGATAACTTGTGAAACAGAATTTATTATCCCAATACTGATCAGAGACTAGAACAGATCAACATGAGAAATGAGAGTAAATAGCAATGCATGAAAACTGTATGACCCTGAATACAGATTTATGATATGAATAAAGGTAATTGAGTGAATACCCTACATCATCACAACTTACTGTGATCTCTCCACTGTAGAATGTTAATGTCTAATTCCAGAGCTCTTGGCTACAATTAACCTTATTAACCCTCTATTCCACATCAGCATTTCCATATGAATAAAATGTGTGCTTGGATGTTAAAAAAGGCACAGACTGAACTTGCTGTATTTCTATAGACAGGGCCGTCTTTCCCATTGGGCACAATGGGCAGGTGCCCGGGGGCCAAGCAGCCCAGGGGGGCCCGTCGGAGGCAGAAAAAAAAAAAACAAACCTGAAGAAAATACTTACCGTGCTGTCAGCTGGCGATCCAACTCCCTCCATGGTCTCCTCCTCCGTCGCGCTCGCAGTGCATGTCGGGCGTGACGTCATCACGCCCACCCGACATCCATTGCGGAGCGCGACGGAGGAGGAGACCATGGAGGGAGCCGGATCGCCAGCTGACAGCACGATAAGTATTTTCTTCAGGTTTTTTTTTTTTCTGTCTCCGACGGGCCCCCCTGGGCTGCAGGGCCCATATATATAATCATTTTTTTTTGTATATATAGGGGCGCCGGTGCACTGCTGTGCCCGGGGGCCCAAGATGTTCTTAAGAGGGCCCTGTCTATAGATACAGCATTATACTGGTAATAGCAGTCTGTTAAAGATGTTCTCATTTTATAATCTTAAAATGACCCTAAGCTAAAGAGGTAACAAAGTGCTCCTCAACTTTCCTGCTACATGTTACATGTAATAAGTTGCATGGATGGGAAACCACTTTGCTGCTATCAATTGGCACTGGCTAAATCTGAGGCAGGGAGACTAATCAGAACACGGGTTTTCAACAAGTGGTGGACCTCAAAATGGGGAACTGTTGTGAGGTCATGCCCCCCCCCCCAGAACGAACCTCAGTAGGTATCATATGACTATAAAGAAGGGCAGCACTGAAATTATAGTCTACATATATGCCAGGGTCAGGGCAGGTAGAAAAGGTTCAGAACCAGTACAAAAGGGGGCATGAGGTCATGAGTTCGATTCCATGGCCTTATCTGTGTGGAGTTTGTATGTTCTCCCCATGTTTTCGTGGGTTTCCTCCGGGTGCTTCGGTTTCCTCCCACAGTCCAAAAACATACTGGTAGGTTAATTGTCTGCTGACACTAGTCTGTGTGTATGTTAGGGAAATTAGACTGTAAGCTCCAATGGGACAGGGACTGATGTGAATGCCAATATTCTATGTACAGAACTGATGATGAGGACGATAGAGCGTTGTCACAAGCAACCAGTGTCAAGACAAAGCCGTATCAGAACGTCCAACAGAATAGAGCAATAAGTGCAACAAATGCTAAAACAACCTGTTGCTTAGACACTAGAAAGTAGGTAAAGCGGCTTTATTTAGAAAAGTACCTGATGTCACAGGTATATATTGAAACCTATGCTCACCAGTCACTGGGAAAACCTAAAAGGACACAAGTATAAAAAATGCACCTACCCGGGAAAGACAATATAAAAATCTGTGGGCATGATAGGAGGAGGAGGACACAACGTATTTAATATTATGAACTTAATCCTAAAGCTAAAAAAATGCATCACAAGTATTATTGAATGTATGCAAAGCTCTAAGTCTACGTCATTAGCGTTGATCAAGCTCTAAAGCCACCAAGAGTCCTAACAGAACTCCAATCTTGTTCTTCTTGATTCAAATACAAAAATATCTAAGAAACCATCAAACAGCATAATTTGTATAAGTAGCAATCCGGAACTATGCGCTATATTTTTGGAAACAAATTGAATGTTCTTTTTTATGTTTGGCAAAGATATATGGAGACCAACTGATGAGATCTCTGTCCTGAACTCATAAAAGGCTAATTTCCCTAAAAATGGTGTCGCCTAATTAAAAAATTTATGTTCGGTAATTCAACTTACTAGAATAGCGTCAGCTACTATCTGAACAAACATATATCAGAGTTTATTTCAATGGGTTCTAAATCTTCTTTTATCTGGGAACCAAATTATGACAAATCGTTTTTTCGTTTTTTACCAATGCACTTCGAGGGAATATTAATATCTAAATGGAAGTACTAATTAGCATATTAGTTGCTTGTATAGAATAAGTTTGGAAAAAGTGCATTATGGGACCCACCTTAAGTGACTTAGTAACCAATACTTTTTATTACAACCTATAGATAAATATTAGTGTTCTGCACTGCCACCTGCTGTCTTAAAGTGGTATAGAAACTGTGTTTTTTCTGTACAACCTCCTCTAAAAATGTTCCTATAGTTGCTTTAGCTGCATGATACGGTTTTTAGTTTGACATAAGAGTGCTTGGTTTAAAGACAAATGTAAAAATATAATTAATTGACTGTGTTATCTATATAAATATATGGATGGAGGGTGACGGACAAAAAGGAGGAAGGGAGAATCCTCCAATACATCACGTGCCATTTATGACATCAGAAGATATATACAATAACAGTGATTATAGTGTAGGGGGAATTTTATTCAGGGGTTAATGTTGTGCTGGGTTCCTGCTTCTGTATCCTCTCGCAGTGCGGTGGACACATCTGTGTTTTATTCATTGGGCGGACTTCTAAATTTGTGGATAATTTATATTACAAATGTTGCTGTGTATATTTATGGAAGTGCTGTGATTTTTTTTAATATCTTTTAAAATGTTGATATTGGTTAACAAAGCGCTGTCTGTGATTCAAAGACTCAGTCAGAGACTCCATGAGTGAACAGAGCAATAAGACAAATATCAACTACCTTTTGTGCAGACACAGAGGATAAGCACACACCGGGGACAGCAGACACATTGTCCAAAGGGCATTCCCACCTAAGACAACTTTGATATAACAGACAAGCACCAGCGCTATATTTAATGTACTTAGTAGTGTACTCTGTATTGTGTGTTTGTGGCTGTTTACCTAAGGTCACTGTCCTACCAAACCTCAGGGGAGAAAACAGAAATGCAGATAACTAGGCAAACACAGCACAGATTGTGTCTTCATGTTGTCTACTTTATGCCTTTCCATAACAGTCATTCTAAAAATGTGAGTTGCGTCTACCCTGAGTCACTTAATTATATTTCATCCAAAGGCCAGAAATTGTCAGATTTCCGCTGTACACAGACATATCCTCCCTCTTCAATCCATCTCTTCTGGGACAGTCCACATTTGCTGTGGAAAACATGTACATGTTCCACCAAACTGAAAATTAGGGACATGTCTGCGGACCAGGGGCACGGCCAATTTTGTCCTTATTTCTTTTTTTTGTAAAATGAGGAGTTGGAGACCCCTGACCGAAACACATTAATCAACGCAATCTTCAGAGACGCTCAGCAGCAGGCCATACAGGACTAGACCCAAGAGTATGAGCGATGATGAGCAAGATCATGAGCGATGAGTAAGATCAGTGATGATCGAAAGCATCACATGATTAATGATTGACAGCAGTACATGAGTGATAAGATTGTATTGAGATCATGAGTGATGATGAGTGAGATCATGTGTGATGATGAGTGAGATCATGAGCGTTGATGAGTGAGATCATGAGCGTTGATGAGTGAGATCATGTGTGATGATGAGTGAGATCATGAGTGATGATGAGTGAGATCATGAGCGTTGATTAGTGAGATCATGAGCGTCGATGAGTGAGATCATGTGTGATGATGAGTGAGATCATGAGCGTTGATTAGTGAGATCATGAGCGTTGATGAGTGAGATCATGAGCGTTGATGAGTGAGATTATGTGTGATGATGAGTGAGATC
This sequence comes from Mixophyes fleayi, assembly GCF_038048845.1. NCBI lineage: Eukaryota > Metazoa > Chordata > Amphibia > Anura > Limnodynastidae > Mixophyes > Mixophyes fleayi. The sequence goes on along the minus strand of NC_134411.1, from coordinate 39,496,289 downwards.
ATGAGCGTTGATTAGTGAGATCATGAGCGTTGATGAGTGAGATCATGAGCGTTGATGAGTGAGATCATGTGTGATGATGAGTGAGATCATGTGTGATGATGAGTGAGATCATGAGCGTTGATGAGTGAGATCATGAGTGTTGATGAGTGAGATCATGAGCGTTGATGAGTGAGATCATGAGCGTTGATGAGTGAGATCATGAGTGATGATGAGTGAGATCATGAGCGTTGATGAGTGAGATAATGAGCGTTGATGAGTGAGATCATGAGTGATGATGAGTGAGATCATGAGTGATGATGAGTGAGATCATGAGCGTTGATGAGTGAGATCATGAGTGATGATGAGTAAGAACATGAGCGTTGATGAGTGAGATTATGTGTGATGATGAGTGAGATCATGAGCGTTGATGAGTGAGATCATGAGTGATGATGAGTGAGATCATGAGCGTTGATGAGTGAGATAATGAGCGTTGATGAGTGAGATCATGAGTGATGATGAGTGAGATCATGAGTGATGATGAGTGAGATCATGAGCGTTGATGAGTGAGATCATGAGTGATGATGAGTAAGAACATGAGCGTTGATGAGTGAGATCATGAGCGATGGCGAGCGAGATCGGCACATCGGTGATGACCAAGAGCATCACATGAGTAACGAGTGATAGTAGTACATAATGATAAGATTATATTGAGATCATGAGTGATGATGACTAAGAACATGAGTGATGAGTAAGATCACCACATCGTTGATGACCGTGAGCACCACATGAGTCATGAATCAAATCATATGAATAATAAATGATGATTAAGAACATCACATGAGTAAGAACATCACATGAGTAAGGACATCACATGAGTAAGGACATCACAAGTGATCAGTCATGAGGGAGAACTCACAAGAGTAAGTTGATCATATAACTCACGTGACACCATTTTTGGCCAGGTACATCGGTTTCGAGCAAGCCTCCTATACATTTGGCCCAGTGTATCCATCCACTTTAAACATTTGTTGGGAGATATAAATACACAGTGGGCTTATAATCAGTAAAACAGACAAAAACATGTACCTAAAATGTTACTCTTCTAGTATGTATTACAATCCATTACACAATATTTAAAATCAGAGTATAATAACATATTTTCATGATAATATCCTTTTAATAGAGAAAACATAATGTTCTTCTTAAGCCTATGATTCATACCTCCTGCAAATATTAACAGAGATGGGACAGAGCACCTACTGTAAAATGATCTATGAGCAATGATTTAATCCCATGTCCACGTCCTAGGAGAAGTTTCTAAATTAGCAACTGGAAAAGATTGGGGATTTGTTGAGTGAAAAGAGAATTGTGGCTCAATAGAAGCTGACTCGTCAGACTCACTGTCTCTTCAAACGGATAATAGCGGAGGACATTAAGATAAGCTACTTAATGAATTATTGATACAGACACCAAGCCCTGCACTAATCAGAGCTCCACTTATTCAGAGTGAACATTGCTTAATATTCTAGCTCGATATCAGTATAATAAATGAACAGAACGGAAACATTTATTATTGCACATTCCTCGTCTTTGCGTGTTTTTAAACAAAATAATCTCAAAATGAAGTTGACCCTAATAGAGAAGGGTTATTCAGGAGGGGGGGGTAATGATTTATGCTACGTGTCCAGGAAGCGAGGACTTTTATAGAACAAATGTAGTAAATCATAAAACTTGTGAAAATGATTAGACTTCTCCTAATACTAAGATACGTTGGAGGAAAGTTTATCTATAATTATTTGATTAATTCATCAGAGATAGCTGCACGGAATGTGAATCTATTACTTAATGTTACATGAATAACAAATTGCCAATAACAACTACAGTTTTAGACCTGAAATATATCACCATTTGTAGAACAGAGGAGAGCATGAGTTCAGGGGCCTGATTCATTAAGGCAGAATTTAAGTAAGTTTTCCTACTGAAGTTTTCTGGACAAAACCATGTTGCAATGCAAGGGGTGTAAATTAGTTTATTATTTTGCACATAAGTTAAATACTGACTGTTTTTTCATGTAACACACAAATATTAACTTTGAATTTCAGTGTACAAATAAGCTATCAAGTATTTGTGTGCTACATGAAAAAACAGTCAGTATTTAACTTATGTGCAAAATAATAAACTAGTTTACACCCCTTGTATTGTAACATGGATTTGTCCAGGAAACTTAGGGAAGAATTTGTGTAAGTGTGACACATCCCATTAAACAGAGATAATAATATGGAGCAGCTGCCATTAATGCTGGTGACACAAAATTAGATTTTGGTTAGAGGACGTCAATTCAACCATAGGTACTAATTTTAATACATAATAAATATAGATTGGATTTAACCCGATGCAACAAAAAAATCAAGTTGAACAATTATCCTTTCCATGATAACATTTGATGGGTGATTGTTCAATGTTGAGGAACCCTGCTTTCCGTTCATGTTGTTAGACGTTTGAGTGACTGTCTGGGGGCCTTTAAGCTAATTGTATATATAGCCCCATGTTACCAGCATTTCATTTTACACACTGCAACACAATCTTTTCATAAACGATTAACAATAGTCAATAAACAAAACATTCCAAATGAACATGTCAAAAGTTGAGGTTACCAACGTATGACTGACCCAGCCCCTGTGCATGAATCCACCAATCCACACAGTGTATTTTGCAGAGCCCGACTGTCACTCAAACTCAGTTGGCTTAAGAAGAGAAGCCCCTCCTCCCTCCTGACACAGCAAATTGTTGTAGAGCATGGTGGATACATTTAATTACATATAAACATTCCAGTTATTTCATGTGCATTATTGAGCTCAGTAATGCACAGCCTCTGCTGTATTAAATTAAGTTAATGCTTTTACTTGCTCTTTAAAATGAACAAGTTTTCATTACTTCATATCTAAATAAAGAATGGGAGTTGCATCCAATTAGCTATGATTTAGTAACAAATAGTTTCATACTTGAAATTCCGCTATAGTCTTTAAAACAACAGAAACAACAATACTCGGACATCTGTCACCAGTGTAAACCAGGCAAAACCAGTTTGACTATGTGATACGAAGCAAAATTTCATTGGGAGTGATTTGCACTTGGAACGAATGATACGGAGAAAAGTCGTTTCCTCCCTCACAGCTGAGCTGCCACCAAGCCAAGAATTTTCCTTCTCTCCGACTCATCCCCCTGTGACCCATAGATGAAGTTCAGAGAACAATTCCACTTGTCTCTGAGGTGAACACTTTGTATACTACATTCTGCCTACTAGAGACATTAGATAAACAAAACAGGGACTGAATAAAACATACACACAACATTTTTTCCCCCAGCACACTGCTATAGCCAGCAACAGATCTGCCATTTCTACTGTAGATAAAAATGCAAAAGTCTTTGTTGAACACATTTGCAAATGTATGTTTAAGCCATCCTGCCACGCCAAGGCGCTTTTGCTAATAGGATGGTCCTACTCTAAACAATGAGAGTCCCATATATTTGGGCCATACATATGTGTTTTTAAATTGAGAGCCAACTTACCAAAGAGGTACCCCAGAAGCCTCCAAACAGCAATTCAGTGCCAGTACCCCCTCTCAGCTACTGACACCAACATGCCTCTCAGACAAATACAAAAGTGGAAGCTGCTCAAATCAATTTATAGGCCATAACAGGTGCTTGAAAGGGTGGGGTTATCCTGCAAGGAACATACACACAACATTTTTTCCCCCAGCACACTGCTATAGCCAGCAACAGATCTGCCATTTCTACTGTAGATAAAAATGCAAAAGTCTTTGTTGCACACATTTGCAAATGTATGTTTAAGCCATCCTGCCACGCCAAGGCGCTTTTGCTAATAGGATGGTCCTACTCTAAACAATGAGAGTCCCATATATTTGGGCCATACATATGTGTTTTTAAATTGAGAGCCAACTTACCAAAGAGGTACCCCAGAAGCCTTCAAACAGCAATTCAGTGCCAGTACCCCTCTCAGCTACTGACACCAACATGCCTCTCGGACAAATACAAAAGTGGAAGCTGCTCAAATCAATTTATAGGCCATAACAGGTGCTTGAAAGGGTGGGGTTATCCTGCAAGGAACATACACACAACATTTTTTCCCCCAGCACACTGCTATAGCCAGCAACAGATCTGCCATTTCTACTGTAGATAGCCCCACCCTTTCAAGCACCTGTTATGGCCTATAAATTGATTTGAGCAGCTTCCACTTTTGTATTTGTCTGAGAGGCATGTTGGTGTCAGTAGCTGAGAGGGGGTACTGGCACTGAATTGCTGTTTGGAGGCTTCTGGGGTACCTCTTTGGTAAGTTGGCTCTCAATTTAAAAACACATATGTATGGCCCAAATATATGGGACTCTCATTGTTTAGAGTAGGACCATCCTATTAGCAAAAGCGCCTTGGCGTGGCAGGATGGCTTAAACATACATTTGCAAATGTGTGCAACAAAGACTTTTGCATTTTTATCTACAGTAGAAATGGCAGATCTGTTGCTGGCTATAGCAGTGTGCTGGGGGAAAAAATGTTGTGTGTATGTTCCTTGCAGGATAACCCCACCCTTTCAAGCACCTGTTATGGCCTATAAATTGATTTGAGCAGCTTCCACTTTTGTATTTGACTGAATAAAACATGGCAGAGGAGGACAGCCTTTAGCTACTGGTATCTCCAGCTATTCTTTGGGTGCAATTCGATTAGCCGAGGACTTGGGCACAGGTGAAAGCACAATTATTTTTCCCTTGTGCAATTCAATTCACATATTTTTCACGCTTTTGCGAGCATTCATTGACAAACAACATCATAATCGTGACCAAGGTGTTTTTTCCCAGTACAAAAGTAAATGTTGGTGTGAAAAGTCCAATTCAATTGCAGAAACCTATGAGAAATTGACTCAAATCATTTCGCAACTAAGGAGGTGGTGAAACGTTTAATACATTATCAACAATAATGAGAAAATATCCCCAAACTTATGAACTAATGAAATGTACCTGTTATAATGTATTTTAAGAATATGTAAAATCATAAACATAGAAATGAGAATAATTATATTCAGTGTTACGTCCTTTCACTATTTTTGACTCTATTTATCATAATGGGTATCACAGTGAAATGTTTATTTGTTTTACACTTGCAGCAGGTGAAACAACCAGATACTGACAAATGCCAGGATGCACTTCACCTTATAAACAGTTTTCACCATAAATGTCACCAACAATTATGTTGATTATAAGGTGATTAAAGCAGCACAATGCTGCATCTATCCAGACATCAGTAACACACACAATGGGTCTGAGTTATTAAGGAGTGTAAAGCATAAAAAAAAGAGTAACTTTGCACCTGGGCAAAACCATATTGCATTGGAGGGGAGATAAATTTAAAATGTGGGGAAAGATTTATAATTAGGATAGGGCATGTTCTAGATCAACTTTAAATCTCAGTGTAAAGATAAAGCTATCAAGTATTTGTGTGCTACATGAAAAAACAGCCAGTATTTAACTTATGTGCAAAATAATAAACTAATTTGCACCCCTTGCATTGTAACATGGTTTTGTCCAGGAGCAATTTTACTTCTTTTTTTTGCTTTGATCTACTTAATGACTCAGGCCCAATTTCTTTAAAACAAAATCTGTTATGTGTTGCATCAAATTGTTATTTTATTAACTCCCAAATATTGTCAGTTTCTGAATAACTAGTTTGTTGTGTTTAAAACAAAAAGAGTGAAAATCCTTATTGTCCTTGAAGATGAGAACATTTTTTGCTGGCAATAAGAATTTTTATTTCCGCTTCACTCAGATCAACTTGGGGGTCACTGTCATCAGTGATCCCTCCAGCAGCGAACCTCTACATAAGGGAGCTTATTTATCAAGTATTATAATACTGCAAGTAATTATCTTATTCAGCCTAAAGCGTTTTGAAAATAGGTAAAAAAAATAAAAATGCAGATGCTGACCAGCATTTATAGTGATAAAATAACAGTAAATCATGGTGATAAGTATTTGTTTTTTGCTAAATCAAAGCTTTAAATATTATATATTCCTTAATAAATATTCTACTACGTGTTTTCTGGACTGTCGCTTAATTCCCAGCAACATTTAGGCAAATAACAGATTGTACGCGTTTAATTAAATTGCGCAATAACTTTAGTGTTGAAAATGTGCAATAGTTGTCAGATGATGGCAGGACGTGTTAATATCGCTATTCGCTGCTGATCGAATCACCCGCTTTTTTTTATTTGATAGAATCTGTGCCAGGGTTATTTGTTTTAATACAGTTTAATGTTGGATGGGCTTGTTCGGGTCAGAGGACCTGTTGTATTCATTTTTCAAAATGAGTTACACACAGATGTGCAGGAGATTAAATGAGTGGAGTTAGAAACTGTATCAGATCTGAGCATTAGAATTTAAGCGCAGTGCAGAGTATTTCAGCATAGCATTAGCTGTGTATCCAGATGTAGGTAAATTTCAAATGGGAGAGGAAAATCCGAGCATCTAAACATTGTAGTAATGGGAGGCTGCTGTGGCACTGATGTGGGGGGGATTGGGGTGTGTAACACACATCTATAAGTCTATATGAAACAAAATGCACACATCCAACTTGTAACTCTAAAGCGTTTCGTTGAAATATAATTAATTCTTACTTTTTTTTTTTTATAATGTTCAGTATGTTTATTACCATTTGTCCGGTACATTTATTAGTTCTATACTTTTAATTGTGCAGTTTACTTTTGTTTGGTTCGTGCGTTTTCTTGAGCTGTTTTTCGCTACCCTTTCTGCACTTACCTAGTAGGTTTCTACTTTTAGGTTTGGTATTTGGGGGTGCAAATTGAACATTTTCCTCTGCAGAAATGGCGCAGTATATTAAATTTGCCACAAAATACATCGGTGTATATTATTCGCTGATAAATCACAAATTTGTTACCATTTTAAAAAAAAGTGATTGCCAATAAATTGCACATTTTCCTTGTACATAGAGTATAGTAAATACGCACACATCTTGTGTATGTGAAGATGAGATTAAATACCAGCTACAGACTCAGAGCAACAGTGCCCCCAGTGGCTTCTGCAAGTAGTAGAATAACTATTGTATTGCTCAATACAATAATTTTGACTTGGAGGTGTCCTTTTTTATTTATTTTTTTGCTAAAAGAGCCCAAAAACACAGTTATATTTCAGGACAATTTCCAGAGACGAGGATGTCCTGGAACATTACATAATTCCGTCTGTGCTCCATAGCGACATACATTTATTGTATTGGAAAACAATTATTACTTGTCCGATGACAGCCGGGGAAATTGAATCCAGATCTTTTTTTAAATCTCTCAATTTATCCACTTTGTATTTTTATGACTATTGTGAAATGTTACAGCGTCTTCATTTGGTTTGAATTAAATCATTTTCTACCAAAAGGGAAAAGTGTATCATGAAAGACAGGGAGCTGGAGGAAGGGAATTACTCTTCTAACAATTATATTGTAGAACCACCACTCCTGACCAGGGAGAGTCCTCACTTTTATTATGTTACTATATTCTCTCGAATGTGTGCTACATTAATACAATTATTTGTTGTAAAAAAAAAAAACAACAACCTCGATGTTTCATTATTAACTCACTACTTAATGAAAGATACAAGCTTTCTTTTTAAATAAATTTCTGGATATCCTTCTCTATCTTTTGGTTTGTATGTACACTTGCCATTGTTTTATCTTTTAGATCATTTATCTTTGTGAACTTTTTACTGCCTTTTCCCTAGATATGTTGTTGAGATCTGATTTACCACCACATTGGAATTCCTGATTGAGCTGACGGCTTCGGCACAGTGATGTTATATCAGCCTCCACAGCAGGTGGGCCTGGCAATGCACCCTCCGAGGCCCCGGCTCCCCACTTCTGTGTCAGGAAAATGCACAGTTGAGCCTCAGTTGGGTGCCAGACCCACGTATACTCAGAAATGGCCACTGCTCTGCTCTTTACCTTAATTTTGGGACTGGCCCCAACGGTGCACTCTTCTGCCCCTTCTACTTTGGACCAGGGTTGAACAGTGGATCACAGGGCCCCACAGCAAAATTTGGGTTGGAACCAGGCAATGCCACTCAATTCCCAGCCCCCCCCACCCCGCTCTGGTCTCAATAGAGCAGAGTGAGAGGCTTGAATGTACCAGCCCATGTGCCAATCAGCAGTGCTCTCTGCTCGGCTATTTGGATGGGACCCAGCATTGCCAGGCACCACTCTCTACCATGTCCCCAGCACCCATCATTGTTATGCCCCTCTTTTGGACCCATGAGGTGCTTCAATTGGTGCAAGCATGCTTATACATCTGCATAGGTATACAGAGGGAGTTGGTGATATTTGCAGTTGAGCAGAATGTTCCACAGACAGAACAAGGAGCTGGATGGAGTGATGGTGGTCCTAACAAAGGAGCGCGGCTCATGTCACATCAGGCCAGAAGTCACTTTTGGGAGAAGGTTTACTAGCACCAAAAGAGGGCAAGTTCTCAGCATCAAGCTCTGGCAGCCAGCAGAGAATAGTACAACCTTGCTGTTATGGACATTGGTGTAAAAATGCTCAAAGTGCAGAGATCACCAACAATGGGCTAGTGTCTCCTCGACGTCCGGAGCATTGATGAATTCATAGTGAACACTATTGTATAGTTTCTATTGTTTTTGGTTGATTACTGCTGTTTCAATGATCTACAATCGCTGAGCAACTTATCCATGTATTAGTGCGAAGAAAACACTTTGTTATGGAGATTACTGTAATAAGATTAAGGGGTGGAGGGAGTGCATATTTTGGGGTGCTCCTTGCCATGTGGAGGGGTGCATGGCTATATCTACACAACGTACTTCAGCTCTGCAGCATCTCAATGATGGTGGTCGCCAGGTCTCTTATCCTATCATTATCATCATTTATTTATATAGCACCAGCAAATTTCATAGCGCTTTACCATTGGTAACAAACAGTAATAAAACAATACTGGGTAATACATACAGAGAGGTAAGAGGGTGCTGCTCACAGCTTACAATCTATGGGACAATGGTTTGATACACAAGGGTAAGTGTTACATCATATTGAACATTGGTCCAGCTAGAATGCAAAGGTAAAAAATATTGAGTGGGCTGTGTGATCAGTCACAGAGCAATGTTGGTCAGAGGGTTGTTGTCTTGTGTTAGCTGTGTAGAGGGTGGTAATAGGGTGACCTAGGGAGATTAAGATGGTGGTTGAGAAATATAATAAGCTTGTCTGAAGAGGTGGGTTTTCAGAGAACACTTGAAGGTTTGTAGACAAGAGGAGTCTTATTGTGCGAGGGAGGGCATTCCATAGAGTGGGTGCAACCCGAAAAAAGTCTTGTAACCGGAAATGGGAGGAAGTGATGAGAGTGGAATAGAGACGCTGATCTTGTGCAGAACGGAGGTGTCGAGTTGGGAGATATTATGAGACAAGTGAGATGTATGTCTGTGCAATATTGTTGATGGCTTTGTGTGTTAGTAGAAGAATTTTATATTGGATTCATTGAAAAACCAGTGTAGAGATTGAGAGGAGGAGAACCGTTGTGTACGTCATGTTGCACTTCGGAGGAGAAAGGCTTTATTGATGCACTCCAAGCAATGTAATAACACATTTCACAGATACATTTTCCACATGTAATGAAGACAGTCCACAGTCCCCTCATTCTCATGGTTCATTGAGCAACATAGGAGGCAATACTAAGCTGTATTTTAGGTGAAGAACTGAATAGTCTATTTTACGGAAAGGTGCCAGTAGATTGGACTTTTATGTGACGTTTGGGGGCGTATTCAATTGTTAACGCTAAAAAACGAGCGTTTATACGGTAATATTGCGCGCGAAAAGCGTTAATACGGAAGTTACTCTCGAAATTTCAGTTCGCAGCTCAGGGAGCAGCGAGCTGAAATTCCGCGAGTAATTACCGTATTAACGCTAAGATTTTTTGAGCGCTCGTTTATCAGCGTTACCGCTAATTGAATACGCCCCTTAGACTTTGAAAAGGTGGAAAACTCTGCCCACTGTGTAGCACACCTAGGTACGTGGCTAGGTTACCTAGGTAGCTCCCAAGGGCAGAAGGTAAGTGTACACCTTGAAGGGTTCCGTACCAGAGCCTGATGAAAACCTCATTGGACCCTAGGCAAAGAAACTGGGTTCTGCTCTTATTGTATATAAAAAATAAATTAAACAAAAAAACTGTTTCTGTGTATTGTACTGTCTGTGTCTCCTGCTGAAGGACTGTAAGTCACTCTGATACATCAAGTTTATCTGATGATGATTAATTTTACTAGCATTGAACCCCTGTTTCTATATGGACTGTATGAGTTGGTCCCCAGGACCGGGGACCGGTATGGGAGATATGTACAAGACCACGATTGATAAAGGATTAATTAGTCAGCCTATAAAAAGTCTGATTCCACTGTGTATTGGCAACAGGTGATGACCAGGTACAATTCTGTACTATCTGGGGTATCTGCATTTGGGGGTATGGGGTGAATACGGAAGCCCTCTTCTTTCCTATTCACTCCACAATACTCAGTCACAAAAGCCATATTTATTTCCACACTTACAATTGTCAATTGGAGCAATTAAAAATTCAAAGCATTTCAATTACAACCAGCAAGCCTAATATATAGGTATATGTTACATAATAACAACAGATCATAGCGATCTTTAAATGCACCCTCTACGTTGTAGGTCCCGTTATCATTTGGAAACATTAACAACCACTCAATCAGCTGTAGTTACATTACTGTGTGTTCCAAGTTACTAGGAATATGCATTACAAATTGTTACATTATCCAGATCTTCTCAAGCCAGAAGCAGATAGATCATGTTATTGGTGGAGAAGTCAGGGCGATATCTATGTTTTTTATTGATAATTATGTTTCCTGGGAGTCGTTAGGGAGGGTATTAACCAGAATGACAAATAAGCAACAGAGTTGTGTTTACGAATGTAAGATAAGAGTGACAACACAGAATAATAAAGTAGCATGGTTGTAATAGCTGTAGTCTTAGGCAATGGTGAGTGTCATGAATGAGGAATGTTTGGGGAGAGGATGTGCGATACCCTATAGACGTTTGGGCGAACCGCAGTGCAGGTTTGTATCCTCCATAGAGTACGGGATTTAATTACAAGTCTGTGGATGAACTTTTGGTGCAGAAGCAGCTGGCTGAGGAATCATCCACCATCTGAACTTTTTAAGCCAATTTCCTGTTAAACACTGTACCCAGGAGGACAAGGAACATGCTGAAATTTGTATCCTTGCTCTGGTAAGGTTGTCTAACACAAAGCTCTTTGCACACTTTCAGCTCACACTAAACATGGTTTCTCTATGGCATGTCACATGTTGCATGTTACACACGTTTGCAGAGAAAAGTCAATTTATGAAATGGCAAAAAACCTATTGTTGGCAAAAAAAAAAACCTGTGTTTTTCTTGCTTCGTCCGATACAACAATAGGGTTATTTGAGAATGGCGAGAACAGTTGCAAATCATTAAGAAAATGGTTCATTGTTTGCAGGAAGCATTAGACCCCTTTTAGGCATATATAATAAGTTAAAACTTATTTTTTGCACACAAATCCCAGTGTAATAAAATATTTCAGTACATATTTATTACACATGGAGTAAAGGCAATACAATTCTTGTCCTGATAATTTATTTTTGACCTTTAGACAAACACAGTTTAGACAAGAATTTCACTAGTCTCGAAGAACCTTATTGTATTCTTCAATTGCTCGTCCATATGTAACCTGTTTATTGGTCAGATCATCTGAATGTTCACTGCACAGATTATTTAAGGACATAAAGGAGTGTGGTGATATTGTGGCAGTGACCTGTCCTCTCGTGTGATTGTGCCAGTGAGGACACATGTGACAGGGGCAGTGAGGACACATGTGACAGTGACAGGGACAGGGACAGGATGTGAGGAGGGGAATGAAGGCAGCAGGAAGCAACAGACAGAGTTATATAGTGGAAGGAGCAGGGTCCCCCAGCAGCACAGAGTATATCAGGAGATGAGTGATGTGTCAGTGAGGACAGGGCTGCATATGACAGAGGCAGTGACATGATGTGAGGAGGGGAATGGAGGCAGCAGGAAGCCACAGACTGAGAGTTATATAGTGGAAGGAGCAGGGTCCCCAGCAGTACAGAGTATATCAGGAGACGAGTGATTTGTTAGAGTGGATAAGATAAAAGAGAAGTCATTAGGTATGTTGTCGTGGTTCATGTAGTTACTTAAATAGTTTTTCAAATATTAAATACTATAAATTTCATTCAATTTTAGCAGAGGTCTCTAAGATGGATTAGAGAACCAACCGAGTAAAAGGAAAAAATTAAAAGATAGGTTTTGATAAATTAACATCTTCTGACCTCAACTTAACTGCTCTACTTGACAACTTGCATTGGAAAACACAACAGCATGTCTCTATTATGAGGGACATACAGTACATGGGGCCTTCTGGTTTCTGTATCCCATAAAAATTCCATTGGAGAAAAAGCTGAGGCTTAAATCCCTGAATAGAGCCCAGATGTTTAGACTTCAAATCCATCTGTCAGATCTAAACTTTCCAGCCTTGTACACAAAATATTGTTGTTTAATTCCTAAATTATTACAAAATCTGAACAAATAACCTGAAACAGATTAAATCCCACAAGTGTAACACAGACCACGTATAAGGTTCCAAAACAAACTGACTCGTCTATTATTTTAAATTAGTATAAAAATGTGAATAAATGATCAGATCTTAAGTTTGTTTTAATTCCACTGTCCCCTCGGTTTACAGCTAGAAATCTAAAATAGACTCTGGGAATTCCAGCTTCTGTTGAAATGTTCTACTAGGCAGGTGCAGAAACCGACCGCGGTCTAAAAACAACAACAACAACAACGATCATTGTCACATTGTGGGATACTGTTGACACGTATGTCCTGTGCATCTATAAGCTGCTAAAATGTGCCAGAAATAGGGATCGATAATATGGATAATCACAGAATGTAGATAATATTATGCAGGCAAGTCTGTAAAGTAGGGATAAATTGAGCAAATAAGAATTTAGAGGACCATTTTAAACCTTCACTAAAGTCACCAGTGGTCCAACTTCTGATTTCCTTGTTTACTACGGTCACCAGTGTTCCATCCACAAACACCAACATCACTAGTACCACCAGTGTTCCATCCACAAACGCCAACATCACTAGTACCACCAGTGTTCCATCCACAAACACCAACATCACTAGTACCACCAATGTTCCATCCACAAACACCAACATCACTGGTACCACCAATGTTCCATCCACAAACGCCATCACCACTAGTACCACCAATGTTCCATCCACAAACACCAACATCACTAGTACCACCAATGTTCCATCCACAAACACCAACATCACTAGTACCACCAATGTTCCATCCACAAACACCAACATCACTGGTACCACCAATGTTCCATCCACAAACACCAACATCACTAGTACCACCAATGTTCCATCCACGACTAGTAACGCCATCACCACTAGTAACACCAGTGTTCCATCCACAAACACCAACATCACTAGTACCACCGGTGTTCCATCCACAAACACCAACATCACTAGTACCACCAATATTCCATCACAAACACCAACATCACTAGTACCACCAATGTTCCATCCACAAACACCAACATCACTGGTACCACCAATGTTCCATCCACAAACGCCATCACCACTAGTACCACCAATGTTCCATCCACAAACACCAACATCACTAGTACCACCAATGTTCCATCCACGACTAGTAACGCCATCACCACTAGTACCACCGGTGTTCCATCCACAAACACCAACATCACTAGTACCACCAATGTTCCATCCACAAACACCAACATCACTGGTACCACCAATGTTCCATCCACAAACGCCATCACCACTAGTACCACCAGTGTTCCATCCACAAACGCCAACATCACTAGTACCACCAATGTTCCATCCACAAATGCCAACATCACTGGTACCACCAATGTTCCATCCACAAATGCCATCACCACTAGTACCACCAATGTTCCATCCACAAATGCCAACATCACTAGTACCACCAATGTTCCATCCACAAACACCAACATCACTGGTACCACCAATGTTCCATCCACAAACACCAACATCACTAGTACCACCAATGTTCCATCCACGGCTAGTAACGCCATCACCACTAGTACCACCAATGTTCCATCCACAAATGCCATCACCACTAGTACCACCAATGTTCCATCCACAAATGCCAACATCACTAGTACCACCAATATTCCATCACAAACACCAACATCACTAGTACCACCAATGTTCCATCCACAAACACCAACATCACTGGTACCACCAATGTTCCATCCACAAACGCCATCACCACTAGTACCACCAGTGTTCCATCCACAAACGCCAACATCACTGGTACCACCAATGTTCCATCCACAAATGCCATCACCACTAGTACCACCAATGTTCCATCCACAAATGCCAACATCACTAGTACCACCAATGTTCCATCCACAAACACCAACATCACTGGTACCACCAATGTTCCATCCACAAACACCAACATCACTAGTACCACCGATGTTCCATCCACAAACACCAACATCACTAGTACCACCAATGTTCCATCACAAACACCAACATCACTAGTACCACCAATGTTCCATCCACAAACACCAACATCACTGGTACCACCAATGTTCCATCCACAAACGCCATCACCACTAGTACCACCAGTGTTCCATCCACAAACGCCAACATCACTAGTACCACCAATGTTCCATCCACAAACACCAACATCACTGGTACCACCAATGTTCCATCCACAAACGCCATCACCACTAGTACCACCAATGTTCCATTCACAAATGCTGCCAGCAGCCCCGCTATGTGTGAGACAGTGTTCAAAAGTTATCCCCACGATACAATGTTAGTGTACAAATGTGTTCTTACAATAATTTGATAACTTTGGACTCCGGTCTATTGGACATTTAATTATATTTCTGCTCAGCAACTACCAACATACCACAAACACATGTAAATAAGTTGGATTTATGAAATTTCCTTTCATATAGAGGGGCATTTAAGGCAACAGGCTTCCCACATCAGTGTTGACAGGAGCCTTGCATCACTACGGTGTGCTCCTGGGGGACCCTGCTCCTTCCACTATATAACTCTCAGTCTGTGGCTTCCTTTTGCCTCCAATCCCCTCCTCGCATCATGTCACTGTCCCTGTCACATGCAGCCCTGTCCTCAATAACACATCACTATTATGCTGATATACTCTGTGCTCCTGAGGGACCCTGCTCCTTCCACTATATAACTGACTGCTGCCTCCGTTCCCCTCCTCACATCATGTCACTGACCCTGTTCTGGTGCTCACGTGCCCATTGTAGGTGCTTTTGGCGGAGGACAGGGGTCAGCATGGGCACTCTGACCGGTCTGCAGCTATGCATAAAGCTGTGATGCTCTGTGTGTTCTGACACCTTTCTATCATAACCAGCATGAACTTTTTCAGCAATTTCTGCTACAGTAGCTCTTCTGTTGGATTAGACCAGACGGGCTATAGCGCCTTCACTCCCCACACGCATCAATGAGCCTTGGGCCTCCATGACCATGTTGCTGGTTCACCAGTTGTCCTTCCTTGAGCCACTTTTGGTAGATACTGAATACCGGGAACGCACCACAAGACCTGCCGTGTTGGAGATGCTCTGACCCAGTCCAGCCCTCACAATTTGTCCCCTGTCAAAGTTTCTCAGATCTTTACACTTGCCCATTTTTCCTGCTTCCAACACATCTACTTCAAGAACTGACTGTTCACTTGCTGCCTAATATATCCCACCCCCTGTCAGGTGCCATTGTAACCAGATAATCAATGTTACTCACTGCACTGTCAGTGGTTTTAATGTTGTGGCTGATCGGTGTACAATGACTATCTGCTTCCTTCAGCAGGATCTAAAAATAGATAGCAGCAGTGGAGCCATCATCATCCACACATGTTCTCTACATCTTCTAGAAGAGATTTAGGAGACGGCTGCCGATTCAAAAATGACTGTTCCCACCAGGGAACTATTTACTGGACCAAACATGGAACAAACAAAAATATATCTGAAGTTTTCGTGAGCAACCTATTTATTAGGACACAAATTTCATAAAGCCAAATAATAAGCCAAGAATGTCTAACGGACTGCCAAAAACTCTCAGCGTCCAGCCGAACGTCCGGCTGATGTCACACGTCTGATGAACGGGGCTGTAAGTTTTGCACTAAACACAAAGCGATCTTAAAGCAACTTTATTTTTTGCAAAACAGGATGAGAGAGAACTAGGAACGTGGTGGATCAGACATTAGAGGAGCAAGTGTAATTTACTACTAAATGCAAAGTGTTATAGCTGCTGACTGATACCTGATTTGGTAGGACAGTCTGTTTAGTTGTTACAGTTGTGCCCTGGAATAATCATTTTAAGAGGGGTTGTAAAAAAGGGGCTAATAGCAAAAGAAATGCTTAATGACCATTAAATAATGAATCCCACTAATTAAACACTCACAAAGGCATTTAGCAGAACTGCTACTCATTATCTGTTCTGAACTAACTCTTTGTGATAGACATATGTATTACTATATACTACTCACATGCACGCCCTAGGATAAACCCTAGACACAGGCTTACAATCGTATACACAGTTTATGTATATATATATATATATGTATATATATATATATATATATATATATATATATATATATATATATATATATATATATATATATATATCTATCATGTGCCTCCAGCCACCTACACACATATTCTGCTATACATTTATACAGTATGAATAGATGACCATATATGCTTGGATACACATCACACCCCACAGTGGCAATTATACTTATATCAGGAAAGATTGAACGCAGATGCAGAACTTCATTTAAGATCTGATATATTCTCTTTGACATCAATAACAACCTTAGAAATATTATAAAATATAACACTTGGGTAATAGCTTGATAAGCCAGCTCATGCTTCAGGTAAGCAGGAAGACTTTTCTCATCATCATAAACCAGCCCAATGCAACATGCAAGTAAATAACCTGCCTGGGAATTTGAACCATGATCTCTGCCATTACAGAGAGTAGATCACCTGGCTACTAGTACACATGGCCCATGCACAGTCCGCTGTCCCCCTTCTACTACTCAGCTAGAAGTCCCCAGCAGATTTATGGCTGATATATTGTGCAGAGCCCAGAGACATCCTGAGAGATGGAAAAACACCCATTCTTCTTAAAAACTGTGTATGTACTGCGCTACAATACCTGTGTTAGCTGCTTACCAACTGCCTTGTAACTCTGGGGCACGTATTTACTAAAAACCCACCAAAGGGTGATTTACAAAGAAGTGACTTGGGTACACCAAGATTTGAGAAAAGGTCACAAAAGCCACAATTTAGGGCGACATATACATATTCTACATAATACCACAACGTGGGGATGAGACATGCATGATGGTACATTAATCTTAATGATTAAAAGAGTCATGTATCCCAAGGCTTTGAAGAAGTCTACATCAATAGTATTAGTAGCATCCTGCTCCTTGCATCGAACTCAGCCATTATCACTGCAAGTTCTACTGCGGTTTGGCTGGAGGATACATTTATCAGGACAATGAGAAGTAACAAGTAACATAGTAACAAGTGTGAATATAACAGGATAAAGACTTTGACAAAGCTCAGAAGCAGAGAGATGAAAAGCAGACAGATTTTCTTCAGACAATTGTGTTTACACTTTCTGTAGTTCAAAGAAATAGTGACATCATTTACTTATAGCTACTGGGAAGGGCGGACAACGCATGTGGCAGCTGGTAGCAGCTTATATATCTTGGCATAAGGTTCTATGGGTTCAGCTACTGTTACATTTAAGATAGAGGGAGAAGTAACTTCACATTTTGGGGCACACCTAAGACCTCACACCACAGCTACATCACCTCTCCTCAGTTTATCATTAAAGGATAATTGCACCAAAAATTAAAATTGTAGTTTTGTAGAATTGGATAACACTAGTAAAAGTCATATTTACCTGCACTCCCCTGATTAGTAAGTATTGGTAAATTGCAGCAAATCCTATGTACTGCTTGGGTGCAGCAGAGTTATCAAAGCCTTTATCTTAAAGTTTTAGATTTGGATACAATTAGAATTTAATTTAAAAGTGTTTCACTGTGGAATGGAAGTTGATCATCCCAGGCAAACACTACTATATTACTGAACAGAGAAAGGTATACTTGCAATGCAAACTGTCAGACATTAAGAACAGTGTTAAGGTTCATGGGCAGCATGGTGGCTCAGTGGTTAGCACTTCTGCCTCACAGCACTGGGGTCATGAGTTCAATTCCCGACCATGGCCTTATCTGTGAGGAGTTTGTATGCTCTCCCCGTTTTTGCGTGGGTTTTTTCTGGTTTCCTCCCACACTCCAAAAACATACTGGTAGGTTAATTGACTGCTAACAAATTGACCCTAGTCTGTCTGTCTGTGTGTGTGTGTGTGTGTGTTAGGGACTGTAAGCCCAATTGGGGCACGGACTCATGTGAGTGAGTTCTCTGTGCAACGCTGCAGAATTAGTGGCGCTACATAAGTAAATGGCGATGATGATGAAGGTTCGCTGTCCCCTTTAATGTGCTAGTTATTCTAGAATAAAAACAAAACAAAAAGACATGTTAACTTGTATGGGCAGAGGGTGGTCCTGTAACATAATTACTGCAAAAAAACAACAGTTATTAAAGGCTAATGTCACCCCAAAACAAAACATTTAATTGTGGGGGGAATTCGTTGAGATGCAGTAAAATTTGAAACGTTATGGACTTGAGTCTCTACGATTTTGTGCCCCCCCCCCCCCCCCCCGGAGATCGGAGGAACCAACACGTTGTTGGACTGATGAAGCTCAGAGAAGTAACTTTTTGGGTTTTATTCTTATGTCACGTAATTCCACTGAAAATTATGTTATTTTTGGGTGGAATTAGCCTTTAAGTAGAAAAAGACTAATAAAACAAGACTTAAGATTAGAATTTCTCTATAACAATAAAACAAAAGTGTGTAAGTCCATTTGATAAGATTCCCACCATGCTTCTGCCCACGAGGATCACAATGATTTTTATATTACCATTGATAGACTTCACTTATTGCTCAACAGAGGAAACAGAGGCAGATCGTCAGTCGGTAACAATGGACGACTATTGTTACCTAATGCGCAGAAAATGTGCGGCTATGTCTCAGTCCCACAAAATGTTTTAATAGCAATTTCTCACGTGGTGAAACACACAGGTTTAAGAACATTTGCTGTATGGATTTGTGCACGTAAAAAAACAACAAAGGATTATTTTAAGTTGTCTTCTACATTCAGATGACATTAATTTATTAGCATATATATGCCTTTCTGCGACTATACTCATCTTAACATGAGATACAATTGTACGCAGAGAGCAGCTGTGTGTTGTATCACTGGGTACAGACAGAATGATACCTGATGATATAAAGATGGATAAAAAAAAAGCATTAAAAGAAAAACGATTCATGCAATAATTTCAGGATCATATATACCAGCTAATAAATTACAGTTCCCTAAAGCTGTAACCCCCCTCCCTTTTAACACAAAATCTACTTGACAGAGTAAAATATTTTTTATAAATTAAATTTGTATTTATTTATTAGTGTTTTGCATGAAATATTATGAGATCCTCAACTTTAAGCAAGTCCCTAAAATAAGTATCACAATGCTCAATACATGGAATTAAAGGTTTTTTCTTTAGACATAAATTATTTTAAAGAAAAATGTATTTTAGATAACACTGTTAAACTGCTTCTCCAAATACAGCCCCGTCCACACTCACTATATAGGTGAGGAATACAGGTCAATAATTCTCACACTGGACAATGTTTTTCGCAGGAATCTTAAGCATCTTTGGAATATATATAAATATGATGAGTTTATACAGAGCGGAATGTTAATGAAAGTTAATGGCCTTGAACGAAGCATTCTGACATTGCAACATTCCGCAAGGGATGATAATTACACCAAGTGAGAGTTATAGGCCGACACAAAGCCACATGAAAAGGCCTGGAACATAAGATATGGCGTATATATAGACATTAAATCTGACTCATATCTCTGTCCTACAGCAAATGCCAAATTCTAAGGACACTGCAGAGATGGATGGAGAAGCGAATCTCAACATGCATAAATTAAAGCTATAATAAGACATTTCTAAGAGGGGGCAATGGAGTGTACTTCAGGATAAAAGAAAATCACTAGTCGTATATATACAAAGCATGATTCCTTCTGATTCAGGACTTTACTAACAGATATAAACAATAAAACAAAGTTTAGAAGATCTAGTATAGACGAAGGATTATTCACAGAGTAAAATGGTCTGTAACATAAATCACCTTGATCAGCTCTCGCCCTTCTAGTGACGGTTAGACAATGATAGGTTGGTTGCTATGGATACAGAACCATTGTAATATATCATTCCCTTTTGTGCTTAGACACCACTTTCAAAGCCGAAAAGTGACGCGAAGCCGGCTTCTGTGCGCCAAATTCAGGTCCATTATCAGACTGAAAAAAGGATTAAAAGATAAAGCTTTCTAATAGTAATAATCAGAGCACATCACAGTCCGTTATTTAATATATACATTATATAATTTTCTTGAAATCTAGTGTCTAATTTTTCCAGTAAAAATAAAGGGACATGGGTAGTGGGTATAGATAAATATTGGTTGTACATTGACCCACAACGCTCAGGGCAGTATTAACTCTAAATACATTCTTCATCTACCCAGATTAAGGGACAAATACACCAAAGGTAGAAATGGTACCAAACATAAAGTTTAGTCATATAAAGGGGGGTAACTAGAACTTTGTGAGCCCCATAGCAAAATATTAAAGGGCCAGATTTGTAGGAAGGGGGACATCCTTCTTCTGCTTCCCTCTCCTCAACCACCTGTCACCTCCTCTACCTCTGATGCGCCCCTCTCTACATTTCACTTCCTACTCCGCTATTGCACAACAGAGTTCCCCTCCCCTTTGAGCAGAATTTAATTTTGGAGCCCTAGAAAGCTGCCTTGTGCGCACGGTATTATGGGGCTTAAAATGCCTCATGGTGTCAGTGGTGCTCATTAGGGGCCCCAGAGCAACACAGGTACCCGCCTGCTACAGAGCTAGTTACATCCATGGCTATATACAGTTCTTATATGGCTCCAAGTGCTCGGAAACTAGCAGTAGACATTCTGGTCATATTTGGGCTAAAATCCTGGTTTAATAAACAGCATTATGGTATCAAGAGCAACGATTTACAGGGCTTGTTGATTACGGTGTCAAAATTATAACTGATCTCGGCTATTATTTACTCATCTCTCCAGTTAAGAAACAGTTAAACAGAAATTTAAGAAGTCATTCATTATATCACGGGACAGCTCACTATATACTAGTCCAAAAAGACCTGTAGAATGTGCAGAGAAGGTTCTACCAACAACGAGGCAGAAATATCCAGGAGGACTATATATTACCAAGAGATTCTGCAAAATTCCATGTTTTAAGCTTCTACAACCAAATATGGAAAGTACAGAGCATCTATTTCTTGGTGATTGTTTGGAGGTCTATGTATAGTTTTTGGCTTACTCTGCACAGCAACAAGCCTCAACACACAGTGGATTACTCATGACTTGGCCACAAGGTCGACTCGGTAACTCTCGACAGGGTTTAACAAGACCCCAACAGAAGCCCACATTAGATATCAATGTAGCAGCTTTCAAAAAAGCAAATACTAATATTCTCCGGTTTAATGTTTTGATAGTTATATTATCGTATTACTAAATAGTAGGGCCGAGGACAGCATCTTTTTGACACAAACCAGGAACCATCATTGTAATCAATGCCAAGAAAAGGTCTTCGATAGGACACAAATGTGTGGTTTCAACTCTTTTTGACTATCAGCATGGTGTGGTAACAGTTTGATCTTATTTCCCATTGTTTTTTTCTTTCTTTAACGAATTGATAAACTACACTTATCATTTAGAGGGAGGGAGGTCTAAAGTCTTCACTCATTGCTCGGCTCTCCAGGAAATTAATTGTACCTCTGCAACTGAACTTAAGACACCAGCAAGTAGGAGAGCCCAGAAGAGTCTGCCAACTGTCTAATTATGTTGTAATTTTGGATAGAGTTGTTTCCATTAGTAGTGGTAGGTAGAGCATTTTTAATAACACTTGATGGAGGAGCAATTATGTGTAGCCAGATGAAGCAAACCATTGTTATTCAAGCCGTCAGCCTGCCGTTAGTATTGTGGAACTACAAAGCTAGCACCCCTGGGCTTGTAGTCGCACATCTAATGGAGAAGGCAGGGGTTAGGAGAGAGGGAAATCGGTAAAAACTGTAAAACGCCTCTGTAATCATAGGTGAATACATCAATCTCCTTCACCTCTGAGATTTGCCACATACTGAGATCTGTCCGTGCTCGCAGACTGCGCCGTGTTTTGTTCTGTGCCCTGAAACAGCTGCAGACTCATTCCACTCTACAAATAGATTCACTTCTGGAACCTGTCCCTAGACCTAATCAGATTGGTAACGGTTGCTGCGTAAACAAAGAAATACATAATTTACCATCTGAATTAGGCAATAAGCACTAGCAGACTTCATGCTTTTCAGAGCGTGTTATTGTATTAGCTTTTGTTTCCAGACTTTATTTTATATATATATATATTTAACAACTATTTTTCCTATTTGTTGTTTACTTAATCATAAGCTAAGAAGCAAATATTAGGTTGTTTTAAGGAGCAGAGAATGAATGAATGTGCCAAAGCTGACTCCGTGATGCAAACCTTAGACGATAGTTTGTTGACTTGTCCAGGGTTATGTCTTAACTCACAATAAATCCTCAATTTGTTCTTGTATGGTGAAATCTGCAGTAGGACATACAGATGACTGTCTCACAGTGCAAGTTTTATTAATTTTACAGTTTAGGTCCAGACTGGCAATGTGACAATTCTGGAATTTGCCAGAAGAGCCGACCATACGGATAGAATTGACAGTCTTGTCTGGGTTCCCAAACATTTTCATAGATGGCTGCTTAGCCTCAGCTAGATTCCCAGACCTGTTTTCAAGGAAACACAAAAAGAGGCCACTGTATTGTCTGAACTAGGTTCTAGCTCAGGCCTGTCCAACCTGCGGCCCTCCAGGTGTTGTGAAACTACAAGCCCCAGCATGCTTTGCCGGTAGACAACCAGTCGATAGCTGGAAGGGCATGCTGGGACTTGTAGTTTCACAACACCTGGAGGGCCCCAGGTTGGACAGGCCTGTTCTAGCTGGTGAACAGAGTCACCACTTGCAACAATAGTGAATAATCAGTGCATTTGTGACATCATTAGGACGAGCAATACTTTCTTGAGTAGAGCGTGTGGGCTGATAGGCTCACAGTTACTTTTCAGAGTAATGGAAACCACCCACCACTCTGCAAGACAGAAGGATTGCAGCAAAACTAGATGCAAATATCCTTTTAAAGAGAACCACCTATAATTGAATCTACAATTTTGTTGACCAGACCAATGTTCATGAAAATATGCATGAATTAATTTATTCAGAGCCTTATGTATATTGATCATGAAGTGTTTCATTAAAGTCACCATTACTTGGTGAATTTATAGAACACATTTTTACAGTGCTCCAGTGCAGAAAAAGGTCGCCTAATCAGAGTGAGGCCCCTTCCCCAAAATTATATTATAAGCCCGGCAACATCATGCTCCGTCCCTGCCTGTGGCTACGACTGGGTCAGGTCATCAAGCAAGAGAACAAAAAGGTCAGAGATCTGCTTCACTCGGTCAAGAAAATCCGTTGCTGACCAAACTCTGATTCCGACACAACATTCCATTTGCATCAATCGTTTATTTAACTTTAGTTAAGCATTGCAAAAAGCAGGTATCATTTCATACCAAGATGATTTACTGAGGATGTAGCCCTTTTATTTACCAAGTCAAGACAGAGTATTGTTGCAGACCCTCCCAGAACGTCTATTTCCCCTCTATGTATGTATTACCCAGTATGGTTTTATTACTGCGTTTGTTCCCTATTGTAAAGCGGCTACAGAATTTGCTGGCGCTATATAAACGTTGATGATATGTGGAGTCTCCTTGTGATCATTTACAGTCCTGCTACTTTATGGACTTGTAGTTTCACAACACCTGGAGAGCCACAGGTTGGCTGGGCCTGATCTAAACAGACCATCAACATAGCAAACCTTTGTACAGCCTATGATTTTATTATTCAACCTACCTAGTGCCTGGTGGCAGTTTTAAATCAGTGCTTAAAACACAGCAGCTCCTGAGCATGACACAGATATGTGATATGACGATCTCTCACCTACGGATGGATGTTTCACCATTTGTCAGTATAGTCCGTACAGAAACGAGCGACAATCGCATTGTTGCCTAAAGTCTACAGAATTTTACACTGGACTCAATAAGTGCCCCAATGTGCCTTATTATAGGAGACTATTTAAAGGTCAAAAGCAGATATTGATATATCCCACCAACAGGGAATATCACTGTGGGCGCTGACCAATCAATATAATACCTCCAGTATTAAATAGACATATAAATGTGACCAAATCCGCAGAATGTCCAATAATTTTTGAATTGATCTCTGCTCCTTAAAAGGTTGTTGTGCTACAACCTTATTGCTCAAAAAATACAAGAAGAAAAAGAGGGTTTTAAAGAAGCGCATCCAATTCATTAAAACTCCAAGGTGCCACCATATAATAAAACTCCTCTGTATGTGTTAAAATTGAAACAATGTAATTAATATTAAAAAATATAGAAACATAAGTATAAAGGAAACAGTATATAAAAATACCAATTAGGAACCAGGACGATCATTTGTGTTACCCCACAACTTCTCCCCTTTCAGTGCACATAGGGGGAAGTTTTTATTGATCAGTTATCAGTCCCACAGTTGTTTCAATGGCTTCTTTATAAAGTCTAGAGCAATATAAGCTCTTTTATTTGAGCAAAAAGTCAATTGCACGTATTAATAAAATAACAAATTACGAACATCTGGTCTGATCTTAATTAAGCCCGTTCCCTTCAAGGTCTGCACAGCGTGTGTTGGCGGTATAAATCCACTGCGGTTATAACCCCTATGTGCACTAAGAGGGGAGAAGTAGTGGGGTAACACAAATGATCATCCTGGTTCCTAATTGGTATTTTATATACTGTTTCCTTTATACTTATGTTTCTATGTCTTTTTAATGTTTATTAAAAAAAAATAATTTTAACACATACTGTTGAGTTATTATATGGTGGCACCTTGGAGTTCGGATGAATTGGATGCGCTTCTTTAAAACCCTCCCTTTTATCTTGTTGTCTATTTAAAGGACAAACTAGATTTTCAGTGGCCCCGTGAGCCATCAACTTTGGCCTCAGCTCCTCCTGCTGCTCTAATCGGTTCTAGACTTCTTTGTTATAGCTTAGAATACATTAACATTCCTGCCGATGTTGTATTATAGACAGGTGTCTCTATTTAATTGAAGGGTAACATGATGACCTGTTGCCGATCAATGATACATTTTTATTTGCCTGAAATGCTTTTTAAAAATTTGGGAAATATTAGCATCTTAACCTATAGAAAAATTGAATTACCGTTAATGAAATTAACATATCTAGAAACCCAAGCAGTATTACCTCGTACACGGTGTAACTTATACAGGACAAATATACAGACATTAGTATTATCTATGCTTCACACAGTTCTTTTTTCTCCAATAGGTCACTAAAATTATAGTTTTTCAGAATATACCTTGCTGAGCTTGTAACTGTCCTATCTTCTGCTTGGCCAGATGTGGTGGCCCTTTGTTATGAGCCCACACACTAGTGACCACCATAAATATTACAGGAAGCTATTACACATGTCCAAGCTTTATCAGTAAGCCACATATCCAAATCCCTGCTTCCTTCCAGCACATGTAATTGATTGGTCTTGGAGTAATTAAAAATGCATTTATTCAATATTTCATTTTGGCCCAAAGATAGATTATGACTAATGGGCAGAGAGCAATAATCTGTTCTTAATATGCAAGGGAAGTATTTTTATTTAATATTCTAGAATGTAGGTCTGTTTTATTTCAAATCATTCTGAGATTCTCCTTTCTAAAACTATATCTCGGAGATTCATGGACTCGGTGACGGACGTGCTCGGGTAGTGTGATCAATAGACATGGCTGTTTGAAGATATCTTGGAACGATGGTAAGGACCCCTCAAACAACATTGAAAGTATCACTCAATCACAATCGCACATGGAGCCAACTGGTCTTCATCCAAAGTGTTCCAACAAGATTGCTTGAATAGTCATCCTACAAGAACTCTGATCATGAACTGTTGACATGTAGAGAACATACCGATTGTGTATTACATTAAGTACAGTTCGCACTTACCTTTAAATACTTGGGAGATATCTTAATTTGGGTTGACTATAAAGACATTTTCCTTAGTCGGGTTGGAGAAGTTCCAGAGCTCAGTAATACATCCACAGGGGATAACAAAATCTAACAATTTATCCAAGAAAATTTACAAGATGAGTGATACAAAAAATATATCCTAGTTAATCGGGAAATGTACCTATTTCTTTTTGTATCTGCCTATAGCACATGAAACATTAACTCTTGACAGCTGACAAAGGCCAGTTGATCCATCTAGTCTGTTCACTGCACTTGAGTCAATACAATCATTGCTTTAAAATGAACTACGGGATGGAATTGCACCCAAGAGACTAATACATTTTAATCTAAAAAATGAGTAAACAGAACATATTTCACTTGTACATTGACCTGTAACTGAAGAAGATAATTGTGCAGACGACGATAAAACATGTTCTGCATAATTGCAGCGTGTCAACAGGCAAATTAGTGCTGACCAGGTCATTTAGTAGTTAGAGGTCAGCAAAGGGATTTGTTTGGTTTATCTAACAGAGCAGTGGGGTGCTATTCATTAAAAAAATTAATTTATCTCTGTTTGCTGATAAAACTATTTACATTATATTAATAAAAAAAAAAAAAGAGACTGTTTCGAGATAGGTGTGAGGCAGAGCCGTAACAAACATTTAGCACTTGGGCCGAGAAAAAAAAATGCTGCCCCTCCCTAGACCTCAATTTTAATCAAATGAACCTAAAATATTCATAAACTGCGCCTCTCTTCAGCGTTGCGCCCTGGGCGGTCGCCCGCTAACACAGAGCCCTAGTTACGGCCGGATGTAAGGAATGCAATAGAATTCTCTTCTTTTCTCACACACGTCAAAGTTCCCCAATAAGTACTGATCTATTATAAACAAATCTTATGGGCGTTTTCCAAAAAATAGGCAATTCTAGGTCTAGTGAATCACAATGTGCTTTCGACAAAGTCATATTTCTTTTTATTTCCAAATGTGCATTGCTAGAAGACTCGCATTGGGTGCTGATAAACACTTAAATGTCAAAAAGGTAACAAAAAAAAATCAGTTTAACACGTATGGATTTCTCTTTTCCAAGGGTTAGGATAGTAGCTACCTATAGCGTTCCGATCTAACATGGGAAACCCCAAAACATAAAAAGAGTGCCAGATGTTTGGTCAAAGCCTTTGTGTGAGTTTGTTGTCTTTTTAACAATGGTTTGACTACTTTGTACTTTCACGTCCTACAGAAGGAGAGAGACCCAAATACACGTTGACTTATTTTAATGTCTTAACAAATTATTACAAATATTTATTATGTATCAAGTCAAAAACATTAATTTCTGAATCTTCTGCACCAGGACTCTCTGCAGGGGTACAATGAAACACCCCACCGCATTCTAACTTGACGTGAACACCCAATTATAAAACACCTTTGGCGGCCTCCGGTTTTGTATGTTTTTGCATGTATAAATATAAAGGACTTCCGACGTACTCAAAGCACAAACGGGACATAATGATTTTGTTTTTTGGAGAGTGGACTGTGTGCTTGAAACAACAGTTCATTCATTAGTGGGAGATGGAGCAATGTATCAGATAACTTCTTTGATAATATAAAAAAAACATTTCCTACTCTTTAAATATAGCCAGATTGCCAAGACCAGTTGGGGGTTTATTTAATTTAATAAAGTACTAATATAGTTTATCGGCTTCTTGGATGATGACGTAAATACAAAGAGACCAATGTCATTGAGCTTAATAAAGATAAGGTACTAAATGTCCAGACAAGAAGTCTGGTACCCACGCAAAGTCACAGCAGGAAAAGATATCACACCTCTCGGTTTTCCATTTGGCTTCCAGTATTTCACATTGGCTTTTGAGTTTCCGATTCACTTGCTCACCAGAACACCCCAACACATGACATTTTTCCAAAGCAGATGAAAAATTGAGTGTCCGTTACAAGCAAAAATTATCTTTCACGAAACCAAAGGAATTTTGGACATCATAGAATGGAAACTCACTGCCCACATCGAAGGTAGAACTTTTCACTTGCAGAATTGATCTTTTGAGGATGATAAAAAGTTCAGAGATCTGTGATGGACGTTTCAAAAGGTAATTTATACCAAGAGAAAACAACAGTTTATGCTCTTGTCCAAGATCAATAGATCTGGGGGTAGACTCCCCAATTTCACACACCGAACGTTGTCACACTTTTTTAATGAGAGTAAAAGCAGCAGAGAGTTTGCCTACAAAAATTTTTTTAATCCATGATAAAGTTAGAGAAAGGCTGAGCCAATGTTTTCTGTAGCGTTCCCTTCCGTCAATAGGGCAATTCATAGGCAACTTCAGACAAGCAAGAGCACTAAGCACGTTCATATCTGAAAAATTAAGAGCTACAGCCAATGTAACAGCAAGCCCATCTCTTTACTGTACTTCTTGCGATATTCCCGGATTCATAATGCAGATTT
Source organism: Mixophyes fleayi (assembly GCF_038048845.1). Classification (NCBI taxonomy): domain Eukaryota; kingdom Metazoa; phylum Chordata; class Amphibia; order Anura; family Limnodynastidae; genus Mixophyes; species Mixophyes fleayi. The sequence continues at coordinate 39,467,350 of NC_134411.1, read as the reverse complement.
TTGGTGTGGGCTGTCCTGTGGACAGACATATTATTAAATGCAGTTACTCTAAAGGGGAAGCTTACTTACCGTTTGAGATCAGAAAGTTTGTAAAGAGCACAGAGAACGTGCTCCAGCTGTACAGGCGATGTTTCATTCATGAATATCTGAAGAATATAACTGACAGCTGTGGCTACAATTTTGCACTAAGTAATTTAGAGAGTTTTATTGTTAAAACGACTGCTGTTTTTCCGCTCAGTCTTAACGGATTGTCGTGGCTATTGCTGCAAACTATAGGTGCTTAGCATTAAAAAAAAGAAAAAAATCAATTTGTACCCCTTGTATTGTAACAGTTTGCCCAGGTGCAAATTTTCTCCTTTTTTTTTTTGCTTTGCCACTAACTCCGCATCAGGGCCCTCAGTGATTCCAAATCAAACGGAGAAATTGCAGATGATAGCCACATACGAGATGTGAAGGGATTTTGTTGTTGGGTTCCAATATATTCTGGAGATTCAAATGTGTGAATATCTTGTAAATACCTCAAATGAGACACGTGATGACAATGAAGCATTTAATCCATTCTGCGATTTTTCCCAAATCGTCACTTTCCTGCACCACTCAAAGCAATATTTCTGTTCACTCCCCATTTTGATTTTTGGCTTCCACATAGTGTAAGGTAGACCCCTCCAGTTCCAAATTTAGGAAGCAGAATCAACAGATGTTAGATCCTTGGGGTTTTCTCTATTCCAAAGTTGATAGGTCCTCGCTGTTCTAAGTTCCGCTGCATCTGTTACATCCACTAGTGTAGCACAGGCAGAACACACGCCTTGGCTGCAGCCTTCACTGCAGAGGTCATTTTCATGAGCTCACTGGATACTTATACATTACTGTTAATAATTCCACCTGGCGTAGGAAAATGGCAATAAACCAGCAAAATGCTTCTAAATTATCCCGTTTGGTTTTTATTTTGTATTCATACTTGTTACAGTTCAATATAATCTTAGATCAGTAGCTGTGTATCTGGTACAGCAGTTATACTTTACTGCATGCAAGAACGGATGTCACTGGTCAATTTAGTCAAGGGATTCAATATAAGATTAACAAAGCTTGTATGATGCAAAGTACAGACTGAGAATTCCATTATCCAGAAAGATCCAGAAAGGAAAAAAAAAAGCGCAAATATATTGTTGCTATTCAGTTTTTGTCCTACAGTTACTATGAGGAGCTCTGCTAAACCCTTTCATGATTAAGGGGTGCCAGAAGAAGTTTGGAGAAATACCCAAGTAATTTTAAATGTGTTTTAGTACATTACAGAAAATCACAAGCAATCCTGTTTATAGATCCCATACCTTTAATGGAAATTCACTAAAATGGGGCACAGTTTGAGAACTGGGTAAGATGCATTCAGACTTTTCATGACGGTTGTATAGTATTACAAGATGGTATCAATGAACGTAGTGTATAGAGCTATTGTATGATCAAACACAGAAGGGGTGTAAGACGGGGTAGGAATAAATGTTTTATAGCGTTCTAGGAATTAAGGCTTTGCAGAGTAAGTTTGAGTTCTCACTAGTGCTGTAAACAAAAGCTTTCTAGGGTTCCAGGAACTAATGTTTTTCGGGGTGGTAGGAATGAATGCTTTAAAACAGTATTTCTCAAACCCAGTCCTCAGAATACCTAACAGTGCAGGTTTTCCAGGTGACAAGGGAAATAATGATACCACCTGTGGATCTGTTACATTGTGTCAGTCAGTAATGAATACACCTGTGCTAATGCAAGGAGATAAGGAAAACCTGCACTGTTCGGGGTCCTGAGGATCAGGTTTAAGAACACTGCTTTACAGGACTCTGGGGTGGTAAGAATGACTGGTTTGTAGGGTTTCAGAGTGGTATAAACGAATGCTTTGTAGTAGTACGGTAAATGAGAGTGCTCTATGGTGCCTATGAAAGTATTAGGAATGGAGGTTACGGTGGCAGTAACAAGTATACTCTGCAAATACTTGTGAAATCCGCAAATAAAAGGAATAGAACTGCAGTGTATTATGCATAATACTATCCATATGCAGATCTGTATCCATAAATACAAATACGGCCCCATATCGTCCTTGACAATGGCCTTTAGGAAAGTACAGAGAAGTTACAACATGCCTGAAGTATACTCCTCACTGTGAGCCTCCCCGCTGGGTCAGACACTAAGTGGATTTATTTACAGTGTATACAGGGATACAAAAATGTAACACACTATACAACAGTGCTCACGTTAAAGACCTTATACTGCTGTACCAAGCTGCCACTTCTGACACTGCTGTAATCGCCTCCGTCTCGTGCTGTCAGAGCAAACATAGTGTATTAATATCATACAAAATTTCTGCCTGCACCCCACATACTGATCCTAGTAAGTCAGTATCATGTGTCTTCAATTACACGCCCAGCGGAAGGTGCACAAACCTCATCCCTGCACCATGATGTATTTACTGGGTCACATCTACGGGATTTATCACCAATATTTAGATTTGTTTCTGCATCCTGATACAGTTAAAAGTTAATCAGATGTTTCTAGAAAACTTTTCCTCATCTCCAAACTATTTTTATTAAGAGAACGGCCTGAAATATTTCTGTGACTTCATAGTTTCTACATGAATCAGTTATTGAGATTAACAAAGACAATGTTGTCATTTATAGCCTCTAATATGCAAACTATCAAAAATTCAACTGGAACCACTTAGTTGAAACTTAAAGCTTCACTATCACCAACTCAGACTCTGCTACATGCAGCGGTTTTTCCCAGGCTCAGAGGACCAATCACAAGCTGCAATCCTTTTTCTGGGTGGTTTTGCAGATGTAAATGTAACTATAGGAAATGGTACAGCTTATCTAACCAGATTTTATTTGAAAGGGGCAACACGGTGGCTAAGTGGTTAGCACTTTCGCCTCACAGCGCTGGGGTCATGAGTTCAATTCCCGACCATGGCCTTATCTGTGAGGAGTTTGTATGTTCTCCCCGTGTTTGCGTGGGTTTCCTCTGGGTGCTCCGGTTTCCTCCCACACTCCAAAAACATACAGGTAGGTAATTGGCTTTTATCAAAATTGACCCTAGTCTCTCTCTGTCTGTCTGTTTGTGTGAGTAAGTTAGGGCATTTAGACTGGAAGCTCCAATGGGGCAGGGACTGAGATGAGTTCTCTGTACAGCGCTGCGGAATCAGTGGCGCTATATAAATAAATGGTGATGATGATGGTGATGAAAGGCCACAAAATTTAAATTTCAGGTCCCTGGAACAAAAAAGTGTTCAATCAAAAGACTCCAAACTAAAGCCTCACGACCCACAAGGGCAATTGTGACGGCCGAGGACAATTTGCTGAACCCAATATGAAAGCAGAGGCAATTTCCTGGTTGAAGATAATCTTCCAATCTTGTCAAACCTTAATATGCCAACCAGATCTGCAAGTTAATGGATTGCTGAAGTCAGGAGTGAAGATATATTGCATATTATATGTAACTTTGTCATTTACATCTTCCATGGGGCCACTGAACTGATGAGGTTTTCCATAAATTGCTACTTTCTTAAATGACCATTCCGCACAGCTCTTCCCGGATAGCCGGTAAACTGACTAATGTGCCTCCAAGTAGTGCTTAATGCAGAAGGAGAAAAAGGGTGAGCTCTGGTGGAACCATAACTGTCCAAATATTACAGAAAGTCACAGGTTGGCTACCTCTGGTTTAAACGGTTCGGACTGCCAGTCAAGGCTTACAAAAAATACATAAACACAACACAGTAGCTTCAAAAGGTTTAAGGTTTTAAAAGGCAAAAACATAATGACAACTATGTTATGAGCATTCGGGGATCTTCGCACTATCCCAATCCAAAGATAGGAGCATCCATATACCTAAAACATTAATATGAACGGATTTGCCATCACCAATTCTTGCATTTCAACAATATACTATATAGATATAAAAAAAAAAAGCTAAGGAAAAATGAGGGTGCCCGGATTATAGAGAATTTCAAACTTAAGTAAAAGGCGTACCAATCCACCACCCACGCAGGCAGATTCGGGCAAATATAGACCTGTTTCTGGATTATCAGAAGAAAGCCTAGTTATGTTCCTAGTCGAGCTGTCAGCATCCACTAGATAACTCTAGATGAGAAAAAATGGCAAGGTACTGTAAGATAAATAATGTTGTTTATTGTACAATAGTGGTGAACACCCCCAAATCAACTTGGTTCAGGGCTTAAGAGTTGACACTTCTTCTGGATCAACAGATCTTTCTGAAATACTATACCTTTCAGTAATTCACTCTTTTCCTCTGCTTTTTACTGATGTAGGCAAAATTGGTATACATTTATAATATTCCTCGTTAGTGAAGACCTCACGCGTTTTACTGAACTTGCCTGCACCCAGTTCAGAAAGGCTGAGGAGCTTGAATACTTATATGCTGCATATTTCTACTTACACTCTCCAGTAACGTCTTGTTCCATGTGCACTGCATATAAGATTTATTTACAGCACTTTAAACGGGGCAGCATATTTATTACAAGATGTTTAGCGTACACGTCATAACAAATACACAATATTGTTAAAACGAGTTAAAAAATAAAGTTTACATTTTTTTTTTTAATCTCTAAACTCAGTCTAATAAACCAGGAAATCTTTCATCTTACAAAGTACATAAAAAACCCCCAAAACTGACTTCATATACAGAAGAGAAAAAAAAAACCACAAAAAATGTGCAAAGTGTCCGTTTCACCTGTGTCAGTTTAGAATCCAATTGATACAAAAAGTTCAGGAGTGCCTCCATTTCGGGGAACGACAAAAAAAAAAAAATTATTAATAAAATTAAACAAATAACAGATGTAATCTCTACTGGGTAGAAATGTTCAAGTTTGTTTTTGGCACGGTGTAGTGAAAAATGACATTGTGGCTTCACCAATTATTGTGGTCATAAAATAAGTATCGGATCAGTATTGGTTAATTTAACCCCATACCGGCCATGACGACAAATCTGCGACACTCTCTGCAGTGCAAGAAACAGGATGGTAAATTGACACGCATAGCTCCATCAGATACAAAAATTATGTATGTACAGTACAAAGTTTGCAATAGAAGATACACATATTAACAGTTTAAAAGGTAATTACTCCAGTCAATATATATCACACACGCAGTGGGACAGAAACATAAAAATAGGATAAAAACCATTGTTGGAATGGAATTAATTTAGGTTGCCCAATTCATTCACAATACTATGTACATAATAAGACGTATGTTGATCATTCTTTACTGTCCTTCATATGTTCAAGTGCATGTGCTTTGTCTTTCCTGTGTAGTGCGCATTTCCACCTATGTACAATGAACAGAGCTAGCCCCGCCTCTGGCGACAGGCGTTAAGAGCCTCACGCGGCATTCTGTAGGTGTGTGACTGTGACCTAATGTGACAACTTTACAATTACAGAATAAAAAGAGCCAACACTGCACTGACACTACACACAAATCCAGGCTAGCTACCGCGCTACATTAACATACAAAGTGGGGGGAAAAAAACTGTACAGGGTTCTGTAAACTTCTCAGCCTGACTATATCAGACCCCCCCCCCCCACCCAAACCCCCGAATCAACTTCAAATTCCTATTGCCTCTGTTAAGTAAACATTTTGGGAATGTTTGAATTAGCTGCATAATACTTGGGTTTAAAGGCTTAAGACTCCAAAGATTGCACCTTCTCTTTTAGGAACAATTAAGAGTCACCGAGTGACACAATGTTTTAGCTACCCTGCCCCAGTGCAGGAGGTGCCACACTATCACCGCGCAGATCTCTGGCAGCCACTGTAGTGTTCTGCTGGAGAGATCGGCCACCTGAAAGGAAGGGGCAGTTTAACAACACGGAATAAAAAACGCTCCTTCCTATAGAAAGAAGATAGATGGGCAACAGTATCTCAGGTACTCCTGCGTAGGCGATCTATTCTACGCGTCCGATATACAGCTCTGTATCTTGTCCACCCACTGCTGGGCACTTTGGGCGTCCTGAGCACAGAAGTTGTACACGCGCTTGCTGGTTCTTACCTGGAATACAGAACGCACCATATAAATATAAAGTACAGCGCAGGTTTTCATACCTCCTGCTTTACTCACACAATGCCTTTAATTCTACGCTTTTAACTTAAATTGCATATACAAGGATTATAGTTAAAATTTAAATAAATATACATAATTGTCTTACTGCGCGTGGAACCAAACCTGGAGCATGAAGATAAGGGGCAGCTATGAAAAGAAAGAAAACGGGATCACATTTTATGGAGTCTCTTATTCAAATTATGGTTCTTACATTGGGCCTGATTCATTAAGGCACACAAAATGAATGTATTGTGCGTTCCTTTTTTGTTTTACTTTTTAAATGCACATAACTCGGGCATACACACCTCTGTATTCAACAAAGAACAGATGTAAAGATTTATCTGGTGTTAAAAATAGGTCTGGGTGCGCTCTGCTCTAACCGTACACTGCAGGATACATATGTGGAATTTAAAGTCACAAAAGAAAATAGATTTTTTTTTTAAAAAAAATCGGCATTTCCGTTCCTTGACGAATCAGGTCTAATATAAGCATTTCAGTTTGTGCTGGAGCATTTGTGTCTATTGTAGTAGAAATGTATGTTGTGGTTTCAGTGAAAGTACTAAGAATATCTTACTATTAATGCGAAGAAAATAAATGATCGTACAATGAAAGTGATATAATGATAGTAAATACATAAAACAGAACAGTCCAATGGTGGTCGCAATCTCGTTAACTCTCCCGGCCCCACAGCCCAAGGGGTCTGGAAAGAGCTCAAGCTGTAAACAGTTTCTGCGATGAGGGTGGAGGGTGTTCATCCTGGGGCCTGTGTTTCACTGAAGCAGAGGGACATCATACATGTGGTCTCTGTTATAGTGGAATCCAGCCAAGGCTGTCTAGCTAAGAATTTAGGGATGCTGACCATTTCTAAAATGATTTATTTTGTTATCAAAACAGTCCCCACCACCACTGTTAAGGCGTTTAAAGGCATCACACAGGAGGTGTGACTGGCATTGTATGAACTGACCGTGGTACCCAGGGTATGAGTCACGTATTTCAGCTAGTGGACATGCGACAGCAAGTACCTATCTATTCCTCGAGCAAGAGGTGTACTTGTGGAAATTTGAGCACAGTTAAAGGTCTGCAGTTGCTAAAAAAAACATTTCTGGAAAATAACAGGTAGCAATAAATGAACAACTTGACTTGAAAATACGAAATAAAACATTTATTTTAACCACAAATAGTAATTTTCAAAGAAATCTTAAAAAAAAAAAAAAAAAAAAAAAAAAGGAAAATAAACTTATTTTCTGGTACGTCACCCAAACGGGATTATACGTGAACTAAACTTTAATTGCACAAATAAGGTGTGATTGTATTTGGACTTCTATTTATTACAATATTTTGATACTGGTGTTTCAAAAGGTTGGGAATCACTGTATTATGTGAACCTAAAATAAATAAATAAATCATACACTCTAAGAGCCTAACTGCTATAATTACAGCTACTCATTTTTCTTGTGAAATTGAGTTACAGAAGTATATTCCTCATTACATGTTGTACTTCCTGCTGTAATTCTGTGTGCGGGCTGTCCTGTGTGCTGAAGATCATGTGACACTAACTTCATCTCCTGGTAAGGGAAGGGTTTTATAGGAGAGAAAAGACCAAGAAGGTCCAGGACAATTTAGAGCTATTTTTAAATAAAGCATCTCAAAAAAATTACGGCCCTTCCAAATAAATCAAGGACACCACCGGGGTGCCGCGTTCGGCCAGGAGCCCAGATTCCTGTAGACTCTAGGAATAGTGTATCCTAGTACAGAATGGGATCGTGATGCTGGATGTGTACACTTCATGCTAAACTTTACACTGTGTATATAACTGGTTTCTATAGTCACAGCTCTATTTCTGACTTCTCCCGAGCGCACCGTGATGTCATGGGCTGGAATTCGAGGGCCCCACCCTACAGGGTCTCAGATGGCATCTGGAATGAAGTCTTAAGATGTGTGCATCCAGCAAGAATGTATTGTTTCATTTCGCTATCTGCTTCCAATTACACCGAGAGATTTAATTTACATCTCTCTTATTTCATACCAGAATATTGTGAATGTGTTTGTCATTGCATTGTACAAGGAGAGAGTAGGAAACTAAACATCAAACCACTAATCATCAGGAAATCAGCATACAAAAGAAGTGAACATACTCATCTACTTTATCTTTTCATTAACTTTTGTCTATAGGGCACCAACATATTAAGCAATGCTTGAGGGGATCATAATACAAAACAAACGACATATAAGACACACAAGGAAAAGATTGCCCTGCCGTAACGAGCTTGCAAACTAAATAAGCCAGCTGCCCATTGTTATCACATGTCGATTGGTCTCAGTGCCCATTTTGGATCTTAAAATGTTAACTTTGTTTTTCTTAAATGGCCTTAACCATTGTCTGCGGAGCCTTTGAAATGCCACCTCCATCCCCGCGATAAAGCTCGGATCAGACCCTTCCACTCCACCAATGCCACAAAACGCTCATCCACTCTCTGATCTCGTCTTAATTACTGCAATCTTCTCCTTACAGGCCTCTCCCGCACTCGTCTCGCTCCTCTCTAGTCCATAGTCAACGCTGCAGCTCGACTAATCTTCCTCCCCCCTCTGCCAAGCTCTACAGTGGCTCCCCCTCAGTTACAGATCCGCTTCAAGCTCCTTACCTATGAAACCCCTCTCCAACCTCATCTCCACTCATGCTCCTTCTCGCTCTCTGCGGTCATTCAACATTCGCCGCCTCACCTCCCATCTGGTCAACACGTCTCACACCCGCATTCAAAATTTCTCCCATACTGCCTCCCGTCTCTCGAACAATCTCCCTCGTTCTATCCTGAAAAGCTTCAAACACTTCCTCAAAACCCTTCCTCTGTCTAACCTCTACCCCGCCCTCCTCTTCCCTACTTCACTAACTGCACTACACCTCACCCTCACTCTTCCTCCACTCCTACACACCCTTGTTCATCTCTCCCCTCAGAGGTCTAATCCCCTCACCCTATCTCCCCACGCTGTGTCTCCTGTCAGTCTCCTCCTCACCTCTAGATTGTAAGCTCCTTGAGCAGTGCCCTCTTATCTTCATGTCCTCTTCCTCCTGTGTACCTCTGCCTACGGCTCCCCAGCCTCTCTTCTCCACCTCCGCACTCCACTCCACTCCTGCCCCTGTCTCTCCCCATCTTCCTTGCCTTTGCTCCTCCATCACTGCCCTGATCCTGTTAGTGATGCCCACACTGCTGGGCTCAGGGTGACTCCTTTAGTTCCCTCCTCTCCTCCCTCCATCCCTTTCCTATCTTCTCTTTGTTCAGGACTTTTACCTCTTTGACCTGTGCACCTGCTCTCAGCCCAGCTTGTACTTATTGCACCTTGTCTTTATCCTGCCCTGTGTGCCATGTTCTGCTTTGTCCCACACTCTATATACGGCGCTGCGGAGCCTCATGAATAAGAGATAATAATAATGTACAGTAAGAGGCGGTGGGCAGTACAGGTGGAATAGTCTGCACTGTATCGGACGGATATCTAAACAAATACAGACAATCTTGTTTATTTTTGTTGTATGTCCCATATTAAGGCCGTATAAAGGAGGACACGGAACTCCGACAAGCTGCCCCAGATTAGAAAAGCAAACCAAAAACTCTGAACTAGACCCCTCGTCTCCCCATGCCCTTTACCCCTAGTGGTTTGGAAAAGCCACCTGTCATTATAAACTCCAGAACACAGCTCTTATAATGTCCTCCCTTTCACTTTACACTAAACGTGTTTGTTTTTACATATAATGCAGCTATTCTGAAGCCCAACTATTATTGTATCAAAATTTCTGGATTCACTTTCCAAGCTCTGTTATTTATTGTTTTATCTAATTTGTTAGGAATATAAACTATCTAAGCTTCGGGTTTCTATTTTCATCGCACATTTTATTGCCTCATCCAGCTCTAGTTATGATCATCAGGAAAACATATGGGAAGTGATTTATAAAGTAATGTCAACGTGCCGGAGCGCTGTGATATACTGCACATGAATAGAGACATTCCATGCAAAGATTGAGCGATTGCTACCCAACTGCAAAACACTTGTTTTATCTGGCTTTAAGGTTGACGGTTTTAAAGGATACATATTAATTTAAGTGTTCAAGATGGAAGCAGAAGAATCCAATGACCAAAAATAACCAATAAACACCATGCTGCTCTCTGTGTATTAGGAATCGCTGGGCGGTTTATAGAACCGTACAGAGGGGAATTCAATGGGAAACAACATAATTAACTAGCACATCACCACGGTGCCCTCGCTCTGCGTGCTTGCAACAAACTGCTGCATTTTATTCACTCAATCATTAACCCATTAACTATTGGAAAAGTCTGAACTGGGAATTTTCGCAAACAAATTGTGCGTCAATACTCACATCAAAAAAAGCCTTCTCGTTGGCGTGTTTTGGCACTCCTATAGTTGGCGCAGCAGGTACGACGGTCTCGACGTCTGCTAGATCAATGTGACCCTTGCAGCTTGTGTCTTCGCCCGAGTCGTAGTATCGGAGCTGGACGAGGGAGAGGAATGCACAAAGTCAGTTGTTACATCCGCGTGATTATACTACAGCCAAGGAAATCCATCAGACTCAACGATCCCCACATCCCGGAGTCTACAGACAATCCGATCTTTACGTCTCTAGACCTGAAGCGCAAGCTGTCTCCCACTTAACGTCCTACCTTATCTTCTGCCTCTGTCCCCCTACTCTCCCTCTCTCCCCTGCGTCTCTCTGCCTGTCCACCCCTCCCCTTAGATTGTACGCTCCTCTGAGCAGGGCCATCTCTCCTCCTGTTTCCACCACTTCTAACTCTGCTCTCCAGCTACTTAGCCCTCCACCTCGAGGGTCCTCCACCCCACGTCCACTCTCGCTCCCTCCTCCCCCCTGGGGGTCTCCCTGTCTTCCGCGCCCTCCTTCTTGGGCCCCGTCGTTTGCGGATCCTCCCTCCCCCTTCCCCGCCCTCTCTAGCTGTGCATTGAGCGTACTGAGTTGCTGTGTTTTCTGTACTGTGCTGTCTCCCATTGTATTGTGATTTTGTTTGTCTCTGTACGGCGCTGCGGATGTCTTGTGGCGGCTTATAAATAAATATTAATAATAATAAAAGCTGATCCAACATGCAGAGGATGCCAGTATCATGTACAACAAGTGTTCTGATATCACGATGCTGGACAGCGCCTGTAATTTTATTGTTTACCGCTGCTTTTGGCCTCTGTAAGGATTCATACACACCGGCTTTTTACTAGCATGTTATGTGATGTTGAATACTTTCGTGTCAAAAAAGACAAAAGTATTATAAGCCCCTTCATCTCGCAAGTTTACAAATGAATGACTGAGAAAAGGGCACAATATTTAAGAGATGTTACATCAAGCAATTTGTACAGGGGGGGGGGACGGGGGACATCATAAAGATAAGCTAAAGCTAGCAAATATAAAAAAAAATATTTTGGTTAGCCAATAAAGGTATCACTCCTATAATACTTTTGTCTTTTTTGACACTAAAGTATTCAACATCATATAGATTTTTCTGGCTGACACGGTACTGCAATAAAACATTTTTTTAATTTTGCTACACATACTAGCATTTTAGAGCAAATAAAAATGGAGCAAGTAGCATTCCAGACAACACTCCCCCAATGCAACACAAGTAAAACACTAAGTGCGATGGTATCACTACAAACAATTGTTTATAGTGTGATACTCGATTGCATACATACAAAAACACATGTAAAAAGCATTTACAAAACACCAGTGGACAGGAGTCTTTATTTCATTTTCAAAATAATCCCTAAAGCTTTCTAGACAGGAAGTTTAATCTGCATTGCAAAAAGGCCCCCATATGATCCAAGTCTCATCTAACGCATCTTGTTGGTGTTTAGAAACATATGTATACGTGGACTTTGGTGGGTAAGCAAGTTCCAATTGTGTGGCCAATTCTTGATGTCGGAATTTTCATATTTCATTCATTAGTGGAGACAAATCGAGCGCACTGAATTACAAGATGCCGCTCATCATAGCAAACGTAGGGAGCACACTGATCCCTTTAGCTAAAACCGAATTGGTACAGAGTTTTGAACAGTGCATTACTTCTGCCTGCATTCTGTCCTGAACCCGCCACGTGTAATCACATCAGGGAAAACCACGTCTGTACAATCCTTTAGGAAAGCTATTTAGGCTGAAATAGAACGGGTTTAAAAAGTTGATCGTAAACCTCAGTTGCGTGAAGTTTGATCTCTCTTACCTGGTGCTTGGTGACATCAAGTACGAACCAACGTGGCTTCCAGCCCTTCAGCAGAGCCCCTCTCTTGTACAAAATACCTTCGAAGGACCTGTGTATGATCAGAAGACAGATTACAGATCGATCGGACCCAAGGATGAAGCCTGGGGAAGTAATTTGCATCATTCATCCCATACCTGTTTTCCTCATTCTTGGAGGTAAAATGATTGTATAGAGTGGCTGATCTCCGGTCAACTCCATTGGAAGGTGAAGATGTGACGTGTTGTTCATCCCCTAAACCGCTGTCTGGAAGATGCACCATAGACGTCTTCTGGTAAGACTGGAGGTTGGCGGACACCAGGACGGAGGGGTTCCTTCTCTAGAATTCAACACCACAAAGGGATATCAAATATCTAGAGAAACATCTCCATTTAATTTTAACAATGGTTATTCCCGTACAGGGACTGTCAGCATTCATTCATTAAAAAGTCAACTATATAGAAGTAAGAAAGTACTAAAATCTCTCAATTAATAATAAGATCAAGTACAAATGATTACATTTACGAATTATTAACTGGAAAAATAAAAGGTCTATTAAACGTTGTTTCTAACCTTTCTACTTGTGAGCTGGAGATTTCAGCTGACGTGTACCAATTCAGTTTGACAAAAAAGTAATCTGAGCTCTCATGCACCAACCCCGTCCCTACTTAATACAACAGGCAGGTAGAAAAAAATACTAAGTTTGTTCCTTTGTTTCAACAAAGTTAATACACTCTGCAAAACAGTTAAGTCTAAAGCTGGGCACACACTATTTCATTTTACTTCAGATGCGATTTCTGTAACAATTTTACAAACGACTGAGATGAGCGTGCATGAACGTGCAGATTCATGCTTACACACCTACACAATTTACCTTTCTTCTCAACCTGGAATTCGCTTTGAGTAGCAGAAGCCAAAGTGGGATCTGGGACATGGAGGCGAATTTGTCTCAGAGGTAGGGCTAGACCAAAACATTGGAAGTCTGTTTTGGAGGATCAAATGTCCTCCCACCCAAAGACACGCCAGTGCTGAAAGAGGGAGCAGAGCCCACCTGGCTGCACGTAGGCACCACCTCCCCCCAATGTGAATGAAAATTAAAATAAAGTGACCAGGCTGAAACTTTGGCATTGATAAGTTGGTCAGCCTGGATTTGTTAAAAAGTCTGGGGGCTGATTTACACCCCACTTTCATTTGCACCACTCCTCTTCCCACTGCAGGTAGGAGTATTTCACTTTCTTCAGATATACGTTTAGAGGGCAGGTCGCTTAGAAGTAGAAAGGCGAGAAGGAAGTGCAGAGGACAGATTAAGCACTTGACTCAGATGGTGCCCACCCAAGTGTGCTAAGGGAACTAAATTCAATAACTGTTAGACCATTGTGTGGGAGGAAACCGGAGCACCCAGAGGAAACCCACACAAACATGAGAACATACAAACTCCACACAGATAAGGCCATGGGATAAGGCGCTGCGGAATTAGTGGCGCTATATAAATAAATGATGATGATGATGGTCGGGAATCAAACTCATGACCCCAGTGCTGTGAGGCAGAAGTGCTAACCACTAAGCCACTGTGCTTAGTGGGATTTTACTGTTACAGATATAAATTTGACACTTACATTTTCCTTCTTAGATTCGTCTTTCAGTTTCACCTTCGCCTTCTCCCACAGAAGCTGCCACCGCTCTGAACTCTGATTTAACGCAGTCTCCAATCTCTCGATTTCCTGAAATCAGAACACGATGTCCTCAGCGTATTTCACGAGAGATATGCTCCATAAAAAAAGGTTACATAGTCGTTATGGATCTCACTGACTTGAAAACCTTTAGACTACACGAGCAATAAGCTGAGCCAACATTAACATTCGTTTTTCACTCTTACCAAGAAGCAATGAAAGAAATCAATTATGAAGACCACTCATTTACTGCAGTACAATAACATGTCCTTTAGTCGACCTATTGTTCTGACATCTAGAACGTAATTTAAATGCTTGAGATGTAGAAAGGAGAAGAGCACAAAAGGGTTATTTGCTGTTGTAAAAAAAAACAATAAAAACATTTGAGTGATGGAAAAACACAGAGACAAAAGTTGAATAGAAAATATTTAGTGTATGGACCTCGGAGAGGAATGGGAGGAAAACCGATACCCATTATTTGGTGACCTTACAACTCTCAGCCAACTAGTCACTGACTATTGTGCTAAAGATATCTTTGTATCTGTGACCGGAGTTCCTTGCAGGTGATGCAATCATCATTCAATGGGACAAATCCAAGATACAAAATTCTGGTTTATAAATGTTGGAGGGGTTGGTGATATAGTACTAGGAAAACCTTCAGGATACGGAAAAACTTGTCTTATTTTTTAATATAATGGAACTTTAACCTGGAGGTCAAATTAAACTTGCAGAACCTCAGTGGTTTATGTTATGGACTTGCAGTGACACCAGTTAGAGTTGGCTCAAAATTTCACCGTTCCTTGTAACATTCACCAGTCTATATATAAAGGGTAGGTTTATCCACCTTCAGACTAACTGTCTAACGGTATTTACACATCTCCTCCCGCAACTTTCACTAACTGCTAAGCTCATTCATTCCAGCTTCCTTCTCTGTTTTGCAGATATATATATATATTTTCTATCTATCATCAGACCTGATTATATTGATTTACCTGGGATACAATTGTATCCGATGCAAAGAGCACAGCAGAGCTGGGTCGTATCCCAGGGTGACGCAAATAAACAACTCCGCCTGATTATACAGATACCAGGTTAAAAAGCACTGAAGGAAGCCAGAAAAGTAGTGCCAATATGTTTACTGAAAGTCGTGGGAAGGCTCATACAAACCTGTGGATTAAAAGGCGACTGAAAATGGACTGAAATAATGTTTAATGTCTTTTAGATCTCGCTAATCTACGGCCGTCTCTTATCAGTTAAAGGCGCAGGAGTCTTAAATCGCAGTTACCAAAACCAAGTCTGGTTTGTACAGGATACATTGTTCTCCTAAACAACCTTTACTCTTTACACATATTTCTATGAACGTTATTAGTAACTCTTACAAGGTTGGCTATTGAAGGAGAGCTGTAAATATATGCGAATGCCACACAATGCCTTTACAGATCAAATTAACTTGTATTATAAGTTTTATAGAGATTTCAAAGTTTGTGGCTAATGGGATACAATAAGATAGAGACAAAAGCCTAAACCATAGACGTATGATAAATCAGATTGTGCGCCCAAATGACCATCTAACTAAGGTGACATTTGAGAAGGGAATTCCTTGGAATACATCTGCATATTAAGTGCTAATCATCTAAGTTTATCTTTTATTAGGACCCATGAACAAAACTTTTTATTACTTTTTCTAATAAAAGATTGACATTATAAAATAAAGAGACAATGCAAGTATATTTTCAGATTTTCCTGTAAAAGTTCTAAGAACCATTAAACCCCCCCCCAAAAATGTGACCTAAACAGAACATAACACTCCAGCAGTTCCCAACAAAAAACAAACAAACAAATCTCTTGGGGCGATGTCACACTATACACCAGAGCAGAGGCGGACCTGGCGAGCTGTGGGCCCTTGTGCTGGGAGGTGGGAGCCAGGGGCACCGACCCTCTGCATCTGCCATACAGCGGGCCCCGTTATCTCCCTGGGCCCCGATGCAGGGAGACTGGGAGAAGGGAACCTCCCACACCAATGGTAGTCCCTCCACTGCACCAAAGGGAACCCAAAACTGAAAGCAGCGACTTACACTCATAAGATGCGTGATTGCATTAGGCTGAACTTTCGCGACATCATCGTAACACGGCCACACGACTTTCCTCTTCCCTTGTTGAGAAGCTTCCTCAACCTGCTCTTCAGAAGCATTTAATCTACTAGAGATCATTGTCCAGTCATATGGAGGTCCGGAGGCCAAGGTTTCCTCGGTGTAGTATTCCCACTTCCTCAGAGTCGAGATGTTGGCTCTTGGTTTTAATGCCTAGACGGGGGAATGAAGCTGTTAATGGGGAAGATGTTGTAGATCTGACATGGAAAGTGGGTAATCTCTTGCCCTTACCTCCAGTTCGGTCGGGGCGTACAAGTAGTTGAAGAAGACCGGACTTTTCCTGTGCGTCCTCTCAATGTATTCCCAAATACAGATACCCTTTCTCGTGTGTTTGTCTCCCTTATCTTCAAATAAAGTTCCTTGGACAAAACAAAGGTCTCAAAGTAAATCATCTTGTGTATAATAACAATAGAAGATAATGATATTGTGTCTGTCGAAGGCGGGAGACACTGTTTTCCTGGCAGGAGAATTTTGAATTCCAGAACTTATGTCAAGAGTGGTAAACGGGATACTCTGGCAGCTTCCAGAATTTAATGATCTCCTGCCTGATCCATAATAGAATTGTTTGTAGCAATTACTCTGTAATTAGGGGTGAGGGTAGAAAACAGTTTGTGTCTCTTGGGTCTCTCTCGCCCACCAGACTTTCCCTGGTCTGGAAAGCAGCACGAGATGAAGTGGAGATATATCTTCCTGATATTACAGTAAACATGTTTGTGAACTTTGAAGATCCCTATAAAGATCAGCATCTACATTTTTATAGATGGAGACGATTATAAATAGGCTAAATAAATACCGCAATCACGAAAAATGGCAACATGCCACGGTTATAATCATATCACACAAATATTTGGTGTAAGATTACAGAAAGTTTAACAGCAAGATTGCCAAATTAACTTAATCTGGGAAAAACATTGTACAGAATATTTAGTTACATTTTCTGGCAGTATTATAAATTTGTATATAAATGTTCCCCTATATAGCACTTTATAATGGGCCTATTTTATTATATAATGTCACTAAAGTATTAACACTGAGAACATGTGACCCATTTATAGTGAGAACTTTAAACCAATTGTGGAAATAAGAAAAACACATCTGTCTTGAATATAAACCTTTTTTGAGGCACGTTTACATGTGTAGGTGTATGGGAAAATGAATAATGCGAGATGCTAGTTCATTGTCCCCTTGATTTAATCTCTACTCCATCAACATCTTAATGATTTATGGTTTTCTATAATAAAGATGACACAATTCATCATTTTCATGCATTCTCCTCATAGCTTTCGAGTTCGTCAACCTTGATTTTTCCTAAACATGACTTGCAATTATTCGGAAAGTCATGTCGACATCGTTTTAAATAATGAGCTCCAGGCGAAGCCTTCGCTGTGACATACCGTGCTCCAGGCGCTCGTAGTCCGAGTCCAGCAGGAAGGTCTTAAAGCGATTGGAGACGTGATGGAATGCCAAGAACTTCAGATAGTAACGATTAAACTCAAATTCTGTGGGATACTGATTGTGTATCTGTGAAACGAGGGGACAGGAAGATAGTCAGGGTACGGTCTGGACGTGTTCTGGTGACAGCTGGATAAATCGTTGCGACAAGATAATGTGTGAATGTTCGGCCAAGGTTCATGAGGTCTACGTGTGTGCACTCATTTAGAGGCGACGCTTCTGCCAAACTATAAGTGGAAACATTTAGTCAAACTCACAAGTGTGTTTTTAATCTGCATATTCCAAGTTATTGCTGCTAAATGGTCCAAAGTGCCTTATTATGAGCTGTGTAACGATTAAAGCCCACAACAGTCACGGACACACAGTGATAGTGGCCATTTGTCAGGCCAAATAGGAATTCACGAGAATGAAGGGTAAATGCACTTGGAACCAGCGACATCACTAAAATGCGTTGAGGCCGTCCTGTGGGCTGAATGAATATTCATGTGAATGCCGCCTATCAATTAACTGGGAACTAATGAGGTGCCTGAGGTATGAGGCACTTTCTGTCTTATACCTCGGCAATGCCTCTAGTTCCAGTGAAACGGACCTGAAGTCCATGTCTATTACTGTCCTTATTTAGGACTATTCTCTCCAAGTACAGAGAGATTCACTTCATACTTTATAGCTGAATTATACGGAAAAATCTAATTTATAAAATGTGCTATGTGTCTGACTATATAAATGGCGCTATGAGTCTGACTATATAAATGGCGCTATGAGTCTGACGATAAGTGTGATGACCTTTAAGTCATAGTTTATTTCTCCTCCGTACACACTGCGTAATGGACAAAGAGCTGACATTCCTTTCCTTTGTGACTTTAGTATATCATGCATGACTTAAAGATAAACTGCTGAACAAAACCTCCGGTCCCTAAAGGCTAATAAGCTGAACAGAGTTATACCTTAAAAATATCACACTTCACTTTCTCTTACATAACAGATAAAAAGTCTGAACATTGTCATTACATGCAAAAGTTTGTGCACCTCTGGTTAAATTCATTGCTCCACTGAATCTCTAAGCGAACGGAATTTAATACAACCTCTGCAGGATACAGACAAACATGACAATCACGCACCTTTTAATGCACAATTACTATTTATTTGCTGAATTCAACAGACTGCAGACAATAAAACAGTCAATGTGGCATGTGCAGAGTTTTGGGCACCTTCCCAATTGATTCATTTAACTTTTTTTTACGGCCTCAAAACTTGGTTGACTCGTTAAGCCTTAAAATTAAACCAGGCAACGACGATTGAATAAATAACCTGTTTCTTCTAAGATGACTACAACGTAGTGAGTAGTTTGCAGGTTCCTAGAAACCTGTTATGTCTCCTCTTTCAGAATCATACTCGGCAGCTATTTAGTAAGTGGCTCTAGACTGCTGTCTGTGGATTTTGCCAACGGTGATATAGGGGAAGAGAATACTCCATCACACTTTTAAAACAGAGCTGCATTGAAAAGTGTAAGAAAAATTGACAATAACTTTTTACATTTATGCCCTATTGACGAAAAATGATCCCTTTTTAATTTGTCCATTAAGCCAATTGCACAGTTCCGAGACACTTTGCAAGAGCTTCTGCATCCATAAGTCATTAGCACATCTAATCGTGTTTCTATGCTAATTCATAGATAAACTGGCTTTAAATAGGTGGGTGACACCTACTGCAGTCCTGTTCTGTCTGGTTAGTACATTTGGAAACAATGACTATGTTGGGTATAATTAGCAAGAACCGGCAACGTTCGGACATCACTTGCCAGTTCTGTCTTTAGGTCTCCCAGATGTTATTCTTAGAAAAATGACAACACAAAGGGGTTCTGCATTCTCAATTCAGCTGACACCTGGAAGTTTTGGCATAAACAAGTTTACAAGCGGTTTTCTTCTGGAAACTACAGCAAGTTTTCTTTAAACGGCATGTTGGACTAGCGTGCAAGGATACGAGCACGCGTGTGCTGGAAACCACCATCCCAGCGTTAATATACTGGACAGATTTTTACGTATTCCCTTGCTGTAGTTCACACGCCGTAACTATTTAGATTACAATCTCATCTGACTGAAATATTGGTGGTGCTATCAATTATGTAGCTTAATTATTTGCTAAACCAGGGTGGGGTGAATAGTGAATACTAAGGATTTGCACTAAAAATATGGTTATGCAACCAACAAACCATGCATGTAATAACTGATTGTAATTACTGCAAATATACGTACATTTATCAGCAATATGTATGTATATAAACGGGTCTAAGAGTCCCATAGTGTATTTCTCTCACCGCTCAGCCTGTTTGAAACAAGCTGATTGGCTGTTGATGCTCCCAGGCCATAAACACATCTTTCAGGCAGATACAGAGGAGAGCAAGTAACTATACTCTTCATTTTTATGGTCGCTCCTTGTACTCCTCCCAAAACACTTTCTTTTTAGTTTCAGGTGGAGTTATCATTAAAAGGGAAGGAGGGGCCCCTCCGGGAACAAGAACGCTCTAACACACACACTTGTAGTTCTTATGAACATTATTGTTCTACTAACATACAAGGCAATCAACAAAGCTGCACCAACATACATCTCGTCTCTTGTCTCAAAATATCTCCCTACTCGACACCCCCGTTCTGCACAAGATCTGCGTCTCTCATCCACTCTCATCACTTCCTCCCATTCCCAGTTACAGGACATTTTTCGGGCTGCACCCACTTTGTGGAATTCCCTCCCTCGCACAGTAAGACTTTCCTCTAGGTCTTCAAACCTTCAAGCGTGCTCTGAAAACTCACCTCTTCAGACAAGCTTATAATATTCCTCAACCATCATCTTAATCTACATAGGTTACCCTATTACCACGCTCTACACAGCTAACACAACACAACAACCCTCTGACCAACATTGCTGTGCGACTGATCAAACAGCCCACTAAAAATACTACCTACTCTAGGAGGCAGGGGGCGCTATGAAGCTCTCCGCAATCAGTAATTGGACCCTCGCACTGCGGACACTCACCTGATGAACGCAATCCAGGAACTGCAGGAAGATCGGTACAAATCCGCTGCCTTGACTGCTGAGGGAGAGATTGCTGCGCTGGCTGAATTTATGGCCAAACGAAAGCCATTCCTTCTCTATCAACAGGCGGAAACCCTCCAGCGTCCGGTAAAAGGGGTCTCCCAGGATTTGCACCAGAGATATGATCTATTAAGAAATACACATATATGTCACTCGATACCTTTTTATAAACTTAATATCAGAGACTGGCTGGAAATTATATATGTGTCCCTTTAATTCGGTTTCCAAAACAGTAACATGTTCCACAAATATTCTCTGATAAGTAGCGGTATAACACAAATATTACGCAAAACAGTCGGCAACCACCACGTGTGGTTAGTTGCATCCATGGTGGAGTGTTGGATTAAGAACATCAAATGATTAAAGAACTGAACACCAAAAATGGGATTATCTTTATAAAAAAAACAAAAACAAAAACAAAAAAAACCAACCCAATACTGTATATGTTTCTTGCTTGAAAATAAATGTGGTTACTCCCATCACTGAGAGCCAGTGCTATCAAGACATCGTCTGGTAAAATGGTCACCACAAATCTGGAACTTATACTACTTTCACTATAAGACCCTGACCAGGGTTAGATTGCTAGGGGTTGGCCAATTAATACAACAATTATTGATTAGTTAAATAATAACAGTGTTCTCAACATCACACCCTAAAGTAACCAGTGACTCTGTGCAGGTACAATGGGGCTTATCCTCTGCTCCGAGGTCATGTACCTGTGTCGTGATATCCCATCCGTCCTCTAAACTGACCATGACAGACGATCCGCTCTCCATGAGCTCCGATATGATGACAGACAACTGGATTATTCTGTGAATCTGTGAAATAAACACATAAGATCACGTTATCATATACTCTTATAACCGTACCCAAAACCCATGGAGCTCGGCACCGAAGGGAAATCACCTGCAGGAACCACTCAGAGTCTCCCAGCGACTTGAGGAAGGTGGAATCCGAGTCTCCGGGAACGCTGCTCGGCACACAAGCTCTCATCAGCTTCTTAAAACTGGTCTTCACTTGTCTAATATCGCCAAACTCAACCGGCACAAATTCACAATTCAGAGCAAAGTCAAACTTGAAGCCCTGATGGAAGAAAACACAATGTATTTTATTCAGAGAGCGGAGATCAGATGTTTCCATTGGACTTGATGTTTTCTTCAATCTCATTTATATATTTTCCTTGCATCCCAGTTTGGTCTCCAGCGTGGTTCATATAGGGGAGGGGGAATGGTTCTTTAAGACTTAAGACTATAGAGTCCCCAAACTATGTATATCAGCATGGTGCCTTGATCTGCGGAACAGTAAGGGCAGCCGAGAAAGATCAAGTCTTTTTCCAGATAAAAATGATAGGTGAAATCTGTGTCCTTAAACATCTCCCAAAATCCCACTCTCCACAAATCTGGTAAAACAACATTGCTTATTTTGCCCAGAATGTCATGAGTAACTCCCCACCCGAGCTCCTTATTTATGTAGCGTTAGGAGAGCTCTTACAACGTACAGGTTATTGTAAGTTGTCAGGATGCAGCTGATTGGATGAGCATCTCATAGCATCGTCACCATAACTGGATTTTAAAGTGTACCGCCAGAGGACATGGAGAAGGGTGATTCAGAGGTGGGTCACTCGCTAAGGATACAAAACAAGGGGCTACCATGGTTTTAGTAGTTGAGGAGGAAAGGAGAAATCTGGGGAATAAATTGCAAGGAAATGGAAGTTTTCAGAGGTGGTCTCCACCAAGATGATCATCGCATTATGCAATGGTTGGACCTTTGAGGAGTCGGAGAATAGGTCAACTCATTGAGATACCTGTAAATTCCCCTAAAATGTATGACAGCAGTACACTTGGAGACAGTCTAGCTCTGTCCAACAAGTACATATACAAAGTATTTAATAATTAGATGTACAGGTAGTGGACAAGTTAACGGAAACAGTGAATTCAGCAAAATATGGTATATTAATATGGTCTTGGACCTCCAATTGCTTGATACAGTCCGTATAACAGGCTCATATAAATCCTGAATCATTGTTCCATTCTAGCAAAGGGATGGCTTCCAATTATCCGAGTGATAGTGGGGGAGGGAATTTTGACTCCTTTCCAATGTAGGTGAACGTTCCAGAACATTGTAGAGTGCAATCACTGAGCTATAGTATTGTGAAGTAAAGCAGATTTGTATATTAAACTGAAGGACACCGTTTGTATAACAAAAGTGTAATACATGGTCTCGTGCAGGGATCATTGGTCAACTGACAACAGATGCCAGAGAATAATGGTAGCTTAGAAGTCTGTTTTCATGTGTGTACTGTCACTTCTCCAGTTATTAGTAATAATAAAAAAATTCCAGGGACATAAAACTCCAAGAGAATCGTTTATAATTTATACTGCGTACCTGTCAGGCAACCGGGTTTCTTAAAACCTTTGTAGATGTCAAAGTTATGCTGCAAAGTGTAAGCAGACACCTGTAGCTTGGATGTTGCATTGCTGTTTATCCTAATAAGCGAAGATTAAATGAACATTCCAATTATGGGGCCCCTGAAGTGACAGTGCAGCCAGCAAGAGTTCTGCCTTTCTGTTTAGCGAGTGATGACCCCAAGTGCACAGCGTGCTGCTCAAGTGTGAAGGAGACCTCTGGGTCAGCAGAATTTACTGGCACAGACTAATCTCAGAGCAGCGTCTATCTACCAAGTAAAAAGTTAGAGACCTAGCTGCACTAGAGCCATCAGCCCGTGACTTGTAATTATTACAGTGTTGGTGTCCTAACGGATGGTGGACATTCCTTTTTAGGAACACAAGATGAGATAGGGTTCCTCTCGCAGAAAATGCCTAGGATGTAAGAATTTCTGTTGCCACTGCTGTTCTTGGATGGTCACCAAATATTAGAGAGATAGGAACAAGAATGTTACACGAAGAGCAACGTCCTTTAAGCACGAAGGGTTAAGAAAACGGGTCGTGGGATTATCAAGTTGTGTATTTAAGTGGAGACCAATCGTAAACTCAGCGTTAACAGCCGGCAGCTATTCCAAGAATGTGTTGATAAGGTCTGGAGTAGAGGCTGGTTTATTAGAAGAAACACAGAGAACTGATCTTGGTCAAGCCGATTCGGGCTCTGGGTTTCATTTAGATATTTTGGTATTTTAGACTTTATAGGCATCATCAACATACATAGGAAGAGTGAGAAATGAAAGGTGCTGTTCACCATTGGAGCCAACGCTCATCAACTTCATACCTATGACCCCAGTGCAGGACTTTGGTGGAGACCCATAACCAATAATAATAACTACTGGATCCCACTGTTTGACAGCAAGACAGAGAACTTGGTGGACACTACACGAGCAGAAGATTTAAAGCTGCCAGGAGGACGTGTGTATAACTATGTGGCGACTGATTGGACAGGAGTCACACCAATCCAAACATGTGCCAGCCCACACACCTCCCAGGTGTGGAAGCTTGAATCACGAGGATGGCTTTGGTCGGTCAGAAAGTTCTCTGTTCCTCAGCTCTTCAAACTGGCCTATCTAGTGGCTGTGACAGAACAGTAACGGTGAGGTCTTACATGAGAGGCGAACAACAATGTACTAAATTAGGGTGGAGATTGTGATGAAGGTTGGGTCATAAGGCGGATAAGCCCCTTTAAGCGCTCACTTGACCTATGTATAACATCGCTTATAATGTCTGTAACTTTAATCTTGTGCTACATTGGAGATAGAAGCATAGGTGTACATACATTAGGTGGGTGCTCGTCTGTCCAGCCAAAGCCTCATGTGTTTTTCCACCCTTGGGTGGTACATGGAAGCCTTTCAAAATGTTGTTAGAGGGCCACAAACAACTACTGACGACCTTGTATGGGATTGGAGGGTTATAATGGAGGGAAACAGACTCTAGGTATCAGCTACACGCACAGAGGGGGTGTTTAAAAATCAAAAAAAAGACAGTGGTCTAATAAACAGTATAACCTTTATAATGGTGAAAACGATAAATACTCTCAAAATATGAAAAGGTAAAGTACGAATCCAATCACCGTATTCCCTAATTGTTTTTAAATATTTTAACAATTGTGACAACACACCCAAACAGCCAGAATTTATAGAATCTGATTTTTTTCTCTTCAGTCTTACGGTTGACAATCTAAAACGGTCTGTTTCTCTGCAGCATCAAGGTTTAACTGCTGGACAGCGCAGCAACACTTTCAATAAAATGAAAAAGTATTACTTGCCTGTTTACCAAATGAACAGTAAAAGGGAGGATGATAGGCATTAGACTACTATGTAATTTATATTGGACAGATGACATTTCTGCAACGTATATTGGCACTAAAATGTAACCATTTATATGATGAAAATCAATTTAACCTTGTTTAATTTTATATATGTGGTCTACAAAAATAAAATTGGTGAACAAAATATAAGACTACTGTGAGAAATAACAAGACGGCCACACAAGTACAGATCGTCAATTAAGATGTTTTCGAAACAATTAGCCTTGACATTTTAATGCTTTTGGTACTCAAAATAAAAATAAAAAAACAACTCTATTTTGTTTTAGTTAACTCCTTTTTGAAGACTAAATGTTTCCTCTGGATCCCATACACTTACGATTTTATTTTATTTTTTTAATACATTTCAACCACCCAGTCAGATCATATGTCCCGAAAATGTCTCTCTCATGCGAAAACCAGCTGTCCAGTACTACTATGTTACTGAAGGTATACACAGATCATTCTTACCCTTATTTGAGATTTTTCTCCAAAAATGTAGAGGGCAGCTTGACGTTTCAGCAGCTGGTTCTGGAGCGAGGTTTGGTCGCTGTAGGAGGGGCCATGATCCTTTCCCACCAATCGAGCACCAACATCGACAAGAGGCATTTGGGTGGTGATTAAGCGATTGCTTGAACGCAGACTTGCCCAAACACCTGGACATAAAGGTCAGTGAGGTTATAGAAGAACACGCAGATCACAGGACTAAGGCTGTCGTCTGGTCAGTGCAGAGCAAGACAAATCTGCAGGAAACTGACCGCAAGATGCACTAATCTGTGTTATCTCACATCTAAGTAAACATAATGTGCATCACTGAACACGATCGGATATTTCAAGTTGTTACATTGTGTTATATTGTTATAAGAATTTAGAATGCGGAGATTCGCAGTCATTTGTGCTTAGAGAACAATATATTCACTTAGAGGTGGGAAAACAAAAAACAGAATGACGATTATTAGCTTCAGTAAAGAAGACAGAACGATTAGTTCTACAAACACAAAGTCTAATGAAAAGAAAAAGATGGAATAAATGATACATTTCTATAGTTACAGGCAACTTAATGCTGATCTCCTGCTTCGGCATGCTACATCAATGACAAGTAACCCCACACGTGATCGAATGCAAGAAGAGAGATCTAATTTACTCTGAGATGGGCACATATATCAGATAACAGGGGATCTAACTTGTTAGGAGGATGTAGATGATTGTAGAGTAGTAAATCATCTAACGGAAATTATGTAAATTCAGCAAAGGGAGCTCTAGTTTCTTAGGGAAGCAGTGCGTTGACCAATTTAAGCGGCCCTCAAAAAATACAAGCTATAAGTAACCGCTCTAGGGAGTATTGATAAATCATTTGCTCGTAGTGATCAATAATTCACTATTTTGAGTTCTGGTGAATGTTGTTCAGAATAATGCACCTCTAGCAGGGGCATGGTCACCCCGTAAGCACGTTAGGTGGGTGATCGTGGATGGTTCATTGGGGTTTAAACAAACTGGTAGAGAGATAAAATAATTTAGGGTGTGACTGTAAACCTGGTACGGGGATCTCGTGTTAGATAATTAATCAGAGGTGTGACTGTAGACTTAGTGAGCGGGGATCCAGTTTGAGATCAGACCAGAGGTGAATTACTGGGGTTACGGATAGATACAGTGATCTTATGGCGTGTGAATTAGCATTCTCTAAAATCAGTGGGTTTAAGATGCATGTAAGAAGCACGGCTAGCTGCATGAGAATGGAGGCTACCGCAAAGATGGTGGAAATACCTGTACTTTGTATTCTTCCTTTAGCTGCTAAGTTTGGCTGTGGAAAGAGCTTATCTCTGTACCCCAGAACTGGACGATGGGATAAGAAAGGAGAGGAAATAGATAGGAATTCTCAGTGAGACAGGAGGAGAGATAAGCAGTCGTAGAGCAACGATGTTCGCTCAGAGGCGAAACCTTTTCATTAAACTGCACAATTTCGCAGTAAGAAATTAATTTGCAAACAAGGATTCTGCAGAGTTTACTGGTGAAAATAGCATTTCCCGTATTGAGCATTACCTGACCTTCCCTCGTACAAGAATATGCTGCAGGTCACGTCTAATGGCTTTCACAGAATCAGTGACGATGTAATAACAATAAACCGTCTATTCAGATCAGACATTTATGGCTGTTTGATACGATTATGTTATCGGTTGTAATGAGAGGTGACTCCTGAGTGTTACGTGTGAAATGTTTGGGGTATTAGTGCAGACAAAAATAAGAAAAAAAAACGACATTTACAGACACATAGCACCTAAATGCTAACTGGCTTTAGGATTTTTACAGTCGGGAAAAATGGTTTAATCTCTAAAATTAAGTTTTAATAGGAAGTAAGACAAATGTCAGGGGTAGGTTGCTGAAGTAGAATTGTAGATCTAACAGGCTTTATACCACAAGCAGGGTGTATCGCTGTCATTTCCAGATATATAACAGCAAAGTCACTGAAACAGCCACAAATCTACAATACAAGATTATCTATGCTGGAGAGGAGATTATAACCTATAAAAATGTATCTAGTATCACGATGGAAGTGAAGGTGCCAAACACACAATGATCTGGTCAGAGATATTAGCAACACACCCGATACCGTGATATAAGTCGCCCCACGACGAACACTGTAACCGCTAGCGGTTCACTCGTAATTATTGGGTCAGAAGATCTCTGTGGGTGTGTGGTCATCTTCCCAGCTGATTAATAAGCCATAATATGTAAAATAATGGACCCATCCAAACCTGGCCCAGTTGAGCCATCCAGTCACGTGACCAAATCGGAATCTTGTTGCTCAGCAATTGTGTCGAGTACAAGACCACAGTTTGTATGAACATTCTTAATATATTTAACATTGAAGGTGTTCCGCTATAGTTCACACCAAGTTCCCAGAAGGATCCTACAACAGGATTACCATGAAGTAGTTATGTGTACATAAGATGGACACTTCCGATCATCAAACCCTTTATCGCAGATATCCTCCGGTTACATATAATGAATATACACACGTTAGAGATGGCGGGGGAGAGTGTGTATCAGAGTTATCTGCCTACCGTGCACGTGTCCACATAAAGTATCATTAATACCACAACAAGGTAAAAAAAAAACTACTTGTATGGCAAATCAGTATAGAAGAGGATATTCAATTTAGACACTACTGTAAAATGAAGACATTAGGCAAAATGACTGCACCCCCGACTCTACTTTGGTGACTTTGCTATTATCTATCCAAAGCGTGACCACGGGACATCATGAAAGGGGAGAAAAATCACAACACACAATTTAAAAGGCCAAATCTAGTGACGTGAAGCTTTTTTTTTTGTTAGGGGTTAAAATTGCAAAACAGACTCTAAGGGGCATATTCAATTCCGATCCCGATCCGCGGGATCGCGTCGATACGGCCGCGAACCTAATCCGCGGTACCGCAATAACGTGGATTTTCGTTCGCAGCCCATAGGGCTGTGTACGAAAATCTGCGTTAATGCGGTACCGTATTACCGGCAGTACTGCGCATTTTCCGCGGATCGGAATTGAATATGCCCCTTAGGGTCTATCACTATTTACTATATAGACGTGAACCTCCTGCCCCCTTTAGGGGACGATCACAGACTCTACCCTCCGCAGTGTCATGTTGCAGACACCAGTGTAGTGAAAATCGCACTACTCCGTCCAAACCCAAGGACGCAGCGGACGGGGGCCGCCACAGACAGAGGACCCCTTAGGGTTTATTTTGTATATCCGACTCCTAAAAAAAAAAAAATCTTCACAAAAGTGGACTTTTCCTTTAAAGGGAGTGAAAACTGGTTCTGAGGGATCAAATCTCTCAAAAATAAATAAATGAAAAATTTAGCTTCAAAAGTAAATTAATTGGTATTTCATTTGTTTATTATTAAACTAATATTAAGCAGACTAAGTCATATTTACAGATGTATCTATTTGAAAAAAAAAGCTATTTTTAAGATGTATATCTATCAGCAAAATCCATCTCAACTTGCAGCATGTTCCCGGATTAAGTCTGATGTCCACAGAAAGCAATATTACTGTATTTTAAACCGCTGAAAAGTTTTGTAACTGTTATCCTTTATAAAGTATTTGCACATTCTCAAATAATAAGTGATTCAGTCTACAGAGGAGCCTGTTACAGTCTACCCATCGCCTACTAAGCGGAGGCAATAAATTAACTAGATGCCATCGACTCCGCAGCTGTGCCAAGCTGCCCTCGGCATGGAGTCAGCTGATCACCAGGGTCAGACAGACATGGTAATTAATTTACAGAGGAATTAATAAATATCACTATCACAAAAGGAGTTTTATAGGGGGGTGGTCATTTTTAAATAGATTTTTTTTATATATATATATATAAATACTGTAACATTGCAAAAAGTGGACATTTGTTTTAAAAAATAATAATAATTAACTCCTTGCGAGCCCATACCCTAGGCGGTTGTAATGTTCTGTGATTACTGGAAGATGAAAGTAGTGTTGACCGACTTCAGAATATTGATCAATAGATAACTATAACGACTGCACTATCCGCACTCATAACTGTAATATAACAGCCTCAAACTGATCTATTGCTCCCTATTCGGAGGTCAGCTGACACTGTTCCCCTTCCAATGAATGCAGAGCAACGCACCACCGGTACGTAGATATCTTAATACAAGTCATTAACAAGTTGTAACAAAGTAACAGTTGGCTTGGAATGTAAAACTAATACAAAATCCTTGATTGCTACCCAAGATTTGCCGACCGAGACCCCAATCTTCTTACAAAGGGGGCCACTTACTAACCTCCTCGGGCAAAGCTATTGGACGGACTGCCATCCAAGTGTCCTGGCACAACCTGTTTAACCATACTGCTCATTCTGGAGCCTAAAGTCAGTGCACAGACAGACAACGAAAAAAACAACAACAACAGAAAACACGTTATATGCAGCAAAAAAAATAAACCATGAAATGCAAATGTGAAAATGTTAAGATTTGGTGCAGACATTAAATTCCCCACCATTTTTCCCCTGGTTGGTTTTGTGCATGAGGATTGTTAGCAGATGAAAGTCGTGTGCTGAGGCGATTAGTGGATTAGGCGCGGGCTGGTGCAGTGACTGCGCTGGATGTTAAGGAGAGCGAGGCATGCATGGTTTCCTGACGGCCGTTGCTTTACAACCAGAAGACGGTTTAGAGAGCGACTAAGCTGATTAAGATAAGTAGGCAACTTTCCCAAATCACATGCTTCTCTCTGTCTGCCACTGGCGGCATTTACCTTCCAGTGAACCCTGCCCAGGCTCTCATCACATGATAACTAGAATGAAATACGAGTCCTGTAAAGCGTTTGCCAAGAGACACAGACAATTCAATAGCTCCCCTTGTCCTCATTATCTCAAGTGTGTCCACGGATATTAATGAGCAGCTGCAGCTCTATGTAATTTACTGGTTAGATATATAATGAAAATAATCATCGGTTTTCTACTTCAGTAATTGGAAGAAAATTAAATTCTTTCCTATGGTTGTGCAGAGATGGTCGGTCAGCTCGGGAAGACAACGGAGGGCCACAAATCAGAGTTACTGTACGGCCCAACTAATGGTATTCTGGGAAATACAAACCCATAAACAGGTCTGTGTAAGCCTAGATAAGAATCATATGGGGCTCTCTTAGATAATGAACACCGTAGCCAATGACAATACGTTTTACATGTGGCGTTCTCTCCATTATTATAAGGATTTATGATCTGTAAACGCCATTTGTGGCTCAATTTGCTTTAGTACCACGTGTAGATACCACAACCAAATGCAAAAGCTCATTAGTTCAGAGGTGACAGTAACACCAATGCTGGCGAAATGCTTAAGTCTCCAAAATAAATGGATGTTGGCAGATAAGCTGATCCCAATGTAGCTATATTGTGCACAAAATTCTCCTATTTACTGACACAGTGATTTATATATTGTATGTTTCAGAGCACTGAACAATCTTTTCTTTAGTTTGGTCTGAATTGTCCTGGCTGCACTTTTTCAAATGATTTTATGCACTTTCTTTCATTTATAGAAGCGCACCTTGATTTCACTGATCTCCAAAGTTAACTGATTTTTATGCTTTTTTGAATACTAATCTAAACAAAACTATAAGAACACGGAGATTATTCCCGAACACACTTATCAGTGTAGGAGTATATGGGAGAGAGTTGGAGAATGAAGACCGAGGTCTTCGTCATTTTAATCTGCTCCAACACAAAAACCCCGCTGAACGATACACATCCAGTAGACGAGGCCTGACCAGAGTGCCCTGTGATTCAGTAATTCTGTGGAACATCTAAATGTACTACATAATAGTGATCCATACTATGACTAGGAAGGCACAGGAAACGGTGGTTAGAAGCAGTGATTTGCAGCCTCTAGGAGAACCCTGTCTATCTCAGGATGCACAATAAGAGAGTAACAAGTGAGAGTAATTATACAATTAAAGGGAGTGTCCACCCATCTGCCCTGTGACAACAATCTCCATGGTGCAGTTGTCAGCTCCGCCCACTTCCTTACTGTACCGCAATTACCCAAAGGAGACAACCAACCATACAACAAGTAGCGATGGTGCTGACAACTGCACTATGGTAGTCAGACACTCACAGGGGGGTGGACAATAAGATATTTACATACAAGACTCCAGTGCGAGCGTTACCTGGGGAGAGAGCCAAGGTGGGCCGGATGGTGAGGGTAGTGCTGCTGCTGTTCAGTTTGTAGTGGACAGAGATGGCGTTCAGCAAAGCCTGGAGATACTTCTCCTGCTCTATGCTGCTCGACGACTCCAGAGAAGAGGCCGGAGCTGAGGACACAACAGACATTAGGTGACAAGCGACACCGCAGAAATCAAACAGGAGTGTAGGATTCATGTCTGTCTACACGGTGCTTCCAATGATTCAATCACAGGCTTATGTCTCATACGTGTTTATCAAACAAGGCCACATACAAAGCTCAGAGAAAGCGGAGATCTACATAATAAGATTTATGGCAGAAAAATGAGGCACGATTTTGCAACTTAATTAAACCAGCTTCATTTCCTTGAATAAAAATGACTTATTTATCCTTATTCGTTTATTGCATTAGTCAACAATTCCGAAGGCATCTCACACCTAGCGTCAGTGGCACAATACGAAAATGAAGGAGGAAGACTCTAATAATCCTATTTTTAAGACACACAAGTCCTCCATCCAAACCCTTATGTGACATTGGGAAGACATCTGTGTAACGTCAGCCTGTAGGAATGCCCTAGAATAGATGCATAAGTGTCGGATTATATGGGGACAGCCCAGCCCCCGTACTCACCAGCAGTGTGTGTATTCTGAGATTTAAAGAGACCGACCACAGTCTTCCCGTGGAATCCGCCGGAACGGAGCAGAACCGCATGAGTTTTGGAGTTTTTCCAGGAGACTATCGGAAGTCTGTTATGGCGGTAACATCGTGCGACTTTCTGCAGGCTGGTGTCCTGGACTGACTGCGGCACCACCAGGAGGCCGGGGTAACTACAACAGAGAATTTAGGGCTAATTTATTTATTTGTATCTACAAAACTCAGTGGTTATATGAGTGGCAGACTTCAGGACCACCAGATCCCCCCTTATAGTAATCACATCATCTACACTACAATACTGGTTACGCCCAGAACGTGGCTGCCTGGTCACATTCGCAGGGCGCGCGGATCTTCATCAAAACATTCATTTTAAAAAAAAAATTTAAACAGAGAACTTAATAAAAAAGTCTTCTATGAAATTATGTGGGAAAAAAATTAATATGTACAAGTCCGCTCTGATAAACTTAGAAATCTACAATATGTAACATTCCCACCGTGACAGAGGCTGGGGGTGATTCTAACAAGTGAAAGTAAAAACAGGACAACAAGAACTTAAAAGATAAATTCGCTTTTCATAAATATCTTTTTTTTTCTTTTCTTTTCATATTAATACGCTGGCAAAGGTCATTTAACACAATCATTTCCTTAATAAATCCGGAAAATGGCGGAGCTGCGGCAGTACAGATGTGTATTTCTTCTGTTGTGCCTATTGTTTGGCATTGTGTATATTTTTTACTGATAAACGCAGGAGTGTCAAAGTTACGGTAACGGCAAACGTGCAGCAGGCTGCTCCCTCTGATGGGAGAGCTGCTCGGCTTGGGGCATTCCTTGGAGAACATGGGCTAAATGCAGTAACAGCACCAACAACAAGATCTCTTGTTACGGAAGGAAATATCGGAAGGAGTTATAAGGGGTACAGACTGCACATTCACAGAGGGGCTCACACCTTAGCAGGTTACTTCCACAAAACTAATTATTCAACACCCCTTGCAATTAAGAGGTTGGAATCTGCAAATGTGACTTATTATAAGATAGAAAATTATGATTTAAGACAAAGAAAAGAAAAAGTTTGAACCAGCAACATTATGGGAGGAAAAAAACCCTGAAAGTTGTAAGTAAGAAAGGGAGGGGGGGGGGGGGGGGGGCGCTTGGTCCAAAGACTTAGAAGTGCGATTTTACTTTTTCCAAAATGTATATTCCTATTGAATACTCCAAACCCATAAATGTTCGCTATAAGGGGGTACTTAAAAATATAAAAAAAACTGACTGAAGGTGTACTCCTGTGTATGGCAAACAAATACACACTTGTGCTAGTTTGTTCCACATTGTCCCAATCTGTACGTCTTTCAACACTGGGGGAAGGAGACATCAGTGGAGGCAATGGGTTCAGGTATGCACATATAAATGTTACTCTGACCTAGGATTTCGTCTCCCATTTGCCAATCAAGTCATGCTGGCTCCTAGCGCTAGGCCGTGCATACCCTGAAGCTGCTGCGTTGGGTGAGATGTCTCCCATGCCAATCAGAACAACAGGGCAGTTTCAGTAAGGAATACAGAGGCAACGGGACAGAGATGACAACAATGGCAATGTAGGAACGCTAAACTCTCAATTGACTCGACCCTTAATATTGGCATTGGATACAAAGAGAAAAGCCACAGAGATATTCTAACTTTAACACCTACACCCTGCGAGAGAAAGATAGATGCGGCTGTAAGATGAGACCGGCAGATCCTGCTGCCAACTACTTACCATAAAATATCAAGTAAAAACAACGCTTTATCTAATAAACCATGTTTGACAGCTGAATATCACCAGCAGAGCTTCTGGACGCTGCATTCCTCTGACAACATGCATTCATAAAGGAGCAAGTAATAAGTCATAAAAGAATAAATAACTGCAACGCCGGCCCTGGTGACAGCCAGACGCAGAGCTACAGCCAAACATGCCGCCATTTCTCAAGTGAATTGGCCACTGGAAATTTACCTTCAGCTTTGCTGAGTAAGCAGAGGAGCAGATAACATGATACATTGTAACTCACAATAGAATAACTTGGATGCACAGGTAATACTGAATGACTACTAAGAGGCGTGGCCGATTACTTATTCATACTCCGCC
Organism: Mixophyes fleayi; assembly: GCF_038048845.1. Taxonomy (NCBI): domain Eukaryota; kingdom Metazoa; phylum Chordata; class Amphibia; order Anura; family Limnodynastidae; genus Mixophyes; species Mixophyes fleayi. The sequence goes on along the minus strand of NC_134411.1, from coordinate 39,432,952 downwards.
TACTCCACCCGTTTTTCTCCTAACATTCATATCTCTGGGTGCACCCCCCTTTCAGGTCACCTGATGTTTTCATTTATAAATACGCCACAATCTACTAGTCCCCTTCTCCTACAACATAAATAATCCCAATTAATGAATAGTTTGTATTTTCCAATTTTAACAGGAAGATCACCCAAGACACCCTCCCTCAAGACTCCCTATCACCTAAAATTGGACAATAAGCAACACTTTATGGGGTGGGAGATATAAACCTCTATAGACAGCTGTAGTGCCAACATGTTAGAGCCCGATTATATGCCCCCTGCCCAATCAGACGCGTCTTCTTTTCTGCCTTTCTGTGCATTAAAGTCTGAATTTTCCAGAAGGCTCAGAGTCCGGAGCGTTAAAGACTCTCTTCAGGCAACGGAATCAAGCGGCACAAACAAGAGTACGGGCAACAGGGCAAGGGATCCAATGGAATTACTACGTAGGGGGATAATAGGTAAAGAGCCGGCATTGTCCCAAATTGGTCAACTAGACTAAATATACCTGTGCACGCGGAAAACCCTTTTATATACAACGCTCTGCATTCACAGTATACTGGTCTCATCAAAGTGACACTTAGGGTGAGTGGTACAGCATAATCTGCAGCCCTCTAACCCCCGCCAATGACCCACCTCCGGCACAGTGAATACATCCTGTTCATGGCTGTTACACGGAAGTATTCCGATTTCAACCGCGAGGAGCTGTTGCTGATGGTCCCCAGTGCCAGGCGCTGGTAGTCCCGGAAACACGCCCGCTCGACCAGCTGCTCCATCGTCGATTTCTCCATTGCTTTTAACGTTCCACTCGGCAGCTCGTTATCATCTGAAACTGTGGACGGGACATTTACAGACTGAGATTGAAGCTCGACAACGTGTGTTAGATCGCAACAGCGGCCATCAAGGAACAGTATCCGGCACCTCCGGTACTTAATGGTTGGGAAACAGGTTTATCGCTACTCGCTAGCTGGATTATAAGGAACGCACGTATACATAAATAATCCTTCATTCAATCACAGTGTAAAACACAAGCCAAGCATTCAATACAAAGATGTATACTATCAAACTGGTAACAAAGTATCAAGGATAAAGCAGAATAAATAGGATTTACTGGAACAGCTGTAATGAGCCGTGTCACATTTAATAAGACTAAGGATTACTTATATTAAAAATATATATCTGTAAACAGAACACAGTGTGGAAACTATATAGGTATATAACTACAAGTCACAGCATGCCCTGCCATTTCCACAGCCTGGGAATCAGGCATTGTAATATACGTCGCTGGTGTTTATGGGGTTAGACCCACATTACAGAGGCGGCTCCATGAGCTCTGGTTGTCTGTCCTCTGTATGGAGCCCTCCGTAGTGAAAGACAAGCAAACTATATACCAGAAATGTCGTCGTCCTCGTTCCGGCTCCCTCGTTCCTCCATTATCGTTCCAGTCTTCTTTTTGGCAACGTACGGGCGCCCGATGGTCATTTTTCCAGCACGTTTGGCCCCTTTTACAATTGTTTTGGAGAGAGTCCTGAAACAGACAGACGTTCCACATCACATTGTATTTAGTGTGAATATACATATAGACCGTGCACGATGCATTCCCATCCTTTCCATTTACTGTCAATTACACAAACCATATAACAGAACACACCGATTATAATATACAGTTACACAGCTGCTGTGGCGACCAGTCACGTGACCCCTGGTGCGCCAGTATCTGGCTGCACTCATTAGCGCTTGCTGGTCCGGCAGCACGTGAGCACGTCACCTGGATGGGCGAACAAAACCCAAGGTGCTCGGATCAGCCAGTAGTCTATACCCTTCACCAACTCTTATCCCATATACAGAATACAGCAATCTCATACATACGTTTTATAAAGCTAATCTATAGGGGGGCAGTAGGTTGGAAGATGGGGGATTGGGGAAGTAATATAGAGACGTGGGCGAGGGAAGATACGAGGTGCAGTAACGAGTATGTCTGGCGATAGGAGAACGTTCATTGGCGTGACTGTCGAGACTGATCTAAAATACACTGTAAAGACATATTGTTACATTGATGAATATATTACAGACAACTGTCACCTATAAATGGCTAAACTTCATTGTCCTTTTATGCACCACAGGCTTAAGTGGCTCTCTAGGTCTTGTAGAACTACAACTCCCAGCATGCACTATTCTGGTATAGCTGAAGAACTACTGGCTGCGTAAGCCTAGTACATTATATTTAGAGAACATTGAAACAACACAGGATTTCAGTGGAGAAGCCAGGCTATTCTCGCCCCGACGGCGGGCGCCATTACCGGAAAGAGGTGTTTTTCTCCTTCTGTTTTGGTAAGATGATGGGGGTAGCGGCCTGACCCGCTGCAAAGGCAAACATGCTGAAGATAGAGACGGGGTACCGGAACTTCATCAGCTGCTTCTTAAACAGGTCCACCATCTCCGGACTCACCTCTTCGTCAAAGGCCACTTTAATTAGCTACAGGGAAACAAAGCATGGCAGATTTCCTCATCGTATATTCCAATAGACTTAATCATTAGCTTGGTGCACATGGTACAAAAGGTACTGTAACACACAGCAACCAGTCCGGAGTTACAGATCTAGTATAAAATATGAGAGCAATGTATGATTAGTTCTGACGTGTTGATCTATAGTCCAGGGTCTCCGCCACTGGACCCCTAGCAATCTATTACACCAAGTAAGGGTGGGTTGTTACAAGTAAATATAAAATATATATGGTGGGAGATGTAGATTGATAGATGGAGGAATATGGTAATAACTGTATATATGAAATCTCACAAAATCACCAGCTGTAACAGATTACATTTAAATATTGCATTTAAAACAGATTAAAAGTCTTATTTGCTATTTTCTCCAGCACAGATCTGTACGACTTATTGTCAGAATGTTTTTCAAGGAGAATTAGAACTGAAAACTACACAGGTCAGAAGTGGACGGAAATTACCGTTCAAACGTTCCATGTTTGAGGGGAGAAACATTTTCTAATTTGAAGCAATCAAACAATATCATCCCGGCACCAATCTCCTGCATAATATGTAGGGAACACTCGGCAAACTGGAAACAGATGGAGCGGCTCTCGGTGCCGCAATACAGTCAAAACATGTTTGTCTGAAGGTAAACATACCCAGCGCTGGTAACATCAGATTTATGTGTCATGTGTACTGTCTGAAACCATTTATATGAATGTAGAGAATGCAACACAAATATGCACAGATAATAGGATAAATACCACAATGTATGTGCCAAGAAACTGAACCATGACCCAATGACGGAGGAGGAAAGACGAGCTTGTTCGGTCGGCCAGTTATCCTGGAGGAACAGATCTAAAGCTGTCAACAATCAGAAAGTTACCCTAATGTCTTGCCAAGTCTAACACATTAACTGATCGTTGCATCGTATACGGCCCTGTCCGGACAGGTCAAAGCGGACCTTCTGTGATCAGAACTAAACTAGCGCGGTGGAAAACACAGTCGGCCAGAGATTGCTGTTGTCGATGTGATGTAATCTGCCAACCCCGGGGTAGGTGGGATGTACAGATGTTATAGATTGTTGTTCGCTCTGTGTGGTTGTCTGAAAGCTCAAAATCTGTGCAATCTGTTTACTAATCTGGCCAAAAGGGGTGCAAAGTCCTCTGGCTTCCATGTCCTTGCACTGCTAAAAGTTCATTTAAGAAATTTTGGCTTCCTTAAAGTGGAAGCAGCTGTCCTGTGGACTGAACCAATATCTTCAACCCATCACTTTAGGCTGAATTAGTAACATCGCTCAGGCATTAGTCAAAATTGCTGTCATCAGTTCCTAGTGATCTGATTGGCTGCATACTAATTAATATGGCTGACTGCATAGCGGTTAGGCGCAGCGTGTCCTTTGAGATATTTTTGTGTAGTTAAGGTGGAAATATGTAATACTCATAACTAAAAAGGCTCTGAAGCTAAAAATCTGAGTATAATTAAAAGAAAAATGTATTGGCGTTAATCTACAAAATTAGAATTTGTATGCCATTATTCTGTAACCCCCCAAAAAGCAGTTACAGTATATACTACATATCTGATAATCAGGGGGCACACTAAAAATAGATTCTCTCAATCCATGAGTAAAGCTGGGTACACACCTATGCAATCTTACTTGATGCAATTTCTGTAACAACTGAAGGTCCCGATGATCATGTAGATCCATGTGTACACACCTACATGACTTACTGTCAGATCTGTGATCTTCATCTGTCATAACCATCTGCTGAAAAGATGGTGACTCTGTACACTGTACAGCTATCTGCCTACACTGCTGGTGGTGAGTGCGTACACACTGCCACATTTCTCGGACATCGTTGATCGTGATTTTTAGGAAGTTTAGTTAAACTGTAAGATACATGATTGTGGGACCGTTAATTACATTAATGTGATATCTGAACAAACGGTCGTAAATCGTGTGAGCTGCAGAATAGATGCATAAAAGTCTACCAAACCTTACGCGCCTCTGCACTAGTGGAAGCCTATTCATAATATAATCCTCTGCACTAGTGGAAGCCTATTCATAATATAATATTCTGCACTAGTGGAAGCCTATTCATAATATAATATTCTGCACCAGTGGAAGCCTATTCATAATATAATATTCTGCACTAGCAGGTTGAAAGGTTGTTAAGACTGGATAATACAAGCCGGATATTCCTCCACTAGTCAAACAGAGTCTAAAAATGCCAGTCACCATTGTGATTTTCGGTTGGTCAATTTCACTGAACTGACCACAGAAATGTATTGCACATGGGCTCAGTGCAATGTGGCAAAATCTGAATCAGATCAGAATCCACTGAGTACAGCAAAAAAAAACATGTTGGTCAGTGAGCTCTATTTCTGTAGGTGTGACGGTCATTGTCTCACCCGGCACAAGCACAGCCCTGTAGTATTGTTTGGCAGCTAGATTGCAGTATACATATTATACTGTAGCCTGGTATAGAATTCTGTGGGATAATTGTATCACAACGATAATCTTAAAACCAATGCACAACGCCGTTCTGAGCCCAAGGACTGTGTCTGGTGCTCCAGCGTTCTCTTCCTAAATAATGAAAAACAATAAGTTTTCAAATTTAAGAAAAACTCTAGAAAGGCTCATGGGTCAGAGGGGACAGCTGATGTATAACCTATATGGGTGCAGATAAGCACACCTCCGTAATCTACAGTTTAGTTTATGCAGTGTTATCTTTAAAGCGTCATCAGATACTTTAACCCGTATCTGACACAATGTCTATGGAATTTAAGCCTTACGTGTGTTCATCAGGCTGAGTGTAAGGACTCCCATACGAGCTGCAATACAGCGGAGCGGCTGCATCTTGTGGAGTTTGGTCACCCAAATGCCAGTGATCCTGAGGGCCCCGTTACGTACATGTGACCGCAGCCGATCAGTGGAGCCGAGAGTGGAGGCAGGGTGTGGGCTAAGACAATGTTAGGTTACTGGTTATATTGGTGTAGTCCACCAAATCTGGATAACTCGACTATATCTCACACAACCACCGCCCTCACTTCTACACAAAACCTACATTCAATTGTAATAATCCCATTATAATACATACAAACTCCTGGAAATAAGTATCATTGCCTATAATCTGTGAGTTGTGATGTCATTTCAGTGTTCATCAAGAACACCTGTGTATTATAAATATACACCTCTGTACTGTAACTTAACGCATATATTAGAAGTCACCTTGTAGCTCTGATCTGTGATAAAAGCTCTCACAGATCTTATATGACCCCACTGATCTTTGTGGCGATTAATAATGCCCATATAATTAACACTAGGGAGTGATTATGTCATACATGTCACCCTCTGTACCATCTTCACCATCTCGGTACAAACCAAGTAACGCGCCTTTAAGCAGGTGACCTAAAACCATTAACCCTTCCTGGGAGAACTGCGTGCAGGTGAGGTCTCCACCTACTGGTGTGTATGGGGATAGGTCACAGTCTGTCACTGTACGAGTGATGACATCACATACCTGGAACGTGGCCGATCGGATCTGGAGACCTTCCTGCATGTTCTGCTGCAGATGGTTCTGGATGTTTATTTTTTTCTCCCGCGTAATGGAAGCGATGGGGACACTACGGATGACGTTCTGCTCTCCCACTTGGAAGACATCAAACAATAATATATGTTACTGTGGATGACGTATTACGAGCACACGTAACACGCACACACATGGATGACATAATACAAGCATGTTCTTGTCTGAAGTATAGGACCTGGTTAAGTGGCCATTAAGCCGCACCTTATAATGATAATCAATATGGAAATGGCATATCATGTGACATTCGTAAACATATATGTATAAGGATCTGACTCACATGTGCCCTTGTCACTGTAAGGAAGTTTGATGAGCAAAGGAGAAAACCACCGCAGTTATGTAATACTGCCCTCTACCTGTCATACCCACACCATGTACGTCACCAGGTCTACCACCGCTCACCAGCTGTTATGTAACACTGCCCTCTACCTGTCATACTTGCACCATGCATGTAACCAGGTCTACCTCCGCTCACCAGCTCTGTTATGTAACACTGCCCTCTACCTGTCATACCCACACCATGTACGTCACCAGGTCTACCTCCGCTCACCAGCTCCGTTATGTAACACTGCCCTCTACCTGTCATACCCACACCATGTACGTAACCAGGTCTACCTCCGCTCACCAGCTCTGTTATGTAACACTGCCCTCTACCTGTCATACCCACACCATGTACGTCACCAGGTCTACCTCCGCTCACCAGCTCCGTTATGTAACACTGCCCTCTACCTGTCATACCCACACCATGTACGTAACCAGGTCTACCACCGCTCACCAGCTCTGTTATGTAACACTGCCCTCTACCTGTCATACCCACACCATGTACGTAACCAGGTCTACCACCGCTCACCAGCTGTTATGTAACACTGTCCTCTACCTGTCATACCTGCACCATGCATGTAACCAGGTCTACCACCGCTCACCAGCTGTTATGTAACACTGCCCTCTACCTGTCATACCTGCACCATGTACGTAACCAGGTCTACCACCGCTCACCAGCTGTTATGTAACACTGCCCTCTACCTGTCATACCTGCACCATGTACGTAACCAGGTCTACCACCGCTCACCAGCTGTTATGTAACACTGTCCTCTACCTGTCATACCTGCACCATGTACGTAACCAGGTCTACCACCGCTCACCAGCTCTGTTATGTAACACTGCCCTCTACCTGTCATACCTGCACCATGTACGTAACCAGGTCTACCACCGCTCACCAGCTGTTATGTAACACTGTCCTCTACCTGTCATACCTGCACCATGTACGTAACCAGGTCTACCACCGCTCACCAGCTCTGTTATGTAACACTGCCCTCTACCTGTCATACCTGCACCATGTACGTAACCAGGTCTACCACCGCTCACCAGCTGTTATGTAACACTGTCCTCTACCTGTCATACCTGCACCATGTACGTAACCAGGTCTACCACCGCTCACCAGCTCTGTTATGTAACACTGCCCTCTACCTGTCATACCCACACCATGTACGTAACCAGGTCTACCACCGCTCACCAGCTCTGTTATGTAATACTGCCCTCTACCTGTCATACCCACACCATGTACGTCACCAGGTCTACCACCGCTCACCAGCTGTTATGTAACACTGCCCTCTACCTGTCATACCTGCACCATGCATGTAACCAGGTCTACCACCGCTCACCAGCTGTTATGTAACACTGCCCTCTACCTGTCATACCTGCACCATGTACGTAACCAGGTCTACCACCGCTCACCAGCTGTTATGTAACACTGCCCTCTACCTGTCATACCTGCACCATGCACGTAACCAGGTCTACCACCGCTCACCAGCTGTTATGTAACACTGTCCTCTACCTGTCATACCTGCACCATGTACGTAACCAGGTCTACCACCGCTCACCAGCTGTTATGTAATACTGCCCTCTACCTGTCATACCTGCACCATGCACGTAACCAGGTCTACCACCGCTCACCAGCTGTTATGTAATACTGCCCTCTACCTGTCATACCTGCACCATGTACGTAACCAGGTCTACCACCGCTCACCAGCTGTTATGTAACACTGTCCTCTACCTGTCATACCTGCACCATGTACGTAACCAGGTCTACCACCGCTCACCAGCTGTTATGTAACACTGCCCTCTACCTGTCATACCTGCACCATGCACGTAACCAGGTCTACCACGGCTCACCAGCTGTTATGTAATACTGCCCTCTACCTGTCATACCTGCACCATGTACGTCACCAGGTCTACCACCGCTCACCAGCTGTTATGTAATACTGCCCTCTACCTGTCATACCTGCACCATGCACGTAACCAGGTCTACCACCGCTCACCAGCTGTTATGTAACACTGCCCTCTACCTGTCATACCTGCACCATGCACGTAACCAGGTCTACCACCGCTCACCAGCTGTTATGTAATACTGCCCTCTACCTGTCATACCTGCACCATGTACGTCACCAGGTCTACCACCGCTCACCAGCTGTTATGTAATACTGCCCTCTACCTGTCATACCTGCACCATGTACGTAACCAGGTCTACCACCGCTCACCAGCTGTTATGTAACACTGCCCTCTACCTGTCATACCTGCACCATGCACGTAACCAGGTCTTCCACCGCTCACCAGCTGTTATGTAATACTGCCCTCTACCTGTCATACCTGCACCATGTACGTAACCAGGTCTACCACCGCTCACCAGCTGTTATGTAATACTGCCCTCTACCTGTCATACCTGCACCATGCATGTAACCAGGTCTACCACCGCTCACCAGCTGTTATGTAACACTGTCCTCTACCTGTCATACCTACACCATGCATGTAACCAGGTCTACCACCGCTCACCAGCTGTTATGTAACACTGTCCTCTACCTGTCATACCCACACCATGCACGTAACCAGGTCTACCACCGCTCACCAGCTGTTATGTAATACTGCCCTCTACCTGTCATACCTGCACCATGCACGTCACCAGGTCTACCACCGCTCACCAGCTGTTATGTAACAATGCCCTCTACCTGTCATACCTGCACCATACACGTCACCAGGTCGCCAGCACCCTTATGTAATACTCATCCATCTCTTTAGACAAACAAATTATCCAGCTTCATGAACCTAACAATTGTGCACTTTCCGCAGACTGATTTGAGTGGAGAAAATATTGGCAAAATGCTGTAAAAATGTTCTTTTGTGTGCGATAGGTACAAATTGTTCTTGGAAAAGGGAAAATATATACAAATGAGAATACAAAAAGGCCAAGTTTGATTAAATATACAAATACCAAAATATACACAAACAGCAGCATTAGAGCCACATTGGAAGCAGAGCTTCAGGAATAGCTTTCTATTAATTTGCCAATAAGATGACATTTTAGAGTCTAAAAATCCTTCTGTTGGCTTAAAAATACCCCTATGTGCTGCTCAGCCCGTGAATTATTACCCCGCAGCAGATGCGGATATTAACTTATAGTGGATCTGTTCACTGATAATTACTTCTAATTTGTTTCATATGGGTAAGATACGTAAGCGTAGGGGAATTAATCACACTGATTTACAGTGAAGGAGCCAAACAGGCATTTTTTTGGAAGGGACTTGTCCGGCAGACATTCTATTTCATCCATTACATTTCCACAAAGAATCCAATTTTTTTTTACATTTAAATCAAAATACGGAAACAACGGCTCTCTTTTAATGTGCAGTAAACTATAACAATGTATCAGATTACAATATAGCCATTAAAGTGGAATAAAGACTAATGAAAGCTATTATCAAGCTGATAATATGCCCATCACTCCTGTGTTGTCCGGTGAGGGACACGGGAGGAAGTAGTTCTGACATCCTATTGCCTAGTCACTGCGGAGGAAGACGTTATGTTGGCCGAACCACCACCCACAGAATTACATCTCATCAATGTACCAAGTGTGTGTACACCAACTGATTCATGGCTCTGTGACATCACAGAGTCTAGCGAAGCGATAGGCTGCGTTTTCAGAAATGTAAGCAGTGAATACGTTAGTAAAAATTATATATATATATATATATATATATATATATATATATATATATATATATATATACATACATATACATATATACACGCACAAACACATATATATATCCACAGTATAGCCATCGTACTACATTTACAGTAATGGACCATGGCATTATTAATAAAAAAGTGTTTTCAAGTGGACCACTGTATAACCAGCAACTACAGTAACATTGTATCACTAAGCATGTAGCACAATGTAGCACAATGTAACACAATGATACAGTAGTGATTGGTAATTAATTTCTCACTACAAAGTAATTACTAGTTCTAGTAAGTGAAATGTGACTCACTACATCGTAATATAAATGTAACTAATAGTGTTACAACTGACCATCATATATTTAAATTTGTTAGAGTTTATATATAGGTTTCATCATTTTGCAATGGCTGTATTGACTAATAAGTGTATATGTTTAATTATTTTTTAACAAAATAAAGAATAGTTTTTAAATTTTAAATGTTTTGCATGTCACTTCAACAATGAGTTTCAATACAGAACTTGTAAGTTTTTTCTTATTAAACTACAATACAAAGGGGTTATATCCAATAAGGGCTAGATGTACTAAACTGTGGGTTTGAAAAAGTGGAGATGTTGCCTATAGCAACCAATCAGGTTCTAGCTGTCACTTTGTAGAATGTTCTAAATAAATGACAACTAGAATCTGATTGGTTGCTATAGGCAACATTTCCACTTTTCAAACCTGCAGTTTAGCAGATATACCCCTAAGACTTCTAACTGAAATAATGCATCCACAAAAAAAGGAAAAAATCAAATATAATCACATCATTTATCATTATATTAGAACTATTATTATACAAGCATGTACACAAACTGTTAGTAAAGTATGGAATATAGGAGAAAAATCCCAAGTGTATCAAAAAGCGCAATTACACAGAAGTTAAGACACTAATAAAACTGATCCACCGAATACAGAAACACCAGTTGGATTTATGAACTTTGTTTCATATAAAGGTGCATTTGACACCCGAATGGTTGTCTGGCTCCTCCCACTCCAAACTTGCCTACAAAACAGATATAGGATGGTGTGTGGTCAGTATGAAGACAGTAGGGGGGCTGACCTGAGTCACACACAACTAAACAGTGTCTCCTCCCATCATTCCCTCAGATCTTTTACTAGAGGAATCACATATTTTACTAAAGAAAAGATAGTAAGGTAAAATGAAGTTTAATGTTGTCATAAAATCTTCATTATTCCTAACACACAATTGGCAAAAAGATTTTCCTCAATCTCAGCAGAAATTAGCGTGAAACGGCTTCAGAGGGAGTATTTATTCAGCTTTGCGAGTTACTTGGAAGATCTTCACACAAAGCGATTGGGTGGTCTGAACGGTAATTGGTTGATGTCATGAAACGCAAACATGAGCTGATTGGGTTTACTTTGGAGAAAGCTAAAAAACTAAATAGAATGTCACAATGCATTTGGGCACCGGACACAGAGTTTACTCGAAAGCTCAAGGTCAAGATTTTCACGTCTCTTGACATGCCAGCAGACTCACTGAATCATAAGAGATCGGTCAGAAAAGTGCCCGTTCCACACACTGCATCCACCACCCCCAGCAGATCATTAAAGGGTCACAGTTCTTTAGCCAATTACATGCTGGTTAAGACCATAAATACCTAGCGGGTCGTGAGGGGTGCCTTTAAAGATGATCCGATACGTAGTAAGGAACAGGGCTCCCTCTGCTGGCAGGATGTGAGGACCTCCAAGCATTCCCCCAGTGGCCTCTTCCCTTCCATCGGGGTCCAGTAGAACCCGTAAAGCTTCGCAGACAAACTCTTCTCCGGGAAGCAAGGTTGGTCTCAGGATTTTGGGCTGTAAAACACAATTGTGATCATGTTGTTTGAGTATTTCATGACCTGGACATTTGTCATTTTAAAGTGTTAAATGTTCTTGAAATGACTGACCTTTATTACTGTCCTATGACACCTACGGTACCATAATAGAAGCGTTCAGGGATGTAAAGGATAAACACAAAGCAATATTTTCTCCAAAACAAAATTTATCAATTATTAAGCCCCCTCTATAAAGGTCTCACTGCCTTGATTTCCTTAATTATACATGTGGGAATTAATTTATTTGATGGTGGCGATCATCCTGTGGGCTGGATAATATTCATGGAGAACCTTGGTCCTCGTCATCAGATCATGGTGAGCTGACAGACTGAATATTGGATCAGCCCACAGAATACCCGACGCCACTGAAAGTATAAAAGTGTATCCTCTCTTTGGTTTTCATAATGGTTATTGCCCATTTTTGAAGCTAGTTATCTTTATCTTGCTAAACAGAGAACTTTGTGGGACAAACTCGGCAAAATCCCCAATGCGTAAAAGCACTAAAGGGTTGAGAACCTGATTACTCAGGTTCTCAACGCCTCATGTGTAGCAAACGTGACACTTTGTGGCCAACATATTGTGGTTCTGTACAATCTGTATATTCTAGATGTAGCAGGTAAATGAAAGGTTCACGTCAGAAACGTGATGGTTCATTTCCTCCAGACCACCCACCTTTTTGATAGGAGGTAGTCTTCGGCTTTCCCGATGCACGGCTTCCAGTGTTTCAATATGCATAGCTACAATACCTGCCAGGCACACAACAATGATCCAGAAATACAAGAGAGAGAGAGAGTACAATTATTGGGGTAAAGAGATTGAGGTGACTGACATTGATGTAACTGAGAAAGTCTATTATGTGTGTGATGGATGAAGAACCTACCTGGGATCATACAGTGCAAGCTCTTTATGTGCTCCTGCGTCACCCCGCTCTCCGTACACACCTTGTCGATAAACCTGGTAATGAAGCGGACCACGGAATTGGCAATATCATTCTCCGAATCCTCAAAGCCGCTCTCCGTGTCGTAGCTCTCTGCAACGCTGCCAGCAATGCTGGGGACACACATAGAGGTATATTTAACAGTTATTGCACTACATGTATTTATCTGTGAATACTGATAGAGCACAAAGGTTAAACTGAGCTAATCTGGTCTTATAGCGTCAACAAGTCATAAGTTAGGAACTCACTCATCCCAAGTACCCTTAGCTTGTGGTAAAGAGATTAACATCATTGACCACATTACTATACAATGCAACATATTATGCTGATGACTCCGAAAATAAGTCTCTATTTTGCAATACCGTGAATACCCTGGATAGCTTTAAAAAAAACAAAAAAAAGGCAAAAATTCCATTTCTGCTATCAGGAAAATTCAACTCTTGTAATTTATTTTGACAACTTGATCCAAAACATGCGGAATAATTGTACAGATCCCTTTCCTTTTTTTAAACACACAGTCCAAGACGGCAGCCCGTCTCATAGATACCGGCGCTGGTGCCGAGATGTAGAATGTTAGAGGAATTGATGCGAGTCACTGGTAAAGAATGATACACAGCGACACAAACAATGAGATCACTACAATTTAACAACAACACGGCAATTGTTTATCATATTGTGATCAGACATTTAATCTAAGTGGCGACACGGAGACAAGCAGAACATTCCACTGGAGACAAACACGAAGTTTTACATTTGGTGGCCTGTGCGAAGGTCGAAAGAGTGGGTGCTTAACCCCTCGTGGGCTGGAGACAGACTGATTTGTGAACTGTAATAATGACAAGTGTAAGAACTTTTCATGGGGCGCACCTACCCTGCACCACTGTCAACCGATCGGCTGCTCCAACATTTACACAAAGGTTGGAATCACTGACTCTTCTCTACAGAAGAGAATACAGTCATGGCCAAAAGTATTGAGAATGACACAAGTATTGGTTTTCACAAAGTTTGCTGCTTCAGTGTTTTTAGACCTTTTTGTCAGATGTTGCTATGGTTTACTGAAATAACATTACAAGCATTTTATAAGTGTCAAAGGCTTTTATTAACAATTACATTAAGTTTATGCAAAGAGTCAACAATTGCTGTGTTGATCCTTCTTTTTGATGACCTCTGCAATTCGTCCTGTCAATCAACTTCTGGGTCACATACTGACTGACGGCCGCCCATTCTTGTCTAATCAATGCTTGGAGTTTTTCAGAATTTGTGGATTTTATTTGTCTGCCTGCCTCTTGAGGATTGACCACAAGTTCTCAATGGGATTAAGGTCTGGGGAGTTTCCTGGCCATGGACCCAACATTTCGATGTTTTGATCCCCGAGCCCCTTAGTTATCACTTTTGCCTTATGGCAAGGTGCTCCACCATTCTGGAAAAGGCATTGTTCATCACCAAACTGTTCTTGGATGGTTGGGAGAAGTTGTTCTTGGAGGATGTTTTGGTGCCATTCATTATTCATGGCTGTGTTCTTAGGCAAAATTGTGAGTGAGCCCACTCCCAGCAGAGCAGAGCTTGCTCAGGAATGGCAGCAAGAACTTGTGGTCAATCCTCAAGAGGCCGGTGGACAAACCAAAGCCCACAAATTCTGAAAAACTCCAAGCATTGATTAGACAATGGGCGGCCATCAGTCAGTATGTGGCCCAGAAGCTGATTGACAGCATGCCAGGGCGAGGTGCAGAGATCTTCAGAAAGAAGGGTCAACACTGCAAATATTGAGTCTTTGCATAAACTTAATGTAATTGTCAATAAAAGCCTTTGACACTTATGAAATGCTTGTAATGTTACTTCAGTATCCCCTAGCAACATCTGACAAAAAGGTCTAAAAACACTTTAGCAGCAAACTGTGTGAAAACAAATACTTGTGTCATTCTCAATACTTTTGGCCATGACTATACATTGCAAATACATTATTACTGAGTCAATCTCCTCCCACTCATACCTGAAACAAGAACAATTTGTAGCCTTCACCTCCCTCAACAAGCAAAGCTATAGGGTCCATCCCTCAGAAACCCCATGTTTGCCTAATACTTAGCTACCACGTGCTGGGTGAACTTTTCAGACCCCTAAGCCATAGTGTTATCTAGAGATACCAACGCAGAGCACAGGGACCCCTAGGGAGTGACAGCTATGTAATTTACACTTTGTTAGGTGAAGGTGTACTGTGTGAACAATACGTATGATGACATTTGCATGCAGTGGGGCTATAAAAAGTTTTCACACCCCTTGGCATTTTTCGCCAACTCAAAATTCTTACTAATATATTATCAACACTTGATAAATTAGAGACACATCTTGTTACCCTCTCTCCCCCCCCCCCCCTCTAACAGTCCCACCCACTCATATTCTCTCTCAGATATTATAATTTGTACATATTTTGTGTCTTAGGCTTTGGAAAGGTCTTTAAATCTAGTTAGAGGTATATCTCTTTGTGCAGTTCCTTTCTATATCTAATCTACATCTAATACCTTTGCATAAAGATAGGTTTTCCTTCATGACCAGAAGGTCTAACGCATTTAAAAAAAAACACCTTTATCCTCACAATTAAAGGCCTCAATAACATAGGATGATGAGTTCTCACATCTTATAAACAGCCAAGACGACAAGTGCGATCACTTGTCGTGAATCAGTTATCCTGATAGAGCAACCCATATCTAAAATTAATTATATTATCGTCATTCGAGGAGGACAAGATGTAAGATTTTGAGTTAATATGGAAAATTTGCCAGTCTCAAACAGATTAATCAGAATTTCATATCCCCTGTCCCCATCTGGATAGTTATTTGTCTGATTGATTGAGCATAATTGTGAAAATGGCTTGTGGTGGTCTTTGGATGTTTTTCATGTCCCATACAGTAAGGGGGATTGTGTCATACACACAGCTACAACAAGAAGCAAAGTCTATGTTTGGTCTCCAGTAAGACGTAACCCCGCCCTGTATGAATAGGTGTTTTCATGAGCTATCCGACTTCCTGATGGAATCTGTATCCAGTACACAAAAGCCAAAGTTGTATTTGTTTTTCAGTTGACTAATTGAATTAATTTACATGGCAACAGATAGCTAGGACACGATGGAACAACGTGAGCTTTAAAATCATACCTAACCTTCAGAGGCTGTTGTGTTTTCTTTTCCAAAACTACATTAACTAATGTAAACTCTAAAATTCTAATATTACACTGATAATTAGTTATTTTGCTTTATTTTATTTATTTATTTTATTTATTGGGCAGCACGGTGGCTCAGTGGTTAGCATTTCTGCCGCATTGGAGTCATGAGTTCGATTCCTGACCATGGCCTTATCTGCGAGTTTGTATGTTCTCCCTGTGTTTGCGTGGGTTTCCTCCGGGTGCTCCGGTTTCCTCCCACACTCCAAAAACATACTAGTAGGTTAATTGGCTGCTATCAAAATTGACCCGTCTCTTTCTCTCTGTGTCTGTCTGTGTGTCTGTCTGTATCTGTGTGTGTTAGGGAATTTAGACTGTAAGCTCCAATGGGGCAGGGACTGATGTGAATGAGTTCTCTGTACAATGCTACGGAATTAGTGGCGTTATATAAATAACTGACGATGATGATGATGATGATTTACTATTTGGGAATTCCACCCGATGCTGATCAGCTATCACATTATGATAGGGGGTCCCACACCCTGTTACACAGTGACCGCCCAGCCTAGGATCGCCTGCCACTTTGCAGCCTCCCCCAACCCTTCCTCTCTATCCCCACTGCAGTAGTAATAACCTGCCAAGACTGCAGCACTGGTGTTGGCTATTCATTGCTTTATTGATTCGTTGATTGTGCTTTTATTTATCTAGTATATTGTACTTTAGAATAAATTACTTTTGCCATGCGTGGTCAGAGTGCCCCATGTGTCTGGTACTGGTACTACATGCTAAACATTAAAGCTTCTTTACACTGTTGTGCTACAGTTATTGTGATGCAAAATTGCAATTCGCAATGGTGCAATGCTTTGACATCGTTATGTGCTGGGTGTCAAGTGAACGATTACTACATCTGTACAGAATTAAATTACAATATTTCTGCTTTTGCCCTTTGTAATAAAAAAAAATATCACACACAGTGAACAGTCACCTAAACAAATCTTAATTTTTTGCAGATCCTACGGTGCTCCCTGAGTCTCAGTCTCACCTATTGGTGACTATACTGTTGCTGCCGCTCTCCCAGTCGCCGGTCGCTGACGTCCGCAGCAGCTTGTTCTTACTGGTGTCTAGCGGTACCAGGAGATACACCATGAGGTTAGAGAAGTGGATGGCCTGGCTGAACACCGTGCTCTCCTCGTTCTGTACCAGCTCCAGCTGCTGCTGTTTGCCGAGCGAGGGCCACAGGCGGAGCTGCTCGGCCGCTAGATCCATCACCGTGTTCTCCTGCCCCGCGCTTTCCACGCCATTCTCCTTTCAAAAGTACAGACATGTTTACTAATTGTCTAGAATGGAGATAGATCCCTCTCTATCTCTTAAATTACTCTGGATGAAATATCTGTGAGAGAAATTACCAAGGATTTCTGGCAAAGTGAAACCATCATTTGATACAATTTTGTTACAAAACATTGCCTGCAGAAATGACACTGCAGTAATCATGTGAATCTGTACTCAGGCGATGAACAAAGAAAGGACATAAACATAATAAGACAACAACAACAGCAGCAATATATAACATATAATAGTTATTGCATGATCAAGCAGTGGTTATTTGGCGATGACGGCTGTCCCATTGGAGAACAGCTGGTAACTCTCTCTACTTAATAGTAACAAGCAGAGAAATTATGTTGTCTATGGACATTATAGCAAATTATTATTACAAAATAAAAGTATGCATTTCCTACAAGATATTTCCCATGAAAGTCTCTATAATAAAAGCAGGAATGCACTTCAGACCTCTAAACCCTAAGATTAAAATGTCTAGATATAAGTCTAGTAAAATACGCTGTTCAGTGCTACCCTGACCTTCCATTGCAAATCTGTTATAGAGAAAAGTGTAATCACCTCCCTGCTACATCACTGAAGCTCCTCCCATGTCTTTAGGAAACTGTCCTAATGGGATTTGCTTGCAGGTCAAAAATCTGAGACTGCAGTCATTTGAGCTGCTGGGACATGATCGACCACAGTTCTCTGTTTATTTCCGCTCACTGAGTGGAAGCCTCATTTGGTAGAAGAAATATATATATATACAGGCTCCAATGGAATTGCACACATAAAGGCCAAATTATCCTGAACAAAATGGCAGCATGCTTGGACTTCTAAATGAAGCAATCATTTAAATTTACTATAAGGAGTTAATTTAATTCGGAAGCATAGTATGACATAGCTAATAAGGGCTAACAGTGTAATATGTCCCTTTATGTACTCTGCATGCCTTGTATGGTGCTGTATGTTCAATCTTCTAGCATACTGAGCTGTAACCACAGAAATTAGGAAGTGTACCTTAGGTGCGGATGATGACCCTTGATTGCCGTTTTTTGAGGTCAGGTAAAGGGCTCGCACTTGGTTCTGGACGTCATTGTAGAAGGTGGTCTCCCAGAACTGCTGGTTGGTCCATATGGTGTGGTCTTGGACACACGTGTAGGCAAACTGACTAATCCCTGGGGACAATTTCTGTGTAAACACAGGAGCAGAATCATTTAGAAGCAGCACGTGAGTGGCCTGGCATGAATTCAATGACAACTTCTACAAGAGAATAACAAAGCATTTCATTGATCCAGGCTACAAGATGACATTTCATATGTATTCAGACATCAAGTGTCCAGAGCAATTAGCAGTGTAAAGTACAACATTGTACACAACATTCAGAGAAGTCCTCTTGGACGTGACTGCATCAACAGCCAGCCAGCGTAATAAATAATACCCAATTCCTAAGCTTTGTCTTCCAGGAAAGCTAAACAACTGATGATTGAGAAATATTTGCCCTGGATCCATCTGTTTTATTATTCTGCTGGGAAACTGACAAATCTGTTTGGATTATGCAAAAATATGACATAAGTTCTGATGATTTACCAAGGACAACCGGTATCTTTTGGGAACACTTGAAACTAAGGTTGCCGGAACAACACTATGACCACTGATATACTTTGCCTACGACAAGTAATGATGGAATGTACAAAATGTTGGAGATAAAATTTTGTGACCAGATTTTGTATAGCTTTACACAGAAACATTCGTCCATGGTTGAGATGATGGAACTGGTAGGTCCACAGCAGGTGTGGTGGCACCGGTTGTCCTCTCTCTATTTGCAATCTGCTTATATCTCCGGCAGCCAAGAGAACGGACAACTTATTGGAAGAGATGAACCTTCGTTCACAGGTTACATCCCTCCATTTTCATGGTGGAGAACACCAATGCGATTTACTTCATACCAACACTGGTTATCAGTACTGTCAAGGGGAATTGTGGTATCCAGTGTTGCTTGCATTGACTTAAAGCCAACTTCTCATGTCGGTCACAACTTTAGAGCCAGATATTTCAGCATTTCAGATACAGTATTAGGAAAATGAATACACATAAATTTGAAGTTTGAGGGCTGCGGAATTAGTGGCGCTATATAAATAAATGATGATGATGAAGAAAGTGCCAAAGCCCACAATAAATGACAATCCAAAAAGCTTGAGGATCGTCAGTGCCAACAAAACCATTTTCGCTCAGAAGACGACATCAATACAGAAAATAACGATGAATAACATTGACCGAAACATTTTCGGATAAACAGAAGTTTGGAAAAGGACCCTGTGAATGTTTGATCCGAAACGTTGACTAATGAGATATCCGCAATCTTCAAAAAAAGGCGAGAAGATATTTTGCTATACTGATGTCTACTTCTATGTGAAAATTGTGCTAAAGTTATGTATTTTCAGATATCAGGACAAGACACACATGCAGCAATGATAACTAATTAGATCTATAATGTCCTGCTAGAGCAGTTTACTGCACCAGAATGATTAAATGACAATTAAAAAGGAAATTAAAAGGAAACACAGTAACTGTGATTATGATTCTATAGTGGCAGAAGTCTTACTAAATCTGTCTCTAATCTCCAGTTTGCAAGGTGACAAAAACATTTGAAAACTCCATTTGGCACAATTGGAAGACTTATTCAAAACTGTTAATCAGCATGTCTTAAAAAGAAAAAGCATCAACTATATTAGTGAACCTCATTAACAGAATTGCAAAAGGACCCCTGAGCTCACAGTTTGGCCAGGACGCTATATTTAAACTCCACAATTTGCTAAATACCGCAGAATTCTGAGAATACATTTTAAAAATAAACAGCTGCAATAAAGCATTTATATTAAATATGTATTGCTTTTTAGAAAATAATAATGTTATACATTGGATAAAGCCGGTTAGTAATGTACAGTGCACAAGTAGTATTTAGTAACTCTCAATAGAAAATCAATTAGTTTTACTGAAAGTGACGGGGTTTACAACTCCACCAGTAGAGGGCAGCTAAGCCTTAGAAAACACCTCAATAATCTGCGATAACCAGATGACAGTTATTCAGAGCAGGATCATTCTGGTCCTGTTATCTCTAAAACATTTTGTTTGTATCACTCATGAATACTGCGCTGATAGATAATAAAGATATTCAGATACAGATAAAAGAGAATTTATTAACTCCTAAAGGTTATATAAACATACATACAAATTAAACTCTACGTCTGATTGACAAAAGGAGGTCCAAGCCCCCAAGTCACCAAAATTATTGTGTTACAAATGGAAGGTGAGCTCAAGGAAAGATGCTTGTGTATATAATGTGAGTAAGGAAAAGTGCCAAGGAAGAGTTCTACAAACCGTTCGTAAACGATCATGGGAAAGAACTGATCATGGGAAAGGGACTGACCGTTCAGCAGACTTGCTGTGCAGAACAGCTGTGCGGATTGGCTGAAAAATACACAGGGGCAGGGCCAGTAACATCACAGCAGCTCACATAGCTGCACCCTCAGCTGTTTCACCTGTATCAGATCCTACCAGGACACCACTGTCCTAAAGATATGGGAGTGGCTTCAGTTGTCTATAATGGAGCGAAGAGGTAATATTTAACCTTCATCGTCCATATCTGAAAATGTCAATCTTGGAGTTTTGTGGAAAAATACATAGCAAAAAAATAGTGAAAATATATATATATATATATATATATATATATATATATATATATATATATATATATATATATATATATATATATATATATATATATATATATATATATATTTATTTTCCTTCCATCTGTGCTTTTCAGCAAAGCCTATATATCAACCTTCTTTAGCAGTTCTACTCATTCTCTACCACTGTATGGGCAGCACCAGTCTGTTCTGAATCTAACATGCTGCTTTATGTCCTCATTATAAAACACAAAAGGTTTCCAGAAGGTGCTCAGTGAGCAGTGTAGGGGAGTAAGAAGAAGTCAATATATGAAAGCGATCTTCAGGCGTTCAGTCACTTTCACTTATTACAGATCAGCAGCCATTCCCACCCGGATGTAATGAAAAGTGAGCGGATAACTTGGCTGAGACTCAGGGCGGCCGGAGAGCTATGAATGTGCCATTATACTTGACGGTTTCAGCTCCCTGTCCCAGTTAGACATTATACAGCTCAGTAAACACAAATATACTGATAAAGGTCGGGTCAAGGTGAGTTGTTGTATAATAAACTGTGTGAAACGATTTTCAGAGCTGCACCAATACTGCTCCCATTACACCTCCGTTTCCAGCACTTAGACCTTATATGTAGGATATCAGAACATACTCGATCAGAGGCGCAAACGCTATTTACAAATAACTGTTACCTCTTTGCTCCGCATATAGTACAGAACAATATATACAACATTGATCTTAAATTTGCTCAAAATTTATTAACAATCACATTCACACTGGTCAGAAAAACAAGGGAGAATTTCTTAGTTGACCATCAGATTTGGCAGCCAATGATCACGTCATGGGCTCCGAATTGTACTAAGAGGAAAGAACACCACCAGCCTTTGTTCCGATAATTATGCACACATGTTTTAATTACCATTGCACTTGGCAGACCTGCTCCATTGGCCAAAATATAAGGATAAGGAATCCGGACAAAGATATTGAACATTACTTGTGGATAACCTCAGGGTGGGGTCTGAGCACGAGATACAGACACAGGAGGAAGACATGTTTTTCAGGCTGTCATCACAATCCTCTGTAGCTGGATGTGGACTTAGCGGTAAGATCCTTGTGTACACTTGGTGTGACCGTGCAAACGTATTGTAACACTAACGGGAAAGTTACCTCAACCAACAGCACACACGTACATCTTACTCATAAGTTCTCCCCTTGGTTACTAAACCAATAGGAGAGCTCCGCACAATTGTTTCTGGAAAATTTCCCACATTTAATAACCGGATTTGTAATTTGATAAGTTTTTGTTCGTTTCTATTGTAAAAATAAGCCTACACTAAATAACATTTCACCCAAAACAAGTGAAACAGTCCGGAAAGATTACTTACCCAGAGGTCTGGCATTCAGACACTTGGTTGGCTCCACCCCGCTGGTTCTCCGCTCTCCCGCATGTATCGATACGCCAGCGTACAGTACACTGGCTGTCTGAATAAGGACGGAGTTGTCAGGAGCAAGGAAAGTGCGGCAGAGAACACTGGAGACTCCTTGTGCTTTCAGACAGGAGCGACAACACGCTGCATGAAAGTGCGAGGGGAGGGGGGCACACAGAGGGCGCCAGGGGAACACCCCCAACAGCCTGAAGGAAGGAAACGTTTGGGGATAGGGGCTTCATTAATTATATTTTTTCAGTTTTGGATGGAATTATCCTTTAAAATGGTTTCTCTTTTACCTACTTGTGAGATTTCAGGTGAAATATATCAATTCAGTATGAAAAGATAGTTTGGGCTCTCACCCATTCCCCTTCTTTTCCTATACACTAGAATAGAACTCGGTACGCAGCCAAGACAATGGTTAGTGTCAGTAGAAACAATGTTGCAATTCAGAGTTCCATTATTCTCTAAACAGTCTATCAGTCCTAGAGGGCATGTGTATGTATATATCTATCCCTCTCCCTAACAATAAAATATTATATACACACACACACATATATATCTATATATTCCTTAAGGCCTATTTTTCAAGTAAGATTGTCTGCCTACTCTATATCTTCGACAAGATCCCTAATAAGAGTGCATCCAACAGATACGGCTGTGTCATCGGCCGGACGTCAGCAGCGTTTCAATTATACAGGATTAACACCTATAATTTACATTCCTCGATTTGCTCTGCAGAAAGCAGAATGCATGTGAATTTGTTCACTACAGTGGATAGGTATCTAACCAACGGTTTAAGACAGGTAGGCAGAATTGTCTGCAAAAAACTCCTTGTGGGTATTTTTCCATTAAGTTTAAGAGTTCAAAATGTCCACAGTGAAAATATCCATTAAAGTGACCAACGCGTACTGTATACAGCCATTGTGTGGGCTAAACAAATACTGTAAGAATGCAGCCAATCGATGCACTAGGGACCAGTGACATTACTAACGCACCCCATGGCCAACCTTCACAAGACGCTGGTCACTGCTACAATGTTCTCATGATTATGGGTTCGAAACGGCTGCCTCCACCGATTCTAAGCGCTTTAAAAGACGTTACATCAAATTACTGTACATGATATATCCATTTCTTCTGATTCAAGGACCGCATACTGCTTTCAGCTGCTTTTCATAACATTTTGTTTTGTTTGATAGATCACAACAAAAACGGCCTAAATGTTATATTCAAAATCCAGTAGAGAAAAAAAAAAAGGATTATTTAAGGAGAAAAATGATAATGTAAAACATTCTCGTTTTTAAGAATGCCAAATTTGTGTCTGGTTTTAATGAGAATTCCAACGAACTTCAGATCCTGACAGAACTCAGCATTTTTGTATCTAATTTTGTAATGGAACGAACAGTCTTTTCATCCAAAATATCCCTAAGTTACTAGGCTCAAACCTTGGACAGTTGCTGAGTGTCGGAATAAGGATTTCAGGGGGCAGAAATAAAGTGGGGCAAGAAGGTAACAAAGTCAACAAGATACTAATAGAAAAAAAGTTATCAATCAACTCCAACAGCCTCTGCTATGACCAGACAATGAAATCTGGACAACAATAATATAGTTAGTGACATGAACTATTTTAGTATGAAGATGTTAAAGGATTTCAGGATAAATACACAGCTGTCATTACTATTGAATTATAAAGCATCAGTGTTGCACAGTAGAGCCGGCAATTTAAAAGTTGGGGGTTAGATTTATATTAAGTTTGAGGTTTTCTGCAAAACAATATCTAAATATTTGTTAACGGGTGGATGGAATGCGATAATGTTCTGTCCTGTTATCTTATTGGTGGAATAAGTGTGTGCAGGAGGAACTATCAGACTATAGGAGCCCGTCTTGTTATTACTAAACTCTCTAACAAGTACAGATGTCGCTGTCACAGAAATGAGGGATATGAGCCATCATCATAAAATATTAATCATCTAAGACTTATCGCCGAGCTGGATTCCTTGCGTGGAAAATAAACAAACCATTTAAGGCAAAGGCTGAGGCTGCCCTGAGCCCCCCTGAGCAGCTCTCCGGTATCCGGCCCATGGACCAAGTTTGCTGTGTCATCTTGCGAGACTGTGTGAAACATCTGCCTCTGCTGGGGAGATTGTTCTACCGAAATCCTCGAGTCAGAAGTCATAAATTAAACAAATGCATTCCAGAAAGTTAGAAATATGCTCCCGCTTCTTCCAGGCCCTGTCCTCATCTCCCAAGACATCGCTTTCATTGCTTCAGCTTGTCACAATCTGTTTCCTTGTATCACATTTTTGCCTGAACTCTGGGGAACGTATTCGCTTGTGTTGTTTAGGAGTTATAATCAGGCTGATCTGCAAACTTTCTGATGTTTTAGAGGTGTTGTGGAACTACAAGTCTCATCAAACCCTGCAAGCCACAGCTGGAGAGTCAGAGGGACCTAAACCTGTCAACTTCTTTTTCTTTTGTATAAATATTCAGTTATTATTGTGATTATTAATCTTTATTTATAGGGCAACACATGAGGTCCGCAGCGCCGTACAGAGGGCAAACAAGACAGTACATGGTGTAACTGCACAATACGGTACAATTAAAAGGTTTAGAACCACTGAAAGAGGTGCCATTGACAATGGAGGACTGGAGTCAATGGGCAGAGAGCCCAAGGAGGAGGTGAGCAGTGTAAAAGTTAATGAGAACAGGAGGGAAGAGGGCCCCGGTCACTAGAGCTTACAATCCAAAGAGAAAAGGGCAGGCAAACCATTAAACATATAGGGCCTGATTCATGAAGGAAAGTAAGGCAAAAAAAGGTGTATGTTTTCTCATGGACAAACCATGTTACAGTGCAAGGGGTGGAAATTAGTTGGTTTTTTTTGCACATAAGTAAATACTGGCTGTTTTATCATGTAGCACACAAATACTTGGTAGTTTTATTATTACACTGAAATTTATGGTTGATCTAGGACCTGCCCTGCCCCAACTATAAATCTGTCCCCACATTTTAAATTTACCTCCCCCTCCAATGCAACATGGTTTTGTCAAGGTGCAAAGTTACTCCTCTTTTTTTTGCTTTCCTTTCCTTAATGAATTAGGCCCATAGGCATCAAATATAAAGAAAAGAATCCCATTTCTCTTCATATTTGCAGGTATTAGCACCAGGAAGTGTTGAAGAGCAGAGACTGGGGGATTGATGGAGTCTGAATGACGCCTTTGAGAACCTAAAATGTTTGACATTAGTTTGCAGCGAGATACAAGGCAAACAAACAATTAATGTGAAACACTTGTAACATTACAATATGCCCTTTTATCAGTGGTAGCTTGAGCATTCCAATGTCCATTAATCCTAAAATATAGGTTTATGCAATCGAAGGGATCATCTTGTCACATGACCATTCTATATAACATTACATAAAACATTGTCATTTACTATTATACACAACCATGTAATATCAGCTGCACTATGGGGGGTATTCAATTGACCACAAGTTTTTTTTCCCCCCACAGCGTTTAAAAAAAAGATTCACACGCGGGTTTTGAACTGCTGTAGCGACCGTTTATAGTTAACGCAGTGTTAAAACTCCTGCATTCAATTGAAAAAGAGGGAACGCTGCCCTCACGGGTTGATCATTGGTGTTTGCGAGTTTTTAGGGGAGTGAAGGGGAATTTTAATGTTGTCATGTATAACAAAAAAAAAGGATTGGCATACATTTGCATACATTAGATTGCATTACACAACCTATTTGATAATATCTACATTACAGTACTTTCTTTAGCATGGTTTTTTATTTCACTATAGAATCATCTATACCATGTCAAAACACATTAGTACATACATATCTGTACCAAAAACATACATAAATATATTTAATTAGTGAATTTTATTTTATTTATTTTTTATTTTAATTTTTTCATTATTTTTTTCACAAGAAAATCAACTTTTATTGTTATGCATTACTGATGAACATAGTTGATCTTTTTTTTTTTTATTACTACTTGATTTCAAATAGTTTTCATAGGTTTTTTATTTTTAGCACACCCCAAAGAGGTGCGAGATAAAACAGCCTATTGGCCTGTTTAACGCGACGCGTTAAAATACAACTGAATAGCTTTTAACACTGTGGCCTCTCACACACCCTATTCTTTCAATAGACCTTCTACTGGAGCGCGAGAGGACCATTTCATGAAAAAAACAAACTGAGCGATAAAAATGGAATTGAATCGCGGGTAAAGTTAACCCACTCGAAAAACAGCGTTAACATGACTTTACGCTGTGTTAAAAAATATCTTGCGATCAATTGAATTCTCCCCTGTCAGTAGGCCAAAAAAAGAGTAACCACTAGTACTCTGAGCAAATATTGAACCATTATCGAGAGTGTTGGAAACTGGGTGAGAGGAGATGACGAGTGATCAGCCTGGGTGCGCACTCCCTCCATCGCTATCTCTAATAGGGAGTGGCTGCTGGCTAAAGTGCCTAATGGCTAGAGATTGCCCAATTTGTCCACCAAAGTGTGTCACTGGATTAGAGTGATCCTGATGTCTGCTCTTGGACCAGGATCAGTCAGTGAGTGGCCAGAATTAGTGTCCACTGTCATCGGCCGATTAGGCTGGGAAAGATCCCTTCAAAATATTTACAGGCAGGAACTGGCTACCACCCTAAATTTGCAGCTGTAATAAGCTACCGAAACATTTGCATAAAAATGTGTTAGTTATTAGCAGCACGTGGTATGTAATCTAGCTTATATTGTTCTAATCAGCATAAAGACAGAATTAATTATATACTGCAGAACAGAAGGGAGAGATCGGTGGCATTCCATAGGAGCAAGGTTACACGGACGCTTATTCAAGTATTTAAGTTATGGTTTATGATTGTAAGGGCGGTATCAAGTGACAAATGCTAGAAAATAAAAGGTCAATCAATGCTGTCTCCAACCCGTTCTACCTGCGGCTCTTGTAGAGCCGGCTGCGGCTCTACAAGAGCCGCAGTCGGCTTCACCTCTCACAGACTCCACTTATTGCTTTGTATCATATAGAAACATACACAGAGCATATCTGCAGCATTTAGTGATCGTTTATTGGCCTCATGGCCGTGTAGGGTACTGGGGAATTTTTGTTTTTTGAATGGCATGCGGCAAAGTTAATGGGAATGACATTTTAGGACCTGCTGTTTTGTAGGAATGTCACGGGCTGTTAAATAAAAGGGAAAAAACAAAATGTGTCTTTACTTATCAAACCATAAGAAGTTTGAGCTTGGGATAAAACATGAAATATTCTCTCTGGAGAAAAACAGAAACATTTACTGTGACAAAATCTAAACTATGTGAAATTGCCTCTTTAATTGCAACCATCCCAATTCACAAGGCCTCAGCGCCAAAGTCATTGTAAATCGGCAATCATCTCCCGCGTGTACCCAGACCAAGACCTCGTAGCCATTCCAGCCTGGCTCCATCTTCTGCGTGTACACGATCGGGTAAATACACTTATGTGATGTTTACGTATTAACAAGGTCATACAACTGTAGATGTGAATCAATGAATAGTTATTTCCACATTACAGCATTTCTCAAATACCACAGGGTGGATTAACCTCGGCTGGCGGTGCTGAACGAGCGCCTACAAATTAAAGAGAAAATATCCTCTATGTACAAGTTTTGTATTGTTCTTTACATGTAGAATAAAATATGTGTAAGCCTAAATTTTCTCCAAGAAGCAAAATAACTTTAACATTAGCCTGCAAATCGCTGTCTCCTCTACAAAGACCTTGCAGTCTTTGTTTCCAGACAATATTATAAATGCTATGATGCCCGCACTATCTTCCTTTGACCCACTTCAGAGTTTGTCTTATTAATTAGTGGAACAATTCGTCCATCTGGACTCAATCATATCTGGTTAACTGGTTACTAAGTCTGGGGGAGCACAAGAGATTCTCTTAAGGGGTACCCTTGTACTACCCCATCTCTCTTCAACCCACCATGAACGCAGCTGCCAGGTTGATTCCGCTAACAGTCTCACTAACGCTGCCTCCATCTGCCAATCACCGATCTGGTGCCTGTTCTCTCAAGTCCTGATTCTCACCAAGAAATCCCTCCACGATACTGTAATCTGTCACTTCTTCTCTAATCTCGGTCTATTAACTAACCCATGCATTGTGACCTGCCACTGACATACCTCTACCATGCTTCCTACTCCTGTATCAAAGACATCTGCCATCCTGTACCAATACTGTGGAATCCCCTCTCTCCTACACCTGCCCTGCATATATACACCAGTCACATCCTCTTCTGTCACTGTTATACATTCCACCAACAAACTGTATCACTGCATCCGCAGAGACTTTAAGCAGGAGACTGCAAACCTAACAAACCTCAAACACGTTAAACGAGTTGGCGAGACCCATATTGTATTACGCTGCATACCCCTAGATCAAAACACAATTGTACCATATTATTACGCTTCCACTAAATTCATTCCAATACAGTAATTGCCCCATATGGTGCAATGAAAAAACAAATTGGATGCATGCACCTGGTTTTATACAGAGGTGCGATTGACAGTCCACTTTCTCCAGGGGAAACACAGGATTTGCAGAGGGGGGTTTCCACACCACGCCACCAGTGGGTGTGACCAGCATGCATGGGGGCGTGGCTATAATTTTAGAGAGTACTTGGCTGCTCTCCAACTCTCCCTATCCCCATAATATACACGGGCAATACTGCGTGCACTACTGTTAGGTGCACGCAGCTCTCTTTTCAAGCAGAGCCGTGTGAAGCGGGGGCAGGGTCCAGCCACCTCAATTATACAGTGCCCCAGGCTTGGAGGGGGGTTTCCAGGCACTAGAAACCCCCTCAGTTTACCTATGTTCCCCACATCAGTTTGACAAGAGCCTCACCTCACTATTCACCCTTCCCAATTTACACCTGTCTACCCATGGACCCACATGAGTTGGCTGAGTTGGAAGACTGCTGTTAACATGCCAAAGCTCTGATTGGCTCCAGGGTGCTCTAGATATGCCCAATTCATCTCCTGAACGTTCATGTCTAAATACTTTTCAAGATAAAGACTAAGTGCTTTGCCCAACTTTGCTAAGTTTCTCCACACACCTGATTCACAACAATTTTGGGTCATGATATAAAAACAGTGCATCTAAAACTGGTGTTGCATTTAATAAATGTAACAAAATGGAAAATAATATGAACTGAATACTGAACACAGCCTGGGGTTTAACAAGACGATCTTGGACTACAGAAAAATGTAACGATAGAGCAGATTGGAGCGCGGGGAAGTGAGACAATGATTGACTTGTAAGGTATGACAGACACAAAAGGAATGAGACTGCTTGGCCTACTTAACCCCCGGTGACCGGGTTACACAAGGCCGGACTGACTCATAAAAAAAAAACCACTGGGGGGTACAAAGTACTTAAATACTCCCAAAAGGAAAAGAGGGCAAAGTCAATATGAAAGGTCGTCTCATAAGAAAGTTCAACATTTCTTCCTCTCAGCACTAAATGTAAGAACGGTGGATATAAGAGGACTTTACATTATTCAGGTCACTGCACAGACAGTGGGCAAGCTGGAGCTCAAATGAGGTTATAATTAGGCAAATTACATGTTTCAATGGGTTTTGTGGGTCTCTTGAAAGTATGTTACAAAAATAAAGTTGAAATAATATTTTATATATATATATACGTCAGAGACAAACAACTTGTGGTTGCGATTCCATTGTTTATTTTGTCTTTTCTATGCATTTCCACCATAATACAGTGGATTTGTAAATAGTAAGCTGCCCGGTTTAATAAATAGGGAGCTACTTTCTATAAGTTGAGGTTCCACAGTGAAAGCAGACATCTGATTGGGTGGGGTAACCCACCTAATCAGAATTGGTGGTGCCAATTCAGTCTGAGCCGCCGTGTTACTGGTTCCCGGAGCTGTATTCACAGTCTGTGCTGTCCTGGGTATTGAGAGTGAAGACATCCTAAATTAGCAATTGCTCATCTCCCAAAACTGTATATTGAAATTAATGGCGCCCTGACAGCAAACTGCAGCCTTGAATTTATATATATGCATTCTTTTCGTTAACACGAGAATTTTCAGTTGGCGTTAAAACCAGTAATTAAGAGTTAAATTGTTGGTTTTCCTACACAGAAATAACTGCAAATTTTGAAAGTAAGAGGTCGGCGTTGCTTGGTAAGCAGCTTAGTCCGTGTCACTGTAAGAAACAAAGATGATACATTTATTCCGGTACTCAGAGCCGTGGTCGACAATAACATGCTTTGCGTTCTCTATCAAAGCAATAATTACCAGCCAAGCTCCGCAAATCAAAGATCTACAGTATTTCGTCTCTCGTGCATTCACAAAATCTCCCTCTTGGCAGTTTAGCAGTTTAAGCCCTTTCATCTGTTTATAAATAAATTCCCACATTAATCTCTTCATCTCCAGTCTCGAGAGGCAGTTTGGCCTTTCCCCAAGGATCCTGGCTGGCGGTTCCCATATTGTAGTATTAAAAGTGAGGTTAGCAATGATAAAATGCTGATATTAAAGCAGACCTGTTGCCATGACTAATTAAAGTAGTTTTCCCAATTGTTCCCTCCTCCTTACCCCTATTATACAAGTGATTTTGTTACCAATACTTTCCTAAGCGGCGATTCCGGCGTGATCTGCAGGCCCCAATTACTGCTCCAGGCCTGGCTCACAGCATGGGACCTATACGACAGGTCAACAGATCAGGGGCCCCAAGGGGCTCCCCTACTTCAATATCAGAGGCTTTGATAAGTCATAGAATCTTAGGGTGGTCTGTCATCCTGTAGTCAGCGGTCAGATATTACGCATGGCAGTAGAATCGCCAGGTAGATCAGTCAGTAATCCCTCTTTATACGGTTCACCCTCTATTGCCTCTAAAGGCAAATACAAAAGTGCATAAAATGTACTAATTCCATTATACGTCACCCTCTTGTTAATGCCTCTTATACTGTTTTGGCGCTTTTGCCCTGTGTTCTTCGCTGGTGGCAGAGTCGGATCATCCATTAGGCAATCCAGGCTTCTGCCTAGAGACCGTGGGAACAGAGGGGCTCGGGTTACTCTAATCCGTTTTTGTGTGTGCTTTTTTGACAAATGAAGGGATTGAAAGGGACCCAAATCAGAATCTTCCCTAGGGCCCATGGAGTTTTAATCTGCCTCTGGCTGGTGGTATAAAAAGAAAGCTCGCTATTGCAAAATAAATATTTATTATTATTATTATCGCAGATTTGTAAGGTGCCACAAGTGCTCCGCAGCGCCATACAGTAGGGAAAACAGGACATGCATAAAGCAGGGACATACAAGGTAGACAAAATAAATGCAGACATGAAAATAAGTGTGAATAGTGTTATCGGGGATAAGGTCACCTCTAAAACAGAGATGGGTTTTCAAAGAGCTTCTAAGGATTTGAAGGCTGTGGGAAAGTCTCATTGAGTGTGGTAGGGAATTCCATAAGTGAGGAGCAGCACAGGAGAAGTTATTTATATGGGTGCCTTTTCAATGACCTATTATCTAACATTGTGTTTTGATACCGATTATTCTGTCTCTGAGCAATGTATTACATTATATAACAACAGGACTTAACCCCTCTACCTGTATAGTTACATTTTAAGAGATGACCAAATATGAAGGGAGCATTATGTCCTGCAGAGAGCGCCATCTGTCCCTTCCTCACCTTTCCTGAATGAAGGGGACAAGTCGTTACCAGTGTAAGACATTTCTGTAACAAACACAGTTTACAGAAAGAGTCAGGAGTCCCAACTACAGTATGGAAACCCCTGGAAGATGGGAAGTGTCTGTTTCCTGACAAGTCTCAAGTTATACGACAAGAAAAGTTCCTTCCTTTGTAAATGTCTCTTCCTTCCGCCATGATTCTGAAGGCCAAACCAATGGTGTGATGACTGCAGGAAACGAGTGACAGGTGCATTGTGGAAAGCGGACGATGGAATGTGAGCGCTTCTGAAAGTGAAAGCAGTGACATCATAATCACATTCCACAACTCGCAGGAGACAGCAATCCACACTACTGACAGGATGTTTTATATAAAAGATTGCAGCTCTGTCGTTATTAATACAGCAGAAATCTATCTCTTATGGAAATATAGTAGAGTGATCATAAAGAACCAATGGTGATTGGTTTGGGTGGTTGCTTTGTTGCAGATAGGCTGCGTGCCAGGCCCTACCAGAACAATCCTGTCGGAGGGATTCTTTAAGATGCCCTGGTGGGATTCTTTTTTACTTGGTCTAGGAGCCTTATTTTGGTATCTTCCAGGCAATGCCTGATGGGAATAAACCCTAGCGGTTAAGCTCTTCCCTCAGCTCTTCCCCAAAGCTATGTTTTTAGCCTTATCTGCAAACCGTCCCAGTTCTTCTCCTTATCACCCACTTGCCGAGGGCGGGTGAATAGAGGCAAAACTTCCAAGTCCTGTGGTCCTTAGATTTTCACTGACTTATTAATTGCTGCAAAAACATAGAAATGGATATGTGTGAGCAGAACATATTTCCACGGTTCATAGGATCAAAGAATGTCTCAATGAAGTAAGAATGTATGGGATGGTTGGGTTGGGTTGAGGCAAACTGCAATGACCCAACCGTATAAGGCAGTGGTTCCCAAACTGTGTGCCTAGGCTCCCTGTGGTGCCTAGGCTCCCTGGGGTGCCTTGGCAATTCCACAGGGGTGCCTCGGCCAGGGCCATTGGTAAGCAAGGCGGGGGACTACATGGTAACTCTTTTGGCTTGGGAGTGCCTTGAAAAAATTATGGAGGCCCTAAGCGTGCCTCAAACTGAAAAAGTTTGGAATCCACTGGTATAACTGATTAAACTCTAGTATGTGCATATCTGTGTTCATCAACAAGGAATATGGGAGGAACCCAGTAGAAGCTTATGTCTATGAGAGACATTCTAACCTGGCTTACTTCACAGCGATTGGGGGACTATTTGTCACGATGGAACCTATGCAGAATGAAGCTTCTCAGACTGTTACACCAGCGGTAGTTGAGCCTATTACTAACAGCCCATTTCCAGGTATCATATGGGAGACACAATCTTGGGTTTCTTCCTTAGTCCTTCAGGACCTCAAGACTCCTTGAGGTTGAGCAGACACCACTCATGGGTGTGAATGCAAATCTTTATCGTTCACAAGTAGAAATGGTCACGTCCATCTGTTAGTTTGGTCATTCAGAAGGTCAATCACAGGATCTGGAACATCCTCTTTAGACAGGCTGCCTGATTATATCAGTCTGCTCCCATTGGCAGTCAACGTTGTAGTAATTTTCTTGTCTTGAATGGTCTGATGAGTAATGACTTCCCCTTTGTAGAGTCAAATCCTCCTCGGATTCACAACTGTATCTATTTCCTTATCATATTTCCAGAAAAATAATGGTTACTGACGATTATGAATCTCCGATTGTCAAAAGAACAATTTTATCTGTTTATGATAAAGTCACAGAAAGGCAAATTTACATCAATTATATTATACTTTGTGTCTCGAGGCATCAATGCCTTAAAATATTTTAATGTAAGATAAGAGATTCCAGATAATGGAATTCAGAAAGGGCCGACTATAGATGTCTGATGCATATTGATATACAGTAAAGAAGAAAGACGAGTGAAGCTCAACTAATGCAACTAAGGCCCTTGGACACAGTCTAAGCCGGACCCCATATCCCAACACTCAGATTCTCTTTCACAGCCTGGCTGAAAGATGCTGGAGACTTTCGAACTCTAGAACTCTCTTCAGTAACGTAAAAGTCCTATAGCCAATTAACGACAGTCTATGAGTTGACCAGAAGGGAAATAATCAAGCATGCTTTGTATATTATGATCTCCTTTGCCGCAATGGGATCACGTGACTCTAGCAGGGGCGCGTCGAACCCACAAGTTGTTTCTGAGTTTTTACCAGGATTGGCCATCTAGGTTGAAATCCTAATTTCTTAAGGTCTTACTACGTACTAATTTTAATATGCAAATAAGGATTTAAAGAATCAAAGTATGTATTGGGTACATCCCCACTCTGATATTTCCAACCACGTATGAAATACTGATCTGACAATGACGGTTGGAAATTACATTTAGCAAAGACAACAGGTTTAAGCTATTTTCTTTAAAACTCTTTTTCCGGCATATAACCCCCTCAGCTAATTGAATTAGTGGAGCTTAGTAACCAAAGTAGTTTTCTTTCGATAGCATTCTTTATTGTTTTGGAAAATTCCTCGAGTATGATCAACAGGAAGACACAATCCTAGTGACCTCCAGATTTAAGGTTTTATATGTGACGGACCTGAGGAATTAAAGTCTTGCTGTGAATCATGTTTGCATTTCCCAAAAAACATATTGGAATCCTACGCTACAAACCACAAAGTAAGCAGGACGACACAGTTTCTTGTTATGGTTAAATAAAAGTTTGTAGGGTAAATGGTAGTGGTCATACCTCCCAACATTTCACAAGCTGATGACGGTGTGCGAGTCCTCCACGTGAGGAATTATCATTTCCCATCACTGAAGTGGGATGTTCAAAATAAATAAACGAAGAGTATGAAACTATCAGTGGTCACGTTATCTGCAGCTTCACAGAAGAGAGTCACGTCGCAGGAACTGAGGCCACACGTTCTCACTATATTAACCCCTTATCTCATAGCAAAGAATGCCAAATCCACA